>NC_081409.1:380231744-380549244 GCF_030272615.1 Cryptomeria japonica
TTGCATTGTTTCTTGCATACTGGTACACTATTATATTATGTTCTGCATGTTTTAACTTAAGAAATTCTTATTACCGGTTAGATACTGATTCACCCCCCCTCTCAATATTTGTGGGACCCCAAACAATTGGTATTAGAGCCTGGTCCTCTATTTTCAGAAGCCTAATAGCTTGAGGAAGATCTTGACACCGGTAAAGATGGAAAATCTGATGAAGCAACTTGAAGGAGCTCTTATAGACTATGATGCAGAGAAATTAAAAAATATCAAATTAGAAGATGATTTAAGGGCAACTCAGGATATCATTCAGGCACTTCAAGAAAATTTTACTGTTGCAAGAAATAAGAGAAGAGAACTTTGTGAAAAATTGCAAAATGAGAATGATGAAAAGGAATCACTCAATGATATGATAAGCAAGTTGAAACAAGAGATCATGACAACAAAAAATGAAATGCAGGATATGACTATGAAATTTTGCAAAGAGATTGAGGACAGGAAGAAGAATGAAGAAGAATTGACCAGAAGACTAAGTGATGTAGCAAATGAGAACACAAGACTTAGCTATGAAAATGACATGTTGAAGATAGATCTGATGCACACTCATAATGACTCAAATGAACTGATGAGACAAAAAGAAATCTTGGAAAGAGAACTAGAAACTGCAAATCAACACAAAGAAAAATTCAAGAAAAGCTCAGAGGAACTTGGTACCTTTCTGAAGAATCAAAAACCTAAAGGTGACACTTTTGGAATTGGATTTGAAGTTGGTGAAAGCTCCAGTACTGCAAATACTCAGGATCACAACAAACTGGTAAGACAACCTAATGCTTATAAATTCAATGGAAAATGCTTTAACTATAATAAGTATGGTCATAGAGCAAATGAATGTAGATCTAGGAATTATTAGAATATCAACACACCCATCGGTCAATGTTCAAAATGCAACAAAGTTGTTCACAACTCTGAAAACTACAGAATGAATGTGAGATGTTATGTTTGTGGAAGATTTGGACATTTATCAAATCAATGCAAAACACAAACTGGCATAGGTTATGGGAAAGCTATTCAGAAGAATAATGTAACTTGTTATGCATGTAACAAGATTGGGCATATTGCTAAATTTTGTAGAAGTAAAGGAACACCGGTAGACAACAAAAGTGCTAGCTTGAAAGGTAAAGAAAAAATTGAGGAGGTTAAGTGAGAATTCTCAAAGAAATGGATTAAAAAAGTAGATCTAAATATTGGGAATACTTCTCCACCAGTAGAACCAACCAATGCTTCATTGGTAGGACAAAGTGATTCTTCACCGGAAGGACAGAGCGGTGCTCCACCGGCAGGAATTTCTTCATCTAATTGAAGAAAATTTCCTTGAGGGTTTGACAATCTAATGACACATGTGCTAATTATTCCCTTAGTTAGAGATAAGAAGTTGAAAATTACTTATTACTGGCAGACAATGCTAAGTGAATACTTAACCGGCATGCAATTAATGTGGTAGATGGCAGAAAGACATTATAAAAGTAAGGTTTTGGCTCCATTTCATTTCACCATGATTTCAAATTTTTAGAGAGTGTGAAGATTCTGAGCTAAGGCATTTTGAGCAAGAAGCAAGCACTCCAAGAAATCATCCATCCAAGGTAGTAAAAGGTATTTAATCATGGCATTCACCTCTGCAATTGAATACATAGCAAACCCTATTGTTGTTGAAGTAATAAAAAGACCTAGGCCCGTATTTCAGTTAGTTCCTGAGATAGCAAAGAAAGATGATACCTTAGGTGCTTTTTCTCAAATCCCTAAGGGAGTTGTATATGCTAAAGACCCTAGAATGTACATCCACTACAACATTGAAGAGTTAGGAGATGAAGAAATCAAAACCATGTATAAAACCATGATATGTGATGATACCAACAATGTTAAAGATGAACACAAGATTATTGAAACCCTAGGATTTACATAAATCCTTAGCATTCCTGAATTTCCTAAGGATGTGATTAGGATAGTCTTAAGCAGAGTACATGGAGAATTTTTCTTGTTAGATGTAATCCATAAGATCACCAAGGAAGTTGTAAAAGTTGTCACAGGGTTACCGACCACCAGTAAGAGACCAGATAAAACCAAGAAGGTTCCCAATGACCTAGTTATAAAACTAACTGGTGCAACATTCGACAAGACGTCTCTAAGGGTTGATGATGTAAAGATATCAATGTGAGATTCATCAGTATGATATTAGGTTATAAAGCCACTCATGCTAATAGACTTAATTCAGTTTCAAGTTTATGCATTAAGAGTGCTTATGATATGGTAACAGATAATGCAAAAATTGACATATGTGAATGGTTAAAGGATGAACTAATTGACAACCTTGGAAAGATCAAGAAGGACAAGAAAGGAACTTTCAAATTTGGAAATCTGTTAGTATGCCTAATGCTACACATAACAAAATAGGTTCCCGGTATAGGTTATAAAGAACTTGGATATGACATACCGGTAGGAAAATAATTGACTGAACTATTCAATAGCATGGGTGAGAACAAGGAAAACAATATTAATGACTTCTTTCTAGCATTAAAGACCAAAATGAAGAAAAGAGTAAGGTTATCTCAGAAAATAGTAGACAAATACAAAGATGATATATGCTTTGTTATTAAGAAAGATGAAACCTGGATGGAAGCGGTCATTCCAAGGACAATCTGGGTAACTGAGATGGGCTATGAAACAGATGATCACATAGTTGAAACATATGCTAAAGAACTTCTGGAAGCCCCCAATGAACCTAAGGAAGAAGTAATTGGTAGTGCTGAGACTATAGAAAGCCAAATACAATCAAAGAAAAGAGTAAAGAAGGTTGAGGCATTTGTAAGGAAAGGATCCAGACAAGCACAAGCCATTAAGGAAGATGTATTAAAGAAAACTGGCATAACAGAGGATGAGTTGGCAGCTCCACAACCTGAAACTCATCTATCACCGGTAGGTACTTCTTTGGAAGGTGACATGCCAGCAACTTTTAAAAGAGTTGTAAGAAAAAGAGATCCCTCACCAGCAACCACACCCTCACCTAGAAGAACAAGGCAAAAGCAACAAGCAGTGAGGTCTTCGGTTAGAAAGGCCACACCAAAGAAGAAGCTGACACCTAAGAAGAAGAAAAGGACAAACAGAGACTTGGCCCCTCTTGATATACTACTAAATGAAATCATAGAGGAAGAAAAACTGAAGAACATAGAGAAAATTTATGACACTCTAACTACTGATGAGAAAGAGCAAGTTGAGAATAGTGTTATATTGCATATGGACATGTACAAGAAATTCTTGATGGAAGTAGCAAATGAAATTCCTGATGATTTATTCAAAAGACTTGAGGCCAGAAGGCAAGCAGTGATAGAATTAGATAACAAAATATAAATTGAGAAGCTACTTGTTGTATATCCAGTAAACTCTCCAAAAGAAATTGATGATTTGATTGCTCAAGCAAACCAGTCAGTATTCTCTACTGCACACAGACATATTTCACTAATGGTAGGAAGAGTTAATGAAGTAACAGAGGAAATAGAAGATGGATGGGATATATTCCTGGTTGACAAAGGAAAACAAGAAGAGTACAAGAACCCTAAACCTATAAAGGTATATCAGAAAGATAGAGACAAGGGGAAAGGAAAAGTTGGTGGACCACCAAGCATCAAAGTTAAAGACAACCTACCCCCACCAGTGAAAATAACAACTAATGAAGATCAACCGGCAGTAGAAAGTATGGATGTAGAGGATAACAATCCTAATTCTGAAGGCCTATATACTATGAATGTTGATACTCAGAAGATCAACATAATAGTAGACAAAGATACAACTGATAAGTCAGTTATGGCTAATGAGCCTCCAGTAGCAGGGGAAATAGAGAAACCAGTAGAAGATACAAAGAAAAAGGTAGAGACTGAGTCACAGACAGAGACAACACAACATACAAAGAAACCAATAGAGCTAAAGGCTCCAGAACAGGTACATAAGGAAACAGTGCCACCAGTAACTAGTGAAGTAGGAAAACTAGTGCTTAAAGAAATACAGACACAAACTGACCTACCAGAGGTCAATACAAGCATGGTTACTTCCACCGGTACTCAGATTTTTGGATCATCATCAGCATTGAAATCAACAAATGTGACTGAGGTATTACTTGATTCTATCAAGAAAATAACTGATTGCAGCTCACAGGCTTACAAAGCAATTGATGATTCTATACCAATTTTGAAGGTAATAGCTCCCAACTGTAATATAGATAATAAAGATTCTTTAGGACAATTGGATACATTGTGTAAATATATCTCAGAAAACATTAAGAAAATAAAGGAAGAGTCAGTGAAGGATAAGGTAGAAATTGAAAAACAAAAATTCTTTGATGAGGAAATAAAGAAGTGTAATAGAGATTTTGACACACTTCTACTGGAACTATGTAATTTGTTGAAATAATACAAAAATCTGTATAAAGATACATGTAAAACAAAATTTTTGATTGTAGATATTGACAAGAAAATAAGCAAGGCACAGATGAGATAAATAAACTTGTAGACAGCTTTGTCAACTCACCTGATACACTATCAATTTTTGAAGAGAAGATAGCAAATTTTGAGGAAGAACTACTCAAATTGGAAAGAGAGAAAGAAAGAATAATAAACAAGGCAAAATATTTGAGATCTAAACTAAGTCCAAGATTGGACTATTTAGCATCTTTGCGAAAGGAAATTTCTGAGGCATTAACACACGGAAGCAAAACACCAGCAGAGCATTAGTAGCATCTAACTGGTACAATGAAGAGAACTAAGACAACAATAAAGGATAGTAAGAAGTTTATGGATAGTATAAACTTAATTTTGGGAGATCTTTTTCAGATAATAACTGTAGCATCAGAATTAGGAATCATCAAAAAAGTAGATCAAAACACTAGACATGATAACTCAATCATGAGAGCACTCATTGCAAATGAACCTAATCCTAAGCACACTCAATAGAGATATGAAAACAAAGCATTCAAAATGAAAGATTATGCAAACCAAATGCAGAATTGAATGCTCCTTCCATGCGGCTCCATTGTTCTTCTTTCCTCTTCAATGGATTTGTGGATCTCACCTACAAGTGCACATACAATTGAAAGCAAGATTGATGAAAAGCTCAAGAGTACTAGAAGCGTAAGTTCGATAGTTTGATTAAGAATTCGGATCAAGGGATTCGGGATTCAAGGGCTTTGATTGATGAAGATCATCCAATTTATAGAAGAATTGGAGAGATGACAAGATTAGCATGATCCAATTCAAATGGAAATTGCAAATCAATATGACAAATTATGCACTTTCCATGCACAATTTGATTGATTGATAATTGATGACAAATTATGACACATTCTATGTCAAAATTGATTGATTATGAATTATGACAATTTATGACAAATTGAAATGTCATTCCCATAGAATTAGGAGAGAAATAGGAGGAATTTGAAATTAGGAAATTAAGAAAATTAGAAAATTGAAATTGATGACAATTAGGAATTAGAAATTGATGGAAAAATAGGAAATTAGGAACTAGAAGAAATTAGGTAAATTAATTAACAATTTGTCATTTATTAATTAATTTACAAGAGGAAGAATAATTAGCCAATTAAATAAAGATTTAATTGTAATGAGAAGACCTAGGATTAATAAATAATTTAGTAATCCTAGAGGAAGAAATGAGAAATTAGGTTAAATGAATAAATCATAAAACCCTAGAGGACGAATTAGAAATGCAAAAATGACAATTAGGTCTTGATTGAAGATAATTAATGTCATGATTTTGAATTGATAAATGACCAATGCGATAAACAATTTGATTGAGAAATGTGCCAATTGACGAGGAACAATGACAAATTGATCCAAATTGACATAATTGAGACAGACAACGATCGATGACAAATCGGTCACAAAATGACAAAATTGACAAAAGGGACAAGAATCGATGACAAATAGATTGCAAAATGACAAGATTGAAAATGACCACGATCGATGACAAATCGATCGTTAAATGACAAAATCAAACATGACAACGATCGATGACAAATCGATCGTAAAACGACAAGATTGATAAACCGATCGCCAGATGACAAGATTGAAAAGAGGACAAAACCCTAATTAGGATTGACGATGTCCAAAATGATGACAAATAAGCACGCACATTGATACAATAGGATAAGATCGATTAAAATCATGACTGGATAGTGTTGTCAACAAGACCAAATTCGAGAGAGAGATAAAGGAAGAATGTAGAAGAATGACTCGATGTTCGCAAATGATAAAAACCAAGTATGAATCATAGGAGAAATGTTAATGCGACGCAAAAACCTAAAATGAGGCAATGCGCAAATGTTAAAGTATGACTCCGCAAGCGTTGACCATTTTTAGGTGTCTACATTTTGCCCCTCTTTGAGACAATGCGATTTTAAGCATTGTTTCAAAGAATAATAATGAAAATGCCCCAGACAATAACAATGACATATGCATGCCCCCTCAAGGAATTGGCCGGAAACATGCAGAAAAGAGGCCAATTGATCGATAAAAATGATAGGATCGAACGGACTGATAATCAGAGATCGGATGCAGGAAGGACAAGCAATTTAAGGTGCACAAGACCGCGACCAACATAAGATGGAGAGGACGCACGTCCATCTATGCAATGACAAAGAGCTATAAATGAGACCAAGAGGTTGAAAATGGCTCATTTGCACTAGACAAGGAGGAGGATTTGTTGCTCTGGACAAGGACACTTGCAGAGAGATGGTGAACATTCCAATGGCAGATCACCTTGGAGAAGTGTACGCACATTCAGATGACTGGACGACGCAGGAGCAGCGGTATGGATCTCAAAAACCCATGTTTTCAATTTCATGAATTTTGATTGCTTTCGGGACATTGCGGGGCCCACAGGGGATGCAAAAGAGGACTTCTGTGCTTGTGTGGTCTAATTCTACGCTTGTGTCATGTCTTCTGCACTTGTGTAGGGAGACACAAGCGCAATTTACCTGACACAGGCGCAGGTTCTCTGACACAGGCGCAAGAGTGCATGAAAACCCTAGTTTTGGTCAAAATGACATGCAAATGATCAAAAAAGGGGGGATAAGGGTAGGATAGGTCAATGTAGATGAAAAACACCCTGATTTGGACATGAAAATGAGGAAATGCAACCCGTAGGAGCAAACCCTAAAACTGACAAAATGATGCCCCAATTGTGATGCAGAGTCGACAGTATTCGTTGATCACGCGGGAGAATCGACCAGACTGTTTCATGCTACGACATAGACTCAGGAGCACAGAGAGAGACACATTAGCAGGACTGGGGATATATTACATCACATACATGCCCGAGATTAGGGCAAACCCAGGATTGCTTACCGCGTTGGTAGAGCGATGGCATTCGGAGACCTCCTCTTTCCATTTGGCGACTGGAGAGGCGACAGTGACTCTAGAGGACGTATGGCGCATCCTCCGCATTCCAATACATGGGGAGATGATAGAGTATGACCCAGTGACAGGGAGAGAGGCATTGTGTAGATTGTTTGAGTGCGACGCAGATGATCTGGATATCATCGAGAGGGAGATCGGCTGGGAGAGCATGGCTTCCGAGTATGACAGACGATATGTGGTGATAGCAGTGGTGATAGCATGTCTACTAGCAGGAGATAGACGAGGACATGGATTCCCTATTGGATGGGGAAGAGTGCTGGAGCGGATGGTGACAGAGGGGACAGTGTACGCGTGGGGACCATGTATACTTGCTATGTTGTATTTCCAACTACATCAGATAGCATATCAGGGAGTGCAGACGCTGAGCTGTGGAGTCACATTGCTGCAGGTATGGGCATTTGAGCATATTGCCATATGTCGACCGATTACAGATAGACAGATTGTACCACACCGACCATATGTGTACTGTTATGGTGGAGCACTGAGACAGGGTCCATTTGGATACATATTGTACTGGCGACATGAGCTGGATAGACTGAGAGAGTTCATATGGAGGCCATATCGAGATTGCCCCGGATGGTCAGATGATCATGAGGAGCTACCATATTGCAGACAGGAGAGGTACCTGATTGGGTGACCAGTGAATTGCCAGAGAGTGATTGATTTGTACTTGCCAGAGAGGGTTAGACGACAGTTTGGAGAGACACAGGATGTACCTAGGAGGACTGCATGCTTTGCCCGATCTCACAGAGAGATGAGTCAGTGGGGTAGTATGATTCAACCACACATAGCATATGCCGACTTTGCACAGTTACAGCAGAGATAGTGGGAGTGGATGTTAGATGTGGTGGATGCTGGGATGACAAAGGAGTATGAGACATGGTTTGCATGATGACGGCCAGTGCCTTTGACAGATCCTGATATTCCAGTACTGAGGAGACAGGAGGACTTCCCACTCACAGGAGAGGAGGGAGATGATGAGGATGAGGAGGATGACGAGGGTAATGATGAGATTGATGGGGATGATGGTGGGGAGGATGATGACAGAGATGATGATGGGGAGGATGAGCCAGACTCAGCTGATCAGGAGACATTGCAGGATATTCCTATAGAGCTGGGGACAGCTAGGACAGAGGAGATGGATACGTGCAGGGCTACCATAGCGAGCCAGCAGGATTATATTGCGACATTGGAGAGACAGAATGCCATTTTCAGGACAGAATGAGATACAGCAATAGCTCAGGTACAGCGAGAGGGACAGAGAGTCACTGAGTTCATTGGATCGATTAGGGATGCCAGTGCATGGGAGATGGCACAGATGCTGGTAGAGACCGGAGAGGAGAGACTGTATTGGAGGACACTATATGAGAGTGTAGTTCCACCGGAGCGGAGAGCACCTTCGTATCGGGCACGATCGAGGACAGAGAGTAGGTCACGCTCTCGGAGGTCATTGAGCAGCATGGGGGTGAGTGGACCTATGAGACCACCACAGCCAGGACCAGGAGGGACATCATCCGCGAGACATGGCCGGGATGAGGAGGACAGAGGGAGCACCCAGTGACAGAGGCACGTACTCCTTATGACAGACAGTGGACATTATGTAGTTTGACATTTTGTAGTCAGCCTGCGGGCCATACTTAGGACAGACAGTCCGATTTTGTACTCCGATATTATTATGATATGTGATATGAGAGGCATCGATATGATGGGATGCAATGTGTTATGATTTATGTTATTTTGCATGTATGGATGACTTATGTACTTGTTTAGGTACCATTGTGGAACATGTGTGGATGCATTTTTTTGTGTTTTTGATGCATTTATAATATGAAATGGATAAAATGCTTGATATGATGCTTGATGTGATGCAAATGTACTAACCAAATGGATGCAGGATGTAGCATGTATGTTTGGAGATCGGAGCACTAGACCGAACTGACTATCCGACCGGATGGAAGAAATGTTAGTAAGAAGAAAATGAGACAGAGGACAGTTAGAGATGAAGAAAAACTTGCTTTCAGTAATGCACTTTGTAGGTGAGAACCTTTATTTTTATGTAGCAAAATGGATGCGTAGCATCATGGCATGGAAGGCCAGAGCTGAAATGCAACCCTGTTTGCAAAAGATAGACACATCATAGACAAATGACAATCACAATCAAAAAAAGAAAAGGGATCATGAACCATCCCGATCACTCTAAATCACTCAGTGACATCATCGAGCAACATAGGAACATGACCGAAGCTAAAGATAAATCAATAAAAAGATAAGATGCACAAATTCCAACAAATCAAACAAACATCTAGATCTTCGTTGTCAAGAGTTGAAAGTGCTGATAGGACGATCATGCTGTCTGGTTTCAGGACATGCGGTACCCCGTCTAAGATAGGACACAGTTTGGTTTCGAGTATACCACACCCTGTATAAGACCCATGATAGTAGAGACAAGGACAAATGATTTGATGGTAACGTTTGATTGATAAGACAATGTTGATTAGTTTGAATGTCTAGTTTGATTGAAAAATTTCATCTGTTAATGCATGATTTCATTAAAGCGCAGTGTTGGATTGATTGTCGTTAGATGAATGCTCAGTGTTTTGTCTTATGCACAAAAGGAATAATTATTGCAAAATGCTTGTTTTTGGAGTTTAATGTTTTTGAAATGTTTTTGTGTTCATTTTTTTTAGGACTTTTTATGATTTTTAGGGATTTTCATTTTTTTAATTTTTAGATATTTTTTTCAGGACATTATTCGATTTTTTTGAGATTTTTTCAGGACAATTTTAAATGTTTTTGAGATTTTTTTCAGGACATTTTTCAATTTTTTTATGAAATTTTTTCAGGACATTTTTCAGTTTTTAGTTTTTAATGACTTTGCCCCCAGTGTCTAGCAAGGCAAGGAATATGACAGGTGAATAAATAGGCTTGCTGAAATGATGGTGGATAGAGGGAAGACAAAGGCCTTTTATCGTGGAGACAATACAGATGCAATTTCCAAGGGCTATGGCGTGATGGGACAAGAGACTGGATATGACAATGTAAAGCAGGAACATGGCATGAGGGACATGTCAAGAGGTTTTTGAAACCATGTTTAAATTTTGCGTCCTTATGTCAGATCAAGATCAAGGAATGAAAAAGAGTGTATGGATAGTGATAAGATATGGATAGGATAAGCAAAACCAAGAATGGATAAGGGACATGGACTGAAGGTTGGGATTAGCTAAGGGATAGTGGCAGAAAGTTGCAATAAGGCAGGGAATATGGATGAAAGGTTGTAATAAGAAAATGGATAAATGACCAAAAGCTATGATAGATTGAAAGCTGCAAACAAGATGCATGATGCTCATGATGATCCTCAGCCTTGTCAAGATGAAAGGTGGAAAGGGAAATTGAACATGAGGGACAATAGGATATGAAGGGTAATGATAGGGGTTCGATAAGATAATGAAGGGCAATAAGATATGAAGGAGGAAACCTGCCCCCAAGTGTGGTGTGCAAGAAGTTCATAAATTATGCATGACGCCTGTTTGCCAGGTTTTCATCATGGTACTTGCCCAAGGCACCTGTTTGCCAGGTTTTCACCAGTGAATGAATTATTTTTGCTTTACTTTTTTCTTTCTTTTTCTTTTTTTTTTGTCTTTTTTTTTTTTGTATTTTGACTTTTTCAATAGGAGATGGACACATGATAGGGGATGGAAGAAGGACTCAAACGTCTTTTTTTTTTTTGGATAGTAGCCTTGAAAAAAATGGACCATGACCTTTAAAAGTATGCTCAAAGACGTTGGTAGGATAAGGACATGGAAAAAGAGATGAAACTAAGGCAAGGATTTATGCAAAGGATTGGACCAAAGGGATGGAAGGATGGAAAATATTCATTGGATAATGGATAGGGTATCGGAAGAACTGGGCTTCAGTGGATGGAAATGTTGGCAAGATCGACATTGGCACACACCTTGAGGGGTGATGGACTAATGCAGGAAAGACGTATTTTGGATATTGAGATTTGGATGGAGGAATAGCTTGGGATTTTGGGACATAAGGGCCCAAAATGGAAGAAGGAGGTGATGGAGGAATATCAATTTTGGATGCCAAGTTGGATGTTTCTTTAGGCTTTTGTGCTTCAAGAAGCTGCTTAGGGATCCACATGGTTTTTGATTTTTCATGCTTTTGTGGTTCCTTGGAGTGCATTGCTTGCACAAGGGATTTAGGAACCCATATATATTTTGACTTTGCTTTATTTTGCTCAATGGGCCTTTGTGGCCTTTTGGATATTTCTTTTTCTTTATAGATCATATTGTCGATTATATTGGACATGTTGATCCTTGAATACATGTGGATTGCTAGACTTATGACTTTTATGCTTGGCATCCAAATTGCTTGGAAGAGGGAATGAATGTCGATGTGGATGGGAATGATATGGAGGCATGTGGGATGGATGGAAGGTTCTCCAAGATGTGTGCCTTTGCTGATGTTGCATAGGAGATGGAGGGATATAGGGACCTAGAATGGATGGAAGCGATGATGGGGAAGGTGGACATTTGGATTTTGACTTTGAAGGGATACCAACGCCTTGAGTGTGAGCTCTGTAGCCATGACCATTAGTATATTCTTTGATATGGAGGGGTTCTTGCTCATGAAGGTCTACTCCTTTGCCTTTATGAATATCTTGACTTGTAGGATACTCTTTTCTTTGGGAAGAAGATGCGAGTCCATTATGAGGTGGATATGATATGAGAGAAATAATGAGATCTTGAAGTGGATCGGATTGCACCAAAGTGGAAGAACCCATTGTGCATGTTGAGGGTTCATGAACATCTTGCACTGACACATTAGAATCATGAAGGGGATTAGGATCTTGAGGGGGACTAGGATTGTGCTGTGGACATGGTTCAATGACAGGCTCTTCAAGAGATGCAATGGGAGAAATAATGGGATCATCAAAAGAAATGCGATCTTGGAGTGTATATGGAGCAGTAAGACGTGGAGATGGAGGAACAAGTGGATCTTGTGGAAGATCTAAAGGAATAATTTGATCTTGACAAGGAGGAAGATCATTGGAATCCTCTTTAAAGGTGCTTTGCTCTTGACTTTCAATGAGATCATCGGAAAGGATGGAAGGGATATCTTGATCTTTCTTAGGAAGTGGAATGTCAATGGGATTTGAAAGGACATTGTTTTCATGAAATGGAAGGGGATCATTTGGGATTGGATGGAGTGGGATATCTTGATCTTGCTCGGGGAATGGAGTGTCAATAGGACTTTGGATAGGATGGACAAGAATAGGGGAATCATCATGAGTGTCTGGGGAAATGGGATCCTGGTCAACAATTGGATGGGATGATAAGGTTTTAGGATCTTGATCTTGATCTGTTTTAACACGCGTTTCTTTATGCTCTAAATTATCCTCTTGACATGGGGTTAGACTTTGGATATGAATGGGGGATTCTGACAAGGGATCAATGTTTTGGGATGAAGGAAATGCACTTTGAACATTTGTGATGGATTCTGGCAAGGAATCAATGCTTAAACATGAGGAAGAGGGACTTCGAATGGGGTCCTCTAAAATAGGTAATGGCAATAAAGTGCATGGTGACATTGGGTCTTGTATTTCTGAAACATGACAAGGATGTGCATCATGAATTGGATTATCAATTATGGATAGCTCTTGGATAATTGCATCCTTGGGTGTATTGTTTGACGAGGACAATATAGAAGGTTCTTGTGAAAATTCTAAAGGTGTAGGGATAAATTCCACTGGAGAGTCAATTTGCTTGCGAGGGGGTGAGGCATTGCTAGACATAAGTGTATTATCTTGATCTTCTTCAAAGAATTCACTTGGTAATTTCCTTAAGAGCATTGCAATAAAGCCACCTTTCTTTCGAGGTTTTGACATGATTGGATCTGGAATTTGAACTTGTTTTTGGTTTGATGTCATGTTTTGATATTGGACTTGGTTCAATTGTTCCGACATGTTTGAAACTTGGGTTGGTGTTTGCTGCAACCTTTGTTTTTGAATGTTTGGTTCTAATTGTTGACATTGATATGTTGATTGAACTTGTTGATATTCCACCATTGGTTGAACTATTTGTTGACATTGTATAGTTGGTTGGACATATTGTTGAAATTGGACCATTGATTGCATTGATTGAATATGTTGGACAATTGGTTGAACCATTAATTGTATTGGTTGAAAATCTGATTGATAGTAAACACCTTCTTGTTCTTGTTGTGGAGGCACATAATGTTGAAATTGATGTTGTCTCTTTTCTTGAAATTGTTTCATCATCTCTATTTGTGAGAGGAGAGCTGGTATGTCTGATCGTTCAAGAAGAGATCTTACATCAATTGGCTCAATCTTTGGATTTTGACCTGGAAATTTTTGAAACACTTTAGACATTTGTGATCTATTCTTCACAATGTTTTTCACTCTTTGTTCCAAAATCTCATTTTCTTGAGCTAGTTTCTCCTCTAGTTTTTGTATTTGGAGACTTGTTTCATCATAAAAAGTTTGATCAATATTGCCTTGTTGTTGGGTTGGATAGAATTGTGATTGCATTGTCGGTTGATATGTCAAACTTTGTTGCATCATTGGTGCTTGGAACCTTGTTTCAATAGTCATGTCACTATGCAAATGCAATACTTTTTTTGGAATTTTTCAAGGGCAATATATGATATGCAACTAAATGCGAACTAAATGAATGAGAAATGCAATCTATGTTTTTGGTTGTTTTTGAAGATTTTGACAAACTTTTGAAATGCAAATCTAAAAGAGACCCTTAGGAAATTTAAATGATGCCTAGACCTCAAAGGACAAAAGGACTTAATTGACAAAGGACAAGATGACAATGTCTCCCCTATATGCTTGGATACTAAGCTAGGTTTGACGAAATGATATTGATGACAAAAGGACAAAAGGTTGACAAGGTCTAGACTTCTTAACAATGACTTAGGGTTGCATCAAAGATTTGGATTACCCAAGTATGACAAAACCTAGTTTTGACACTATATGCAAAGGGACAATGACCTTGCAAATGACTCTAATATGATATGACAATGACTTAAGCTTAATGAAGAGACTTAGGATATGCAAGTGCAAATGTATGACAATGGTATGACTTTAATGCAAGAGGACACATGCAAATGGGTGACTCTTATTGACATGAAAATGAGTATGACTTAGGTGAAACCTAACCTTGGTACTTGACAAATGACTTTGCAAAATGCAACCTAGGATGAACCTAAATGTAAGTGACATAGATGTTGAGACAAGTTTTTGAACAATGTTTGATAATCATGTTTGAAGATGTGTTTTTGAACTTTGTTGAATGAAATGTAGTTATGTTTAGCCTTGTTTTGAATCAATTTGTCTTGTTTTTGAAATAAGATACAATTCAACTTTTGACAAACAAAGAAGACAAGATATTACAATTTAGACTCAATACAGTCATGCTCATGCACAGATTTCTTATGGTAGGCAAGGACATTAGGTACTTGAGAGGTAGACTCATTATGAGATTCAAGGAGAATACACAGATGCTTGACCCCACGGGCTCCCCTCCACGGCACTCACTTCTCAGGGCAGCCAAGCATCAGTCCCCATGGAAATCTCCCCATGGCGAACTTAGTATCTCTTCCAAGTATCCGAACTTGTCCTTCTCAAGCAACTAGAAGGGTTTTTGGCCTCTAAAAACAAGGTATTTAGTAAGGATTTTTGTTAAGCATTACTCCTTGATGTCACGCAAGTGTGATTGAGACATTAAGCCCATCAAGATACCAAACAAATGTAGTTGCGCAAGCACGATTTAGACCAAGAGGCCCTACTTAGATGTTGATATGAGAAAGAGTTCAAGGGTCATCACTTCCCAAGTAACTGCAATTCCCACGTAACACTTCCTTCAAAGCTTTCGCTCATCAAGTATTTTTTTATAGTGAGTTAGAATGCCAAGGAATTCTAGCCATACTCACTTTGGGTCATCCCCTTCTCATGATTATCACTTTCTTGCAAAAGCAAAGTGGTCGGGAAGGCAGGCCCTCTAAATGTGACACACAATCAACAACAGAAGCATGGTATCGAAGATCTGGATTTCTGATCACCCTAAGAAGGATGAGAGCATACTCTCCTACTCCAATGTCATACTCAACAATCAAAGCAAACAAATGTTCATTCCAACCTATTTAGAAATCACTAAGTGCCTAAAAATTAAATGCAAACACAAAGTTTGGTTGTTTCTCCAAGGCAACCTGCAAAACCCAAGTTAGAGGTTTGATTTGTTGTCTTTGACCATCGATTCTGCATAACACATGTTAGTAGTTTGATTTGTAGTCTTTTCCATGCGTATGCCAAGATTCTGCACAAATAATTAGTACCAAAATCCAAAGCACAGAAAACAGAATGCAAAAACACCAAAAATTTCAAGTAAAAACTGCATTTTTCACCTCTGTTCTGGACTTTACACAAGCGCAAGATGCATGACACAGGCGCAAGATGTATGACACAAGTGCAAGATGTCACCTACACAAGTGCAAGATGCATGACACAAGTGCAAGATGCATGACACAAGCGCGGAAGTGTCCAGAATACCCTGCACGGCCCTGTTTTTGGGTTTTTTTGACCTGCAAACAACTTGAAAGCACTCAAAAACACAGTAAAGGGGTTAGAAGGTTAGTAATCACGTCGGGTTCACCAATTAATGTAGCATCAGAATTAGGAATCATCAAAAAAGTAGATCAAAACACTAGACATGATAACTCAATCATGAGAGCACTCATTGCAAATGAACCTAATCCTAAGCACACTCAATAGAGATATGAAAACAAAGCATTCAAAATGAAAGATTATGCAAACCAAATGCAGAATTGAATGCTCCTTCCATGCGGCTCCATTGTTCTTCTTTCCTCTTCAATGGATTTGTGGATCTCACCTACAAGTGCACATACAATTGAAAGCAAGATTGATGAAAAGCTCAAGAGTACTAGAAGCGTAAGTTCGATAGTTTGATTAAGAATTCGGATCAAGGGATTCGGGATTCAAGGGCTTTGATTGATGAAGATCATCCAATTTATAGAAGAATTGGAGAGATGACAAGATTAGCATGATCCAATTCAAATGGAAATTGCAAATCAATATGACAAATTATGCACTTTCCATGCACAATTTGATTGATTGATAATTGATGACAAATTATGACACATTCTATGTCAAAATTGATTGATTATGAATTATGACAATTTATGACAAATTGAAATGTCATTCCCATAGAATTAGGAGAGAAATAGGAGGAATTTGAAATTAGGAAATTAAGAAAATTAGAAAATTGAAATTGATGACAATTAGGAATTAGAAATTGATGGAAAAATAGGAAATTAGGAACTAGAAGAAATTAGGTAAATTAATTAACAATTTGTCATTTATTAATTAATTTACAAGAGGAAGAATAATTAGCCAATTAAATAAAGATTTAATTGTAATGAGAAGACCTAGGATTAATAAATAATTTAGTAATCTTAGAGGAAGAAATGAGAAATTAGGTTAAATGAATAAATCATAAAACCCTAGAGGACGAATTAGAAATGCAAAAATGACAATTAGGTCTTGATTGAAGATAATTAATGTCATGATTTTGAATTGATAAATGACCAATGGGATAAACAATTTGATTGAGAAATGTGCCAATTGACGAGGAACAATGACAAATTGATCCAAATTGACATAATTGAGACAGACAACGATCGATGACAAATCGGTCGCAAAATGACAAAATTGACAAAAGGGACAAGAATCGATGACAAATAGATTGCAAAATGACAAGATTGAAAATGACCACGATCGATGACAAATCGATCATTAAATGACAAAATCAAACATGACAATGATCGATGACAAATCGATCGTAAAACGACAAGATTGATAAACCGATCGCCAGATGACAAGATTGAAAAGAGGACAAAACCCTAATTAGGATTGACGATGTCCAAAATGATGACAAATAAGCACACACATTGATACAATAGGATAAGATCGATTAAAATCATGACTGGATAGTGTTGTCGACAAGACCAAATTCGAGAGCGAGATAAAGGAAGAATGTAGAAGAATGACTCGATGTTCGCAAATGATAAAAACCAAGTATGAATCATAGGAGAAATGTTAATGCGACGCAAAAACCTAAAATGAGGCAATGCGCAAATGTTAAAGTATGACTCCGCAAGCGTTGACCATTTTTAGGTGTCTACAATAACTACCCAGCTACAAGGTTGAGGATATGGATAGATGAAACTCTACTGACATCTTGACAACCTTTGTCATTTATGCCAAAGGGGGAGTAGTGGGATGACAAAATTCAAAACACAGGAATCATATGCTCAGGGGGAGCTCTCACATTTTTGATAAACATTTTTGGTAATATTTTTTGACTACACATTTTTGGATACTTTTTGAAATTTCTCATGAGTGTTGCCATCAATGCCAAAGGGGGAGATTGTTGGCATATGCACACTCCAATGAGACATTGTATGTGATTGAAGGTTTTGTCATTGATGGAAACCTTGCAATCCTATGGTACCGGCAAGACATTATATCAGCAAAGCATTACACCGACAAGATAGTGCACCAACATCAGTGGATCACACTCTACACCGGCACTCAGGACACTGTCACCGACACAAAAGAAAACAAGTATACCGGCACAGAGGCCGACAGGATTTTTGTTATATAATATTTTGTTTATTATTGTAAGCCAACTTGGCAAATTGTAAAATGACTCTTATATATAAAGGAGATCATTATAGACATTTGTAGGAGTGATGAAGGAGCATTAAGGAAAATATTAGGCAGACCTAATGTGCGAAATATAGGTCAAAGGGTATATGTAAAGAACAAAGCAGGAACCGGTACTGAATCTAGCATTGAAGATGCTATTATAAAGCAGTACAAGTCATTGGATTAGTATAATCCTTATTGTAAGTCAGTGTGACTTCCCACTGAGCAGTGAGCTCTAGGCAATTAGCCTTCCTGCATGTGCAGGCCCCTATTGTAAGTAATATTCTCTTATTGGTCAGTGAGTGAATATTGTGGGTCACAAATCCCACTGAGGTTTTTCCCACACTGGGTTTCCTCATTAACATCTTGTGTTATGGTGTACTTTTCATGTGGATGTTCTTGATTCTATTTATTGCATTGTTTCTTGCATACTAGTACATTGTTATATTATGTTCTGCATGTTTTAACTTAAGAAATTCTTATTACCAGTTAGATACTGATTCACCCCCCCCTCTTAGTATCTGTGGGACCCCTAACAACCATTCCCTTTTGTGCTCTAAGCCTATCCTTTTAATGAGTCTGATGAGATTCTTGTTAGTGGACTCGGCGAGTCCATTTCCTTGTGGATAGTAGTTTGAGGAGGTTTTTAGGTAAATACCTTTGCTGAGGGAAAATTGGATGATTCGTGAACCTACAAATGCATGTGCATTATCTGATATTATGATCATTGGCGGACCATATCACCACACTAGATCCTCTAGAAATGTCAATATCTTGGTCTCTGATGAATTCTTTAGTGGAATAACTTCGAACCATCTAGTGAAGTAGTTAGTAGCAGTTAAGATCCACTTGTGTCCAACAGAGCTTGGGGGATTGATCATCCCTATGAAGTCTAGTCCCCATTGAGAAAAGGGTTCCTCCACCATTATAGGCATGAGCAACATCGTTGCTTTTCTACACCTACCACTATAATACTGTCATTCTTTACACTCCCTCACCAAGGTGTGCACAACTTTGAACATAGAGGGCCAGAAATATTCGACATGGGTGATCTTGATGATGGTAGTTTATGTCAAAAAGTGACCTCCTGATGAACGATAATGAAATTCATGTAAAATCTTGCTATCTTGGCTTTGGCTTACGCAGTGGGGTAGGATTCCATCAAAATTTCTTTTGAAAAGTATGTCATCCACCAAGCGAAAACCGTTGTTCTATAGTCTATATAATCTCCTCTTTTTGGGGGGCGGCAGGCCTTCAAGAAAACTCCCCATCTCCATCCAGCATGTCTCTACTAGTTTGAAGGTGACCATTACAACTTCTTGTGTGCCTATCTTGGTTTCTTAGGGTTTGAATTCTTGGGCTATGTATTCACACAAACCTTTGTTGAGGATTATCTTGGTGGGCCTGACATCAATGTCATACTTGAGGATTTTGGTAATCCAATTCACCCTCTTCTCTATGATGTCACCTTCCATGATATATTCTCTGACTAAAGGATGAGCAACATACATGGTAGTCTTATTACAGGCGATGAAGTGTCTAATTTTTTTAAGGCCCTTGACTACGACCAAAGCTTGTTTTTCAACAAAATTATACTTAGCCTTGTATTCCTTTAGAGTCTTGTAATGGAAATCTATAGGGTGCTCACCCCCTTTTTTTGCATCTTTCTGGGTTAGGACCACAACAATTCTATAGTGGCTAGAGAAAACATACATTATGAAATCCTTACACATATTGGGGTTGGATAGCATGGGGGCCGAGCGGATAGCATCTTTGATTTTCTTGAAAGCCTCCTTAGCTTCAAGAGTCCATTTGAAATGCATTTCCTTCTTAATCATTAGGGTGATAGGCCTCACCATCCCTCCAAAGTCTAAAATAAAGTGGCTAATGAAGTTAACCTTACCTAGGAAAGACTAGACCCTCTTTTTATTGACAGGAAGGGGAATCTCCTTTATTGCTTTAACTCAATCAGGATTGATAGAGACTCCTTCCTTTGACACTATTTTCCCTAGTAATTTTCCTTGTGGGACTCCAAAAATACATTTCTTTGGGTTCAAAGAGATCCCAAACTCTAGACACTTTTGGAACACCAGCTCAAGATGATCGAAATGATCTTATTTGTGCTTTGAAAACATTGTTAAGTCATCCAAATATATAAGGATGATTTTGTTGATAAGCTCCTTGAAGGCCAGGTCTATAGCTCTTTGAAAAGTTGCACCGACATTTGACAACCCAAACAACATTTTTTGATAGGCGAATGTTCCCCATTTGGTCGTGAAGGTTGTCTTATGTTGATCCTCTAGCTTTACCAAGACTTTATTATAACCCGAGAAACCATCTAACATTGACAACATCTCTGACCCTGCCACTATGATTAAAAACTATTCCATTGGTGACAAAGGATAATGGTCTCTTAGAGACACTTGGTTTAAGTCCCTGAAATCCATACAAAGCTAGATGTCTCCATTCTTTCTTTTGACTGGGACCAAATTGGATACCCATGTACTATGCTTGATGAGGTAGATGATTTTTTATTCTATCATCTTTTTCAACTCTTAGGCCATAAGGGACTCAATTTTTGGATTGTCAGGTATCTTCTTTTGTTGGATCAATTTGTCTCCATCAATGAGCTCAATGATGTGTTGAATGATGTTGGGGTTGTACCCTTTCAAATCTTCATAGGACCATGCTAGTACACCTACATATTCATCACAATATCAGGCCAATCTCTTTCAGTATTTTGAAGGAACCTCCTTTTCGACCTTGACTATTCTCCCACATCCTACTGACATTTCGGCATAGTCCCCTTTATCAACTGTAAGCTTTCGCCTATCATTTTTGGAATCATCATGGTTGAACAAATTTTCCAAGGTGATTAATCTGTTAGGGAGCTTGTTGGATTTCAGTTGAATGATTTGATCCCCTTAAGCATATTTTACCTTAGGTTGTAGTTGATCTACAAACTTTTGTGAGTTTTGAATAAACAAGGTGATTGGCTCATCTCTTTCAAAAAATTGCGAGTGGGTGTCATTGTCAGGAATAGCTAGCTGAACAACCACACAAACTATCTGGGAGTTGGCTAGAAAGTCCTCGGCAGGGTCAAATTGTGACCCAATCGTAGCCATCTGATCAACAGAAGCATTTGTTTTTTGAGAAATTCTCTAGATATTGAAAGTATCAAAGCTTTCGATTAGATCCCATATCCTATGATAGTAGGATCTCATATGGACATGTTTGGCACTAGAGATTCCTCAAACCTAGTGCACAACCAGCTCAAAATCGCCCAGAACTTTCAATCGCTTTATACCCATCCTCTCCACCAAGCTCAAGCCTTGGATCAGTCCTTCATAATTTGCTTCATTGTTAGAGCATGCAAATTGTAGACGAAAAGACTTCAAGATCTGTTCACCCGAAGGTGAAGTGAGGGAAATGTGAAGTGAGGAAAATCCCAGCCCCTGAACCTACTTTGCATCTTGCACCATCAAAGTGTAGGGTCTAGAGTGTAGAAGACAACTCTTCTTAAGTCAGTGGTTCTTTGGTAAGTTTCAGAATGACCTGGTTTTCATCAAAAATGCAGTAAGTACCTAGACCTATGGCATGATAGTTTGAGTATGGGTCAGAATCTATGAATTCATTGAGAAAAATCTCCTGATCAGGTGGAATATCCCTAGTCACTTCCTCATCCTCCAAAATCTCTAAGGATAAGTAACCTCCTATTTTGGTAGTAAAATATTGGGAAAGGCAGAGTCCAAAAATAGGCGGGATGTCGATAACTACCACTTCTTGAGGCACGGTAACACTAGGACATGTGAACAATGTTAGCGAAAGGTTCTTGATAAGACCCATAGTCTGGAATTTATTTCTGTCTAACTGCATAACACCCCTATTTAAAGTCATATTTTATATTCAAAACCTCAGCGATTTGCTTAGGCATGACGGTGGTGCTAGCACCAGAATCTATTATAGAATTGTGCAAAAGTTTATCCCCAACTATGAGGGTTAGATAGAAAGGATTTGGTTTAGGCTTACCTTCCATTTGAGATTTAGGAGGTGTGGCTTCATTTGTCAACATGGCTGGTGAGAGTGATCTGTCCACGGAGGGCTGAAATATTTCTTCACTGATCTATGGAGCTTTAGCGACATTTCCGCTTGCATTTGTCCCCATCTTGGACAATACTTATTTTAAGTGATTATTTTGTTCTAGGATACTAAGCAGATACCATAAAGAGACATTGGCTGAGGTTTCTTCAACCATTCCACCACGTCTAGTATTGTCAGCACCGACGCCTTTACCTCTCATGGCTTATAGGGGATAAAATATTTTTTTGGGTATGTGATAGCAACTGTGGGTTGTTCAGGAGCTTTATCTGTGGTCACTCTACCAATGTATTTATATTCTCCCCAGTGAAGTTCCTTTTCAAGCAGAGGTTGTAATCTGATTGCACTTGGGGAGCCCCCAAGTTTGATGTAGCTGCAACATTGGTGAGCACAATATCTTCATCCTCCATCCAAGAGAATAGTGCATGGTCTAGAGCTATCTTCGCCTCTTTTTGTATTAACATACCCTGCATCTAGGCAATGAGAGATGCACTATCTATGCTAGGGGATGTGTAAACCAAATCATCTGGTACCATGCCTAGGTTTTGTTGTTCTGCAGTTTTTTGTTGCAAATTGCCTCTCGGACAATTTATTGGAGCGTGGGCATTGTTACATGGAAAACACCAGGAATTAGTATCATCCACTAGATTATTTTTCCCCACTGTCAACTCCTTACTAGTGTTAGGGTAGATGGTTTGCAAAGGATTGGGTACCAGAATTATTTAGCCATTTGGCTAGCTTGGGGGAGTTTGGTTGTTTGCATACGGGTTCTGTTGATATGTGGGTCTATTCCCTTGGAAATTTTTTTGAAAAGGGGCTCTTGTAGGTGGGATTTGAGACCTTTTTAGATTGACGATCTCGTTTGAGAAGGTTCTCAACAATTTTTTTATATCGCTAACCTCCACAGCCAAAGATGATTGTGGAGGTGAATATGCTTGCTGGGGATCGGGGTACATGTACATAGATTGAGGAGCAGTTGTGTTGGGCATGACCTCTTCAAAGGCCTGATTTGATAGCACAGGAAAGACTGACATGAGTGGTCATGGCGCAAGCTTCCCGACATCGAGCAGATTATTTTCTGCTTGGACTGCTATTCCAAATGCTTGTGGGAGGGTATTGCCTCCTAGAGATTGAATCATTACTGATATGTCAAAGTTGAAGGCTTTCAGATAAAATATGAATGCCATATCTGCAGGAGGGTGGGCAGACAACATTATTCTATGCTAGTTCCTTTGGAATCTTAAGTTGAATTCCGTCACTGATTCAAGAGGGGCTCTCTTTATCATAATCAATTGGTGCATTAAAGATGACCTATCATCCTTGTTGGAGAATCTATGAAAGAAACAGTCACCCAGTTGATCCCAATCCACTATAGTGTTTGGACTAAGGGATCTGTACCAATCTAGAGCTCTCCCTTTAAAAGATGCCATGAGCTATCTTAAGGCTACATTCTGCTCAGTGATACCATGGATGGTGCAAGCATTGGCTATATCTTGTAGATGTTCCCCAGGGGTCTTGTGACATTATTCGATAAATTTAGGGATGACCTTTAGCATGACAGAGGGGATCAGTCCCCATACTACAGGTGGAGTGGGGGGAATGAGAGGGATTCTATTATTCCATGTCACAAAATTTCTATGAGGAACCTGCATCATTATCATAGTAGCGACTGTAGGGAAGATAGGTAAGCTCTGGGAAGAAGAGGCTGCAGCCGAATGGACGTTTACCAAGGCTGGAAGGAGTAAACTGGGATTTAGAGTTGTCTAACTCCTGGTAATGGGCCTATGACTCATAAACTATCTTAGGCTTATTCAAAATTTGGGTCCTAACGGGCATGCCAGAAAAAGAATTGTTGACTTTAAATTTTAATGTAAATGTGAACGGCCTTATGGGAAATTCAGTGATGGGGGACCTATTGTGCAAAACTCACTAAATGACCTCCAGGTTTAAGAAATTGGCTCTTCATTATAATTAGGAAGGAAAAGAGAAGGGGGAAACTTAAAGAAACATGGTCTATACTATTTAGGCGATGCGCCAGAACATTTTGGAAAAACATTAACAACATATAAAACCTAGAAACATTCGATTTTAAAGCCCATTCAACAATCTACTTGCCCAGACCCATTCAAGAGAATAATCCAACATAACACTCATATAACATAAGATGATATTAACTATTCATTCAATAGATAACAAGTCTCAAAACATAGTTTTATCTGCAAAGTCTCACAATAAATATCGCAGAAGTTATTGAACTTGAAAATAGCACAGAAGTCAATATATACTAATTTTAAAAATAAAATCATCACAGAGGCCATAGGAACAATATGATATGTCTATCATTCAGTAAATTAATTCAACATAAAGGCTTCTTCAAATGACCCAAAAGTCTAAAAACTCTGTGAAAGTCTAAACCCCTAAAAAAAAAGCATAAATAGAGCACTCATCTCAGCTAATAGCTCACGGCATCTGCAACTGCTTCTGACCAGAAAACCTATCGTGGCACCCTACGAGGTCATACCCAGAAAAATCACCCTTGAAGTTGTTATTTGCACCAAATCACGGTGATCTCCATACCTACTCAACAAGAAAACCTTGATGCGAACCGCATCCTAACTCACAAACCACCATGGGAGACATGCGATAGCTCTAAGGACATCTAAAAAAGAGTGCAGAAACATAACCAAATCGAGCAGCATGGAGGTACCAAGTGTCCTTATCCTCACATGATGAATGATGGGGCTGAGAGGAATGCCATGTCATAAAAACTTGAGCCACTCGACAATTCCGCATTTCCACAAACTCCAAATGGAAAAAATGAGCGATCAAAAACAACATCAAGACGACAAATGGCTCGCACATTTTGTACAGGGAGCATAGCTGGAAAATCAAAAAGAAAGGGTGCCACCCGATCGAAATGCCACCTACAGATGGCTCCAAAATAATGTTAACACTTACCAATCTTCACATGGCTATCACCTTCATGCAAGGTCTCCAATTTTCCAAGATCTCATGAGTGGTTTCAAGATCCATCACATTAGTGTAGTGTCCTAAATTGTTCTTGGTGCATTTATGACACTTATGCATGGTGCCTAGTGCATTTATGAAGAATCTATGATCAAAATTATATTATTATGGCATCTTAGGCTCGAGAGACAAAGTGCCTCAAATTCCTTGAAAACCCCTTTGGGCCTATTTTTGTATGGATGACAACATGACACGGGGACATCCACGCACTACGCTAACATTCTAAAAAGCTAGTGGAATCTCAAATCTAATAGAGAGCTGGACATTGGCTGATACATGTCCCTTGGCTCACATTTTGTTGTAACGACTCTCCATGCCTCTTTCAGGTGTAAGAATCCTTCCTAGCTCATTTTGAAGGTTTCTAATCCTGGGTTCTTGGCTCTTGGCTCTTATTTTAATCTTGATATCATTCTTCTCTCTTCATGTGTTACTACTTATCAGATTGCCATTAGTTTTATGTCAAATTTATACTATATACTCTAGTTGGTTATCTATTACCGAAATATTCAGTCGGTATGTACAGCCTAGTCGGTTACAGAAGAAAGCAGTCACAAAATGCAGTATACACCGAGCTATCTACCAAGTATCTTTACATGTCTACCGAGCAGCAAAGATGACACACCGAGTTGATTTACACCGAGTGAAATGTGTTACCAGATTCATTGAACCTGGACATGCATATGAAAACGTGTTACAAGATCAAGGCACATCTAACCGTTATCACATTGGAAATTGCACTTAAAGATTGTGTATGATTTTGAGGTCATCTAACCAGTGAAATATTCTGCATGGTTATTCATTCAATAAATCATGTTTGTAAGATCGAAGCAATGAATTGGATCACCGTCATAAGAGATCTATTTATACATCATGAGTTAAAGAGTTAAAGGTGTGTGCATGAGTGTAAGAAGACTATTACAAAGACACAAAGGTCACTGAGAAGGTTTTCAGAGAACAGTTGAAGAACAGAGTAAACAGAAGGGTTTACTGAGTTACTATATGGGTTACCGAGGTATGCTATAAGCAAGGTAATCTATTCTGAGCACATAGAATCTGCTATAACATTCCAGATGTAAAGTTGCAGATATTTGTAATGATTTTATTGTAATATTTTGAAGTTGTAAGAGAAACCTTTAATAGGGTAAAAAACTCTAATCAATTCTATAAATTGTAAAGCCTCTAACTAGGTGCAACATTTAGATGAAGTGTTGTTAAATCCTTTAGCAAGGTAGATCTAATAGATCTTGTTACTCCTAATAGGGTATGCTATCAGAAATAGCTAAACATGTAGCTATAACCGAGAACTCTTTATTATTGTAGTAGTTAAGTTGTGGGTGCCATCCCCACCGCACTTTTTCTCTCTAACCAAGAGTTTCTACGTAATCAAAATATATGTGTTATGGAGTGAATCATGTATGATTGTTATCTATTTGTTTTAGTTTTATATTATGTTACTGCACTATTCAATTTATGCATAACAGTAAAGATATTGTTGAAGAAATGTTTTGAAGTACTGATTCACCCCTCCCCTCTTAGTACATTAGCTTTCCATATTGGGCCTAACAATTGGTATCAGAGCTTGAATCTTGGAAAAGGGTTTAACTACCTAAAGAGAAAGATATTATCAATGAAAGGCTATAAACAATCTCGGAGGATTGTGTATCTGCAAGAAGAGCTGGATCATGCTAATCAAGTGATTGCAGACATGTAAAGGCAAATGCAAAAATATCTGAAAGTGACAAGAAGATTATCTGATGATTTACAAGACTCTCAAGAGTTAGTGGAACAAATTGAGACATCATCTAAGAACAGTATATCTAAAGAGACTGAAGAAATGATTGGAGTAATGAAAGAAAACAACAAAGCACTGGCTGATCAACTAAAAGCAATGAAAAGAGAACATGAACATTTCAGCACACGGATGTCTGAAAATCTAGATGCATTGAGAACAACTAAGGATAAAGTAAGAGATCTAGAAAGAGAGAAACAACAACTTGAAGTATTAGTATCTGATAAGAATGATGAAATAATAAGGTTGACTGGAATTCAACAAAACCTATCAGATCAACTAGGTTATGCACATCATGAAGCAATTCTGAAGAATGATGAGAACCAAGCATTGAAACTTGAAGTATCAAAGGTAACTGATGAACTTGAAATAGAGAAGAAATCCAAAGAAACACTGAAGAAGAGTTATAAAGCATCAAAGATGTTGGATGAGCAACTGAATACAAGAAGACCCAACAAAGATGCAGGACTTGGTTACAAAGGAAAAGACTCTACCGAGAAAGGAATTCATACTATCGAGAGAGGAGAATCATCAAAGCAAGATGGAAACAAGAATAACATCAAAAGAAAGAAGCCTATTTGCAACTACTATGGAAATCAAGGTCACACTACTAACATATGCCAAATCAGAAAAGGTAAGCAACTGAATGCCACTAAGTCTAATGGTTATTGTTACAATTGCAATAAATATGGTCACACATCTAATCAATGTAGGACAAAGTCTATTAACAATTATCAGAAGGCAAAATTTAAAGGGTTTTGTAAAAACTACAATAGATATGGACATAGTACCTAGAAGTGCTAGTCTAAGTAAAAGAACTATATGTGGTATGGACACCGAGCAAATGCTAGAGGTTACCGAACTCACACAGATCCTTACCGATAGTATTTTGCAGTACCATGGGATTACAATACAAGGATATGGTGTGAATGTTGTGGAAGATATGGACATATAAGTGCCAACTATTTTATAAGGTTTGGGATGTACAACCAAAGATCATGGAGAAATCATGGTATGGCATGTTTTCATTGTCACAAAGCTAGGCACTTAGCTGGAGATTGCAAAGATCAACCTAGAAAAGGCACTGAAGAAATTAAAGAAAAATTAAAGATGATTTGGAAAAAGAAGGAAATTGTGTCAAATGAAGAAAGCACCTTACCTACCGAGTTAGGTGCACCTATTCCAAATTAATCGGTAAAGGTATGAAGGAACTGCATTCTCTGAAGGTTAAAATCTTAACAGTTCCTATTATATTTTGTGCTAAATTCAAAAATCTGCATAGTTAAGATGTAATAGTAAGTTTGAAATTCTATCAAAGTCTTTTGAAGCACTTTACAGGAAGCCTATCAAGTCGGTAAATGAAGGAAGTTTGGCTACTTGGTTAAAATGAAAAAGGAGAGTAAATCGGTTAAAGAGGAACTGAGTGCATTTAATGTTTTGACCTAACTCGCATGGAGCCCAATAAGGTATTTTGTGTACTTAAAAGTATTTTCGCGATCATTTACACTTACCAAGTTTTCGAGAGAACAGAGCAAAGCAAATCAAAGGCGATCAAAACCTCCGACAAAGAAAATTCAAGTTATTTACATCAATCTCAACACATTGTTAAGTTGGTTTACCGATAATATCTAGTTGCCATTATCTGCTAAGTATAAAGTGTCTGTCGTTTGAAATCCTGAAACCCTAAGGACTCTTTGCTAGTTTTTATCTGAAATCTACAATGGTGCCCAAGATCCCATAGTTGTCAAGAATGTAGAAAAGCCCTCACTAAAATACTCTTTGACTCCCAAAGTCGCTTCTAAACTGGATGACAAAACCACCTTTTCACTCATCCCGGATAGAGTGTTGTTAGTCAAAGATGTGAGATTCTTCACCAAATGTCATGTTGAAGAACTTGGTCATGTGGAAATCAAAGACACCTATGATGAGCTATGTACCGATGGTATATTGAATAGCAAGTATGAGCACATAAAGATCAAGGGATTAACTGAAGCCCTAACCTATCCCCGTGTGTTCAAACCCCAATGGGTCAAGTTTGTTTTGAGCAAAGTTCATGATGATTTCATGTGGCTAGAAGAACAACCATTTAAGATTACCAAGGAAATCATTCATCTAATTACCGGTTACCCTATCTATGATCATGCCCGAGCCCAGAAGATGATACCACAGAAGGAATTGATTAGTTTAACCGGAGTGGAATCTAATTGCAGAGGATTGAAACTAAATAATGTCATAGATGAAGAACTAAAATTTACCATTAGAGTAATGGGCTACTCTTTCTTCCAGTCGGCAAGGGAAAATAGTGCTCCTTGTGCAGCAGTAGACTTGGCTTACAAAATTGTGAAAAAGGGAATGAAAATTGACCTATGCAAGGTATTGCTGAAGAACCTATTTGAAAATCTGAACACCATCAAGAAGCTGAAGAAGAACAACTTGGCTAATACTCTAAAGTTTGGATCACTACTGGTATGTATGTTTTTCTACTTTGAAAAATTCTTTCCATTGGTCGGTAAAGTTGTTTGGGAGCTACACCAACCTATCACCCATCAGATTAATGACTTCATTAAGAAGTTAGGTGATAATTTCAATGATATCATGGATGATTACTTCAGTAAATTTCAAGAGAAAATGCATAACAGATATAGGATTCCACCCTAGCTAGTATAGAAATACAAAAATGATATATGTTTTGAAGTTTACACCGATTACTGTTATGTGAATGTTGTGGAACTGAGGACTCAATCTTTGTCACCAATAGGTTACGAGATTGATTTTGACATCACAAAACAACAAATTGATGCATTTCTTACATTGCCCAGACATGCTACCAAGCTGAGGTATGGTACCTATGAGGAAGTAAAGGAAAAGGTAAAAATGAATATTGTAGTACCCAAAGCTACAAGAAAGGCAACAAAAATGATAAAAGCATTGTCTGAGAAATTCAGAGAAGACTCTTCCTCTACACTTGTCAAAGGCACCATTGCCATTACCAAAGAGGAATCTAAAGCCCAAGAGGTGGCTATAATACTGAGCACTGAATTGCCTAAGGGTAAAGTGTTAAAGAGAAAGAAACAGGACACATCAAAAGTCTCACCGACTCCACCTCTAGTAAAATGACCTAACACTAGAGCATCTACAACTTCATCGAGTAAGAAGACAAAGAGTGTTACTATTCCCAAGGTAACAAAGACATACAAGAAATCTACTCAAAGACTCATTTTGGCAAAAGAGTCTAGTGATACCGAATCAGAAGATGCAAGAAAATTTCAGATTGTCAAGAGCAAGAAGGTAAATATACATAGTGTTGAAAACTTCTGTGCTAATCTGAAAGAATATGGTGGATTTGGAGGATTTAGATATGTCAAGTATGAAACCAGGAACAATGATGAAAAGAGACAAATTGAAGAAGTTGTCATCTGCACACTTCTAAAGTTCCGGTTAGCTCCATTAGAACTAGCTAAGTCACTTCCAAATGAATTGTATCTGCATATTGATAATAGGTGGAAGTATGCAATGGACTCAGAGAAATAAATCAGAGAAAGAAGTCTAGTGTATCTCTTTCCTGATATGTCAGTCGCTAAAATAAAGGAACATCTGACAACCTACAATTCAAAGTTTCTTGTCCAATAGAGAACCTTAAAACTAATGAATGGGCTATATATTGAAGTAGAAAATGAGACAAAAGCAAAGTGGTAGAAAATATTTAAAATCAAGGATGCTGGTGAGCAAGCTACAGTTGAAATCATTGATGTCATCGAGTATGATCCTGATGTCACCGAGCAAGGTCCTAATGCTATCGAACAAGACCCTGCTGACACCATTCAAATAGATGAAGATGTCATGGATACAGAGGCACCGGAATAGGAAATGATAGAAGGCACTACATATGCAAAACTTGTATCTAGTGAATCCGTTTTGGAACAAGTTCAGCCTTATCCACCGGTCAAGCAACTTGTCTCAACCAAAACTCCTCAGGATATAGATCAAGGCACTGAAGGTCACAAGTCTACAACAGGAGAAGGTACTACTCAAGAAAAGACATCTCAAGCACCTTCTAGTACTGAGAATGTTGCAACTGAGACACCAAGTACTGAGACACCGAAGGAATCTACAGAGGCTAAAGGAACCGATCAAAGTGTTGCCTCTACCGAGCAACCTACCGAGGGTAATCAAGCCTCACAAGCCATTATCTTGGTTCCATCGGTGAAAGGTAAAGAAAAGAAAGTGAGGAAGCATAGTTTTAAAGTTGATTTGTCAAAACCCATAGTGTTGCCCAATGTAGAAAAAGCAAAATTAAAGTGGCAAGCACTGATTGATTTTGGTGAATTGTGCAAAGCAAAGGCCGAACAAGAGAAGCAAATGGCCATTCAAAAGAAAAATAAAGTACTTCAGAAGTTAAAAGCACTTTTAATAGATATGCTACCTGAAGCTACAGTATCAACTAATGCAGCCATCCACATTCAACTGGATGAACTCCTAACAAAGATAGAGACATCTGGAGTAGATGCATCAAAGTATTTGAGCAAGCTGAAAGATAAAGAGCTCACTGTCAAAATGATAGAAGAGGTACAAAAAGCTATAGCTATTGGCAAAGTTAAACTTGTCAAATTTATTTTTGAGTTGACTCCTCAACTCAAGCACATTCATTATTTATTTTAGAAACTCAACACATTTTCTTTATTCATTAAAGACATTAAGAATAAAACAGAGGCAATTGAGAAAGAGATCACTGATCTCTCAAATAAGTTGACCATCGAGCCAAATTTAGTTCAAAATTTTTATACAAAGTTACAACAGCTCATGGCTCAACAATTGGACTTAAGAAATGATGAACACAAGATCTGGATGGACATAATGACCCTTCAGACATTATTCCTTCCACATCTTTCATCAGTCCACGAACAGATCAACCGAGCCACATACTTATCTACTACTTAAGAGGGAAGCACTCTAGATGGCTTAATATCACTATTGGCTGATATTCAAGCACATAATTCTTTAATGGATAGTGTCAAGGATGCACTCTCTGTCGCTCTCACCAATGCCCAGACCAAGTACAAATCCATTTTTGACCAGTTACTGCCCCCGAATGGAAATTAAGTTTTTAATGTTTGTCAAAAAGGGGGAGTGATACTATATTTGGGGAGTAATATGTTACAATACTAGGGGAGTAATACAATACATTTAGGGAGTGATTCAGTACTAAGAGAATGATATAGTATTCGGAGTATAGTATACAGGGGGAGTATACCGAGCAGTGTAAGCAAAGTATCCAAGAGTAGTGAACCGAGCAGTATACAGAACAGTAAGCAAAGCACAAGAATAGATTACCAAGCATGCAAAATCAAAGTTATGTACAATATATTGACAAGGGGAGTATATCTGATATATTATTTTATTGACTATTGTATATACTGTCAGCATAGTCAAATTTACAAGTATATAGATTATTGAGTTATAACTTTGAAAGTAGTTTTTGTCAAACATCTCAACTAATGTCAAAAGGGGAGATTGTTACTACTTATCAGATTGCCATTAGTTTTATGTCAAAGTTATACTATATAATCTAGTCGGTTATCTATTACCAAAATATTCAGTCGGCATGTACAGTCTAGTCGATTACAAAAGAAAGCAGTCACAGAATGCAGTATACATCGAGTTGTCTACCGAGTATCTTTACATGTCTATTGAGCAGCAAAGATGACACACCGAGTTGATTTACATCGAGTGAAACGTGTTACCAGATTCATTGAACTTGGACATGCATATGAAAACATGTTACAAGATCGAGGCACATCTAACCGTTATCACATTGGAAATTGCACTTAAAGATTGTGTATGATTTTGAGGTCATCTAACCAATGAAATATTTTGCATGGTTATTCATTCAATAAAAAGTGTTTGTAAGATTGAAGCAATGAATTGGATCACTGTCATAAGAGATCTATTTATACAGCATGAGTTAAAGAGTTAAAGGTGTGTGCATGAGTGTAAGAAGACTGTTACAGAGACACAAAGGTCACCAAGAAGGTTTTCCAAGAACAGTCAAAGAACAGAGTAAATAGAAGGGTTTACCGAGTTACTATATGGGTTACTGAGGTATGCTGTAAGCAAGGTAATCTATTCTAAGCACATAGAATCTGCTATAACATTCCAGATGTAAAGTTGCAGATATTTGTAATGATTTTATAGTAATATTTTGAAGTTGTAAGAGAAACGTTTAACAGGGTAAAAGACTCTAATCAAGTCTATAAATTGTAAAGCCTCTAACCAGGTGCAACATTTAGATGAAGTGTTGTTAAATCCTTTAGCAAGGTAGATCTAATAGATCTTGTTACTCCTAACAGGGTATGCTATTAGAAATAGCTAAACATGTAGCTCTAACCGAGAACTCTTTATTATTGCAGTAGTGAAGTTGTGGGTGCCATCCCCACCACAGTTTTTCTTTCTAACCAAGAGTTTCTGCGTAATCAAAATATCTGTGTTATGGAGTGAATCATGTATGATTGTTATCTATTTGTTTTAGTTTTATATTATGTTACTGCACTATTCGGTTTATGCATAACAGTAAAGATATTGTTGAAGAAATGTTTTGAAGTACTGATTCACCCCTCCCTCAGTACATTAGCTTTCCATATTGGGCCTAACATCATGGTCTTGGACATACACTCTACCAATATTAAGCTACAACCATCTTGTGGTGGTTCTTACCAACAAATGCTATCACATGCTTTGCCACGCTCGCATCTTCAACAAAGAGGGGTTTGGCTTCACGCCTCGTCTTTTTTTTTTATCTCTTTTTCATTACATCCAATGAGCCCTTTGTATTATTGACTGTACTATTATCTAGGTGAATTCATTTTTCCCAAATTTCCAATATTTAATGCATGCAATAGGGGCTTGCTTCCATTAAGCATAGCATATTTTCTATTTCCATCTTTCCAATTTTCCAATTTACCAAGTTTCCAATTTATCTTTCTAATCTATCTATCTGGTTGTCCGTGGCAGTGGAAACACCTTAATGGGGGTCTAATTGACGTAGGACCCTATACAACCCCAACAGTCTTCCCCATTCTAGTGTGTGCAGGTGACTAACAAATTCCACACTCAGGGAACCACATGTAGGCCTGTTTCTGGGACTTTCTTTGTCTATGGTCCGTATAGACGATAGCGCATCATGTTGGTGTCTGTGCCTTGCACTAGTGTTTGAAACTCAAGAGCTCCCCAACTAGAAGTTATAATATTCCTTTGATGTTGTATCATTCTATAAATTTAGTTTCTATATATTTATTGTTTCTACATTATAATTCAGTGCTTTAGTTAGTCTAGTTATTTGTTATCCCCTAGCTCATCTTAGCCCTAGTTTTAAGAGCTAGCAGTGGAATGATTTTCCTTCTAAGATTAATCATCTAGGAGGGGTCAAATCTCCTCGCTACATTTTGGTGAACCCGACGTGAGTGCCTAATGTTGGATCTCTTCCACTTGGAGTTCGACGCATTTGATAAGGCATTCTTGAAGGATTATTTTGATATGTTGGATGAAGTCTTGGTTGACTTCCTTGAAGCACCTTCTCCTAAAATAGATGTAAAGGGCGAGTCATCCTCCATGACATCCTCATGCAATAATGAAAAGTCCATTAATGTTATTTTTGTCTCTGTGGCCCCACAAAGGCCTAAAAGATCATACATTCATGTAATAGCAGCAAGTAATTCTCCTAAGAAGGTTAAGACCATTAATAGAAAACCTTTCAAAGAAGAAGTTTTTGATTAATACATGGGTGAATATTTTGTCAACAACATACCAATGACAAAATATATATTTCACACATAGCTATGGTAAGATATAGTCTTTCCTCTCAGCAAGGGGAGGTTCCCTATTGGAATTTTGGGTATCTCAAAAACTTATACAAAACAAAATTAGGGTGTAAGCTTAGGGCATGTAATTATTTTTTTTTCAGAATTAATGTATTTTCCCTTCACTTGGTGATACTTCTTATAACTCAATAAACTTAACAATTAAATAGTACTTCTTAACAAATATTCTTAATATCTAGACAAACATGTAAGCTCAAAGTCTTACGTGAGTGCAACTACTTTAATCACCACTATTTCAACTTGAGTCAAAACTTGTAGCTCAAAGTCTCCAAGATGTGATCAATGATTCCTAAAACTACAAGTAATTGGTAGCAATACAAAGCTTCCTACGTAATCACTTAACTGTCAGAAAATTTCTCAAATATGTAGATAGCACAAAGGCTATTTTACACAGTTAGAAATCTCTTTCATTAGCACTCACAATTTTACCAAAAAGATTCAAGTGTATAAGAAATTATTACGAGAACATAGACATAAGAATTATTCCAATCATAATTACTATCTTTGTCTCACTCAAAGTTGAGAACTAGCAGATTGCTATCTTATTTCTCTTGAATCAATTTTTACATCAAAAAGCACAAAGTCTTTGCTGACACAAAAATTTGGCAGCATTTTGATAAGCATAATCAAAGATAAATATGTAAAAATAAGGTCCTCCTTATATAGGAAAACAAGTTGAGAAAAATGTGGGCACAATTGACTAATTCAACTGCATAGTCCCACTTAACTACAACTACTACATAAAATAAAAATGCAACTTCAAGGAAATTTGCAGTAACTAGGAATGCAACTAAATGAAAAGATATTGTCAATGGGAGACACTTTATTCATCTTTCTCCTCATTGATTTTCTTGAATTCCTTGAATGGAGCCAAAACAACTTCCATCTCAGATTTGTCCGACATTGTGATAGAACTAGTGATGGCATGAACACTAGAAATTGCATCTCCACCTTTCACATACTTCTTTCTTCCATCTTTCAACATTGAGGCAAGACCTTCAAAACTAACCTGTATCTCAAGAAGTTTATCAAATGTATTCAACAAGAATTCCTTTTCTGCCCAGTGAGTAATTAGGGAAATAAATTCTTGTATGATGTTCTCACTGAATATTAGTTTTTGACTCTCATTATACAAGCAACAAGGAATCTCAGCTATCCTTGCCGAAATCTGATCAATCTCATTATCACATTCTTTCTTTTCTTGATCTATTTCTGAGATTATTGAGCTTATTATTTTACCCTTACGAGATAAGAATGACAAAATTTGGATGTATTTTTCTCGTGTCATTATTACCTTGTTTTCTACAAGAACATTAATCCTTAAATCTTCCATTTTGATCCAAACAATCATACTCTTTTCAATGTCTTCCATTTCTTCAATGTCTGACTTTGAACAATTTCAAAATCCATCAATAACTTGACCGTTAAATCCAAAATAAGAGAGCCCTCCAACTTCAAACAATCAATCCATTCATGCATGACTCAACCCTTGACACCCACCTGTTCCACCTTTCTCAGAGCTTCAGTATCAATTGTACTAGCAGATGATTTTTGTTTCTTTTTGACATAGAAATCATGCTTCTCAAATAATTTTTCAATAGAATCAAGACCCTTAGGGATTTTATTGCCCTTCAGTTGTAGGAACTTTTTCCGCATCAACAGTTTCAATGGTATCTCTTGAAGAATATTGATTGTCATCAAAATATAAATCATCAAAGTTATCAACAGTCGGCAAGAAATTCATTACCTGATGATCATAATTGAATGCCTACCAATTGTCAGAATTATAAGGAACACTTGGTCGAAATATCATTTCAATAGTATATGTCAGTCCTAAAAAATACTTATGCGGAATCAACAAGGTTGTGGATAATGTTAAGGAATCCGCTATGTCATTGAATTCCCAGGAAACAACGGATAGATCAAAAGCATCAAACTCCTCAATTGAGTACCACACAAGATTATGATAATGCCTTATCCTATCGCTTCTTGTCTGATAGACATTTCTGAATTGATAAACAATCAATTCAGCATCTCCCTGAGCATGCACATTCTTAATTCCTTTCTTTTGAGCAACATTCATTCCCAAAAGAAGAGACTCATACTTAGTGGTGTTATTAGTGTTGTCAAACTATAACTTGAAAGAAAATGGGAACATCTTACCATCAGGAGACACCAAAACAATACCTGCCTCTGATCTAGTAGAAGAGTAACTACCATCAAACTCTAATGTCCAAACATCATCTAGATCACCAACATTGACAGTATCAAAATTGAGTGGTTTCTCTTGTGGAGTTGAGGATCCCACAAATTCAATAGCAATACTCTCACAATCACTTGAACTTTCATCAAGTGAAATGACATTCTCTATTTCAAGTACAACTTCAAAATCATCATTAGCATATAAGAAATAATTGCCCATACCTGATGACTCAAAAATAATCTAAGCCTAGTGATCATCAGATTTCAAAATGGTGTATTGTTATTCCTTTTTTGGATATAAGTTTTTGATCTCTCCCTTGATGGGAATACATGCTTCAATCATATCCATATTCAATTCTCCTCCAACATCTTTGCAAAAATTCCTTTCCAATAGTATGCCATAGGAAGCCAACACATCGACTACCAATACTACCATTTTGATCTTCGTGTCTGGGAATGGGGCAAAAGCAAATTGTGCATCCTTAATTTGACCTATTAATGGGACTTGTTTTTTATCCATGGAAAAGCATCTACTAAATTTCTTAGTCAATGTTAAACCAAGATCATTGGTAACTTTTGTCAGAATAACATTGTCAGATGCTCCAAAACCAATTACACAATTACTCAACTTATGACCATTAATCAACAAGGAAATATAAAATGGTTCTATCTTTCCCATACTAGAAGGAGAAATCACTAAGTTGTTCTAGGATATGTTGGATTTGGGAGGATTACTTGAGGAAGTATCTTTCTCTTTTACAAATTTGACCATAAGATCAAATTGATCCAGATTAGATCTCAAATATTCTACTTTAGACATTTGTACTTTAGTTTTTCTAGCATAATCTATAATATCAAATGACTGAAAAGACTTCATCAAAGATTAATTAAGGTTCTCATTTTGAGAACTTGAAACATTAGGTGCACTGGTCTTTGATGCAGGTGCAGAAAAATTTGCAGTAGTCGTAGGAGTACTTACATTTTTATCCTTCGCATTGTCTTTAGGAATGGAGTTTTCCTTTGGTGGATTTGGTAAAGGAGTTCCATGCTTAGCAATAACAACTAGCAAGCATTGAGAATCCTTAACTTTGTGGAATCATAACTCTTCACATTGACAGGCGACTGTGCTGCTTGCGCTTGTGAATGAGTGAAAACTACAAAGACATCTCCATCATGAACATCTTGCACATTATCTTCTTCATACTGCATATATCTGGTGTTAGAGTCAACAGCCAATTCTGCATCATCCCCTTAAAGCAAATTGGTATCTTCATCCCCAAATGGAGGAAGATCATTTTGTTCAGCCTCATAGTAGCTCGTAGCTGAATTCTGAGGTGGTGCTTCCAATGCAAGTCTCTCTTGAACAAGAAGTAACTTATTTTGATTGCATGCAACATAGTTGAAGCATTGTTTGGATAAGTCCTTCTTAGAAAATCACAATAAGAAGTATTCCCTTGCACATAAATCTGCTTCTTGAGTGCTAACAATTCATTTTTTTAACTTTTGAATCATAGGATCAACATAATTTGTTGAAGATGGTGATGCTTCAATAATTTTACTATTCCTAACCATATTAGGATCCTTTCTTATCTTACCACCAAGGATAAGATGATCTTCAACTGATATGGCCATCTATGATGCAGTAGCCAAATCTATAGGATTATTCTTACGTAAGAGAAAACTTAATTCTGAAAATTGAGTATTAATAAAGAAACACTTTAAGTTTCTAGCAGTAGGTTGTGATGTCGTCGGAATACGATTGTACAACTTATTGAACTTTGCCATAAAGTATCACATAGGCTCTTGTGGTTCTTTCTTAATTTGAGTTAATTGCGCTAAAAGAGCATGATCATCTTCAATAGGCTTGAACCTTTTCTCAAACCTTGTTATGAGGCTAAGCCAATTTGTAATACAATTATTTGGAAGATGATAAAACCAATCAGTAGTTGCACCTTGCAAAGTTTCAATAAACAATCTCACAAAAACATCTTCATGTTCAAAACCAAGAACACTACATGCGATATAAAAGGAAGCGATGTGCTCATCAGAACGTTGAGCACCATTTCCCAAAAACTTTGGCAAAAATTTTCTTGTGCCTTTTGGAAGTTCATGTAAAGCTTTTGTTAGGCTTAAAGGGCCAAACACAGTACCCCAAGGACCTAGGACAACCATCCTAAATGGATTATATGATGGTATTACAAAATGATTTACAAATGGAACAATCGCAACTTTTTTACTTGACACCTCACTTGGTATAGGAGACTGTTGTGTAGTGGAGGAAAACTTCATGTCCACTACAAAGGAGATCACGTCCATGGATGAGTCACATAGGAAAATTATGTTTCTGCAAAAAATCAAAGGTAGGATCAACAATTCGTGTTGCTCGTTGTCCACGAGTGTAACTTTGATCAGCCAGATTAGTACTTTGAGAAAATCAGCGTTGTAGATATTACAATGGAAAAGCGCATTGCAACCCAAAAGAGAAAATACCGATTGCACGTTGTTCCCCAGTAGAGTCGCCAAAAAAATCTTGCATGACTATTTTGTCAACAATGTACTAATGACAAAATATATATTTCACACATAGCTATGATAAGACAGAGTCTTTCCTCTCATCAAGGGGAGGTTACCTATTGGAATTTTGGGTATATCAACAACTTATACAGAATGAAATTTAGGTGTAAACTTAGGGCATGTAATTCTCTTTTTTCGGAACTAATATATTTTCGCTTCACTTGGTGATATTTCTTATAACTCAACAAACTTAACAATTAAATAGAACTTCTTAACAAAGATTCTTAATATCTAGACAATCATGTAAGCTCAAAGTCTTACGTGAGTGCATCTACTTTAATCACCACTATTTCAACTTGAATCACAACTTGTAGCTCAAAGTCTCCAAGATGTGATCAATGATTCCTAAAGCTACAAGTAATTGGTAGCAATACAAAGCTTCCTACGTAATCACTTAACTGTCAGAAGATTTCCCAAATATGTAGATAGGACAAAGTCTATTTTACCAAAAAGATTCAGGTGTATAGGAAATTATTATGAGAACATAGACATATATATTATTTCAATCATAATCATAATCTTTGGCTCACACAAAGTTGAGAAATAGAGGATTGTTATCTTATTTCTCTCATATTAGTTTTTACATCAAAAACCACAAAGGCTTCATTGAAGCAAAAATTTGGCAGAGTTTTTCTCAGTATAACAAAAGATAAATATGTTCAAATGAGGTCCTCCTTATATAGCAAAACAAGTTGAGAAAAAGGTGGGCACAATTGACTAATTCAACTGCACATTCCCAGTTGACTACAACTACTGCATAAAATGAAAATACAACTGCAAGGAAATTTGTAGTAGCTATGAATGCAATTACATGAAAAGATAGTGTCAATGGGAGACACTTTATTCATCTTTCTCCTCATTGATTTTCTTGAATTCCTCGAACCAAGCCAAAATAACTTCCATCTTGGATTTGTCCGATATTGGGGTAGAACTAGTGATGGCATGAACTCTAGAAAGTGCATCTCTAGCTTTCACATACTTCTTTCTTCCATCTTTTAGCATTGAGGCAAGACCTTCAAAACTAACCTCTATCTGAAGTAGTTTATCAAATGCATTCAACAAGAAGTCCTTTTATGCCCAGTGAGTGATTAGGGAAATAAATTCTTGTATGATGTTCTCACTGAATATTAGTTTTTGACTCTCATCATACAAGCAACAAGGAATCTCAACTATCCTTGCCGAAATTTGATCAATCTCATTATCACATTCATTCTTTTCTTGATCTATTTCTGATATTATTGACCTTATTATTTTACCCTTGCGAGATAAGAACGACAGAATTTGGATGTATTTTTCTTGTGTTGTTATTACCTTGTTTTCTAAAAGAACATCAATCCTTAAATCTTCCATTTTTCTCCAAACAATTATACTCTTTTCAATGTCTTCCATTTCTTCAATGTCTGACTTTGAAAAATTTCAAAATCCATCAATATCTTGACCGTTGAATCCAAAAGAAGAGATCCCTCTGACTTCAAATGATCAATCTATTCATCCATGACTCGGCCCTTGACACCCACCTATTCCACATTTTTCAGAGCTTTAGTATTAATTGAGGAAACAATAGGCTCAAACTCTTGGGAATGTTGTGTGACTTTGAGAAGCACACTGGTCAGTTGTTCACATTTCTTCTTCCACTCATTCTTCTCACCTCTCTCTTGATCAAACCCGCACACAAGAGAATTGAAAGCAGTTTGAGAGTCTAACTTGACACTCTCATGTGTCTCCACACCAAGTTCTATAGTCTGCATAGTATAATCTTAAGGTTGAATATTGTCCTTTTTTTAAACTGAAGATGGCACCATGACCTCAACATATTTTGTTTTTGTAGCATGATCCACCAACACCTGAGAAAGAGTCTTTGGTTTTTTAGTCCCCTTTGCCTTGGATTGGAGTAACTGCTCGAAATCAAAGTCATCTAGTGAAATCACTTGTTTCTTCCTTTTAGGTGCCACAACATCCATCCATGGTGGAAGATCTACTTTGGTGGTTGGAGTTGTGGCCTCCTTCTCAGTAGTCACCAACACCTAAAACACATTCTCACTTGATGACATAGCAGCAAAAGATGGAATTACCTGCACTATCATTGTGGTAACGGATGGTGGCTATGATGAAGAAACAATAGTCATTATTGGTGTCTCCTCTAAAATAACTATGGTCACAACCATTTATTGTGTTTTAGTAGTAAAAATGGTACTTATAATAGGTGAACCTTCAACCATGATAGTTGAAGAAGATAGGGCAACTGACTGCTACTCTACAACTATTTGCTCCAAAGATTTAGTAAAATCGAGAATTGGAGATTGAATAATGGATACACGAACATCATCAAAACTTGGGAGGCTGGAGAATGTCACATATTCTTGATCGCTCTCCCCTTGTGGTAATTCTATATTTAACCCTTCATTATCATATTCTTCTACATATTGATCTCAATCTGATTCAATAGAATGAATAACAACTTGTCTGAGGGTTTGATACTTGTGAAGTGGTGGGAGTGTCACTTTCACCTTGATGAGTTGGTTCTTCAACTTGAATTTCCTCTACATGAGGAATTTCTCCTTCTTGTTATTCATTTTCTTTCTTAGTCTCTTCAATAGTTGGTTGCTTAGGCTCTTTTGCTTGTGTCACTTGTGTAGATAATGAAGATTCACCTTTCTTTAACACTTTGATAGTGAATTTGATTTTAGTTCTTTTTCCCTTAGATTATATCGAAGGGATTGATGGAGGTTCCTACTCATCTGCTTTGTTCTTGGTCCTTAATTCAATTGTTTCTCCAACTAGGCCCTCACTTTCATCATCATCACAAGAACTAGAAGAAATTCTCTTCATTCTAATCCCTTTCTTTAACAACCATGCATTAGTATTAGCCAAAATAGGAGAAATTACTTGGGTAATAGACTTACTTTCCTTTTTGGACCATTGGATGAGTGGCAAGGGATAATCGGCATTCAAAGTAGATAGGGTCTATTATGTCATCAATATCTTCCATTATATATGAGATCCTAGCCAAATCAAGGTTCTCAATCTGTTCCAAAGTGAGACGACTAAAGTCCATTCTCCTCACATCTTCCTCATTTTCACAATCTGTACAGACATCTTTGAGATGATATACATGTGTATAGATCTTCTTGATATTATTCTGAATCCCATGAAAATCAAAATTATTATGAGCCTTGAACCTCCTCATGGTATTCCATTACATTTCTTTCTCCATATTTTTGGCCTTTGGGTTGGTCATCACTGTATATCAACCAATGGCTTCTAGAAATTTAAAGCTAGTCTTATGAGCTTGTGGTTGTCTCTCATGTACATGAATCAATTCTTGACATAATTCCATGAGGACACTTTTATCTGAAGGATACTTTGGCACCATGAATTGTTCACCTATAAAACATCCTATGCGTATATATGTGAAAGTAGGAAATTGAAGAAATACACAACCAAAGAAAGAAACTATATCGTATGTTGCTTCTGAAAGTATTCTCTTCTCTAACCCTTTATCAAACATACACATCCAAACAAAAAAGAAGGCATCGTTAACCCTTTCGAGGTGTCTTCTTTGATTATTGATTGTAAGCCGATCAAAATAGTTCCAAACAGGTACTAACCTTCTATCACCATTTGTAGACAAACCTGGATATTGCCTCATAGAGGCAGCTGCATACACAAGGTACAAGGTCATATAGACCTTTAGTGTTGTTTTGAACTCTTTCAACTGTGCATGAAGAGTATCACTAATCTTCTCACCCCAATCTATTTTGGTTGTGCCTTTTCTGATTATGCTCATGTAATAGCACATACAGTTCTAAAAGTAATGAGAATCTCTTAGACATTTCACTCGTGATAGCATAGTGACCATATCATTGCATTCTTCATTTAAATCACTCCTATGGAAGTATTTAGGCCATCTTGAAGTGGTCGAGACCTTGGATGAACATAATAAAAGTGTATTAATCATTTTCTTACATTACACTTCATTCTTCTTATAATACTCTTGAGCAGTATCTTTGGTTATATCCACTACTTCTTCCACTGGAGACCCCTTAAACACATTGTTAAAGAAAATTTTTTCTAGTGTCATGACAATATTTTGATTTACATCCTTCACCTATCTTGTATTAGGATCAAAATGATTCACCACTGCAAGTGCAAAATCTGGATCATGAATTGCTACTAGGAAAGAAGCATACTTGTGCAACTCAGATTTGATTAAGCTTTCCATATGTGAAGGGGATTTCTTGACTCGATCAATGAACTCTTGCATGTCCACATGACCAATCTTTGTATCTCTTATCTATTTGACATTGGATTCGGTTGAGCTCTCTGGGAATATATTCAAGTATTTATCTTACTTGTACTTCATTTTTTTCACAGATGCCTTGCTTGGTGAAGGCTCTAACTAACTTGAACAAGACTCTGATTCACCTTGAGCAGGCTTAGACATTCGCAAAGTAATACATTCAATGATAATCATTAGTACTTTGAAGATATTCAACATCAGAAAGGCAAATTCATTGAACAAAATAAGTTTCATGAGTCAAAAATGACATAAGAAAAACTGGACAAAAACTTTCATGTCAAATTTTAAAGTTTGATATGCAAGTAAGAAAACCAAGATTCGCACACTAGACTTGGTGTGAAGAAAAAACATCACAGGTTGCATATCAGACTTTAAAGTCCGACCTGCACTTCACCAAAGTTTAAGGTAATTATGCACATCAGAATTTAAAGTTTGACTTGCATAACATGGTAGAACATAATTTTGCAGGTGGGACTTTAAAGTCCAATTTGCACATAAAGAAAATACATGGCCTTCATATCGGACTTTAAAGTCCGATGTGCATCCAAGGGAAGGGAAAGTCTTCCTGACATGTCAGACTTTAAAGTCTAACCTATGAACCAAGGGAATAATAAAGGATTGATAAGTCGGACTTTAAAGTCTGATGTGTCAATCGAGTAAAACAACTTCACATCAAGCAAAACTACTCCCACATATCGGATTTTAAAATCTGACATGTGGGAAGTTGTCAATTGGGGGGAAGGCACAATTCTAGGGTATTTGGATTAAAAATATGACATACCCTAACCCTAAAACTTAAAACTAAACAAACATAAACAAAAATAAAACCCTAATCTACCGACACACACTAACAAAAGAAAAAAAACAAAAATGCAACACAACATACCTCAAATATGCAGATTTGCAGAGTGAAGGTCTAACAAAAGCATGATCACAAGCAAAATCCACACAAGGTGGGAAAGAGGGCACACACACAGAGGAGAAAATGACCATAAAATGACTTGGAAATGACTCAAAACATGATTAAAACCATAACAAAAAGATTAAATAATGACCGCATTTAATGCACTCCACGCCATGGAGGTCAAACTTTAAAGTCCGATCTACAAGTAGAGCCCCTACAAGTCATAATTTAAAGTCCAATCTACAGATTACTACAAGAAAATAGCCTATTGGTTGGACTTGGAAGTTCGACCTACACTTAAATACAGGCAAACATGCACATTGGACATTAAAGTCTTATGTGCATCAAAACACCGAAACACACTACAAGTCAGACTTTAAAGTTTGACCTATAGGAAAAATTGCAAAAACAATTAACTTAAAAATGACAAAAAGAAAATTTCAACTAACTGACGAAGTAGGTTATCCTCTTCTAGAGGACATGAGTTATGAAACAAAAAAGTTTTGTAGGGTTGCCTCACAATTTCGGCCACATTGATATTGATGACAACAACTTGACTGGGGAACAAACTTCACCACTTGAAGATTGTAGAATCCAGAACTCTGAGTGCCTGTATCCATTGGGCTATATAGTCAAGTGATAAAATGACATAAAATAATATTATACAAAAAATTATAATGTGTAAAACTGATACAGAGAGTCTTGGAGCTTTTTTTGTTACACTTTCTTGAGTGACTTGTGTTGGCATATGCACACTCCAATGAGACATTGTATGTGATTGAAGGTTTTGTCATTGATGGCAACCTTACAATCCTATGGCACTGGCAAAAGCATTATACCGGCATCAGCAGATCACACTCTACATCAGCACTCAGGACACCAGCACTAGCACAGAAGAAAGGAAGTATACCGGCATAGAGGCCGACAGGATTTTGTTATATTATATTTTGTTTATTATTGTAAAAATGTGTAAGTCGACTTGGCAAATTGTAAAATGACTCTTATATATAAAAGAGATCACTGTAGAAATTTTGTGGGAGAAGTAGAAGTAGATAGGAAAATATTAGGCAGACCTATTGTGTGAAATATAGGTCAAGAGGTATATGTAAAGAACAGAGCAGGAACTAGTACTGAATCTGGCATTGAAGATGCTATTGTAAAGTAGTACAAGATATTGGATTTGTATAATCCTTATTGTAGGTCAGTGTGACTTCCCATTGAGTAGTGAGCTCTAGGCAGTTGGCCTTCCTGCATGTGCAGGCCCCTATTGTAAGTAATATTCTCTTATTGGCTAGTGAGTGAATATTGTGGGTCACAAATCCCACCGAAGTTTTTCCCACACTGGGCTTCCTCGTTAAAATCTTGTGTTATGGTGTGCTTTTCATGTCGATGTTCTTGATTCTGTTTATTGCATTATTTCTTGCATACCGGTACACTATCATATTATGTTTTGCATGTTTTAAGTTAAGAAATACTAATTATCGGTTAGATACTGATTCAGCCCCCCTCTCAGTATCTGTGGGATCCCTAATAATTGGTATCAAAGCTTGGTCCTCTATTTTCAAAAGCCTAATAGCTTAAGGAAGATCTTGACACCGGTAAAGATGGAAAATCTGATGAAGCAACTGGAAGGAGCTCTTATAGACTATGATGCAGAAAAGTTGAAAAATATCAAATTAGAAGATGATTTAAGAGCAGCTCTGGACATCATTCAGGCACTTCAAGAAAATTTTACTGTTGCAAGAAATAAGAGAAGAGAACTTTGTGAAAAATTGCAAAATGAGAATGATGAAAAGGAATCACTTAATGATATTATAAACAAGTTGAAACAAGAGACCATGACAACAAAAAATGAAATGCAGGATATGAATATGAGATTTTGCAAAGAAAATGAGGATAGGAAGAAGAATGAAGAAGAATTGACTAGAAGACTAAGTGATGCAACAAATGAGAACACAAGAATTAGCTATGAAAATGACATGTTGAAGACAGATCTGATGCATACTTAGAATGACTCAAATGAACTGATGAGACAAAAAGAAGTCTTAGAAAGAGAACTAGAAACTGCAAATCAACACAAAGAAAAATTCAAGAAAAGCTCAAAGGAACTTGGCACCTTGCTGAAGAATCAAAAAGCTAAAGGTGACACTTCTGGAATTGGCTTTGAAGTTGGTGAAAGCTCTGGTACTGCAAATACTCAAGATCACAACAAATTGGTAAGACAACCTAATGCTTATAAATTCAATGGTAAATGCTTTAACTATGATAAGTATGGTCATAGAGAAAATGAATGTAGATCTAGAAATTATTAGAATATCAACACACCAATCCGTCAATGTTCTAAATGCAACAAAGTTGGTCACAGTTCTGAAAACTGCAGAATGAATGTGAGATGTTATGTTTGTGGAAGATTTGGACATTTATCTAATCAATGCAGAACACAAACTGGTATAGGTTATGGGAAAGCTATTTAGAAAAATAATGTAAGTTGTTATGCATGTAACAAGACTGGGCATATTGCTAAATTCTATAGAAGTAAAGGAACATCGATAGACAATAAAAGTTCTAGCTTGAAAGGCAAAGAAAAAGTTGAAGAGGTTAAGCAAGAATTCTCAAAACAATGGATTAGAAAAGCTGATCTAAATATTGGGAATACTCCTCACCAGTAGAACAAACCAATACTTCACTGGTAGAATAGAGTGATGCTTCATGGGAAGGATAGAGCAGTGCTCCACTGGCAGGAAGTTCTTCATCTAATTGAAGAAAATTTCCTTGAGGGTTTGGCAGTCTATTGATACATATGCTATTATTCCCTCGGTTAGAGATAAGAAGTTGGAAATTACTTATTACTAGCAAAACAATGTTAAGTGAATACTTAACCGACATGCAATTAATGTGGTAGATGGTAGAAAGACATTATAAAAGTAAGGTTTTGGCTCCATTTCATTTCACCATGATTTCAAATTTTCAGAGACCGTGAAGATTCTGAGCTAAGGCATTTTGAGCAAGAAGCAAGCACTCCAAGCAATCATCCATCCAAGGCAGTAAAAGGTATTTAATCATGGCATTCACCTCTGCAATTGAATACATAGCAAACCCTATTGTTGTTGAAGTAATAAAAAGACCTAGGCCCGTATTTCAGTTAGTTCCTGAGATAGCAAAGAAAGATGATACCTTAGGTGCTTTTTCTCAAATCCCTAAGGGAGTTGTATATGTTGAAGACCCTAGAATGTACATCCACTACAACATTGAAGAGTTAGGAGATGAAGAAATCAAAACCATGTATAAAACTGTGATATGTGATAATACCAGCAATGTAAAGGATGAACACAAGATCATTGAGACCCTAGGATTTATAGAGATCCTTAGCATTCCTGAATTTCCAAAGGATGTGATTAGGATAGTTTTGAGCAGGGTACATGGAGAATTTTTCTAGCTAGATGCAATTCACAAAATCACCAAGGAAGTTGTGAAAGCTGTCACAGGGTTACCGACCATGGGTAAAAGTCTAGATAAAACCAAGAAAGTTTCAAATGACCTAGTTATAAACCTAACTAGTGCAACATTCGACAAGAGGTCTCTAAGAGTAAATGATGTAACAGATATCAATGTGAGATTCATCAGTATGATATTAGGGTATAAAGCTACTCATGCTAATAGACTTAATTTAGTTTCAAGTTTATGCATTAAGAGTGCTTATGATATGGTCACAAATAATGCAAAAATTGACATATGTGAATGGTTAAAGGATGAATTAATTGACAACCTTGGAAAGATCAAGAAGGACAAGAAAGGAACTTTTAGATTTGGAAATCTATTAGTATGCCCAATGCTACATATAACAAGACAAGTTCTTGGTATAGGTTACAAAGAACTTGGATATGACCTACTAGTAGGCAAACAATTAACAGAACTATTCAATAACATGGGTGAGAACAAGGAAAGCAATATTAATGACTTCTTTCAAGCATTAAAGACCAAAATGAAGAAGAGTAAGGTTATCACAGAAGATTGTAGACAAATACAAAGATGAAATATGCTTTATCATCAAGAAAGATGAAATCTGGATGGAAGCGATCATCCCAAGGACAGTTTGGGTAACCGAGATGGGCTATGAAACAAATGATCACATAGTTGAAACATATGCTAAAGTACTTCTGGAATCCCCCAGAGAACCTAAGGAAGAAGTATTTGGTAGTAAAGAAAATATTGAAACAAAAATTCAATCAAAGAAAAGGGTGAAAAAGGTTGAGGCAGTTGTAAGGAAAGGGTCCAGACAAGCAAAATCCATTAAAGAAGATGTATTGAAGAAAACTGGCATAACAGAGGATGAGTTAGCAACTCCACAGACTGAAACTCACTTATCACCGGTAGGTACTTCTTCAGGAAGTGACATGCCTACAAATTTCAAAAGAGTTGTAAGAAAAAGAGATCCCTCACCGGCAACCACACCCTCACCCAGGAGGACAAGGAAAAAGCAACAAGCAGTGAGATCTCCAGTAAGAAAGGCCACACCAAAGAAGAAACTGACACCCAAGAAGAAGAAAAGGACAAACAAAGAATTAGCCCCTCTTGATATACTGCTGAATGAAATCACAGAGGAAGGTAAACTAAAAAATATAGAGAAAATTTATGACACTCTAATAGTTGATGAAAAAGAGCAAGTTGAAAATAGTGTTATATTGCATATGGATATGTACAAGAAATTTTTGATAGAAGTAGTCAATGAAATACCAGATGAATTATTCAAAAGACTAGAGGCAAGAAGACAAGCAGTGATAGAATTGGATAAGAAAATAAAAATTGAAAAGCTACTTGCTATATATCTCGTAAACTCTCCACAAGAAATTGATAATTTGATTGCAAAAGCCAACCGGTCAGTATTCTCTACTACACACCGGCATATTGCACTAATGGCAGGAAGAGTAAATGAGGTAACAAAAGAAACAGAAAATGGATTGGATATATTCCTGGTTGAGAAAGAAAAGCAGGAAGAATACAGGAACCCCAAGCCTATCAAAGTCTATCAGAAAGACAAAGATAAGGGTAAAGGAAAGGTTGGTGGACCTCCTAGTATCAAAATAAAAGATAACTTATCCCCACCACCTCTGATTACTCCACTGGTAACAACTACTAAAGATCAACCAGTAGTCGATAGTATGGATGTAGAGGATAATAATCCTAATCTTGAAGTCCTATATACTGTGAATGTTGATACTCAGAAGATCAACATAGTAGTAGACAAAGATACAACAGAAAAGATAGATATGGCTAGTCAGCCTCTGGTGACTGAGGAAATTGATAAACCGGCAGAAGATAAAGAGCTAAAGGCAGAGACTAAGAAACAGACTGAGGAAATGAAACATATAGAGAAACAAATAGAGATAAAGGCTCCAAAACAACAACAACCAGAATAGGTACATAAGGAAACAGTGCCATCGGCAACTAGTGAAGTAGGAAAACCATTGCTTAAAGAAATGCAAACACAAACTGAACTGCCAGAGGTCAATACAAGCTTGGTTACTTCCACCGGTACTCAGATTGTTGACTCATCATCAAGCTTCAAATCAACCAATGTGACTGAGGTACTACTTGATTCTATAAAGAAAATAACCGACTGCAGCTCACAGGCTTACAAAGCAATTGATGATACCATACCAATTTTGAAGGTAATTGCTCCTAACTGTAATATAGATAAAAAAGATTCTTTAGCACAATTGGATACACTGTGTAAATATATCTTAGAAAACATTGAGAAAATAAAAGAAGAGTCAGTAAAGGATAAAGTAGAAGTTGAAAAACAGAAATTCTTTGATGAGCAAATAAAGAAGTGTAATAGAGATTTTGACACACTTCTACCAAAATTATGTAATTTGTTGAAAGAGTACAAAAATTTGTACATAGATACTTGTAAAACAAACTTTTTGACTGTAGATATTGACAAGAAAATGAGCAAGGTACAGGATGAGATCAATAAACTTGTAGATAATTTTGTCAACTCACCTGATACACTATCAGTTTTTGAGGAAAAGATAATAAATTTTGAGGAAGAACTACTCAAATTGGAAAGAGAGAAAGAAAGAATAATAAGTAAGGCAAAACATTTGAGATCTAAACTAAGTCAAAGATTGGACTATCTAGCATCTCTGTGGAAGGAAATTTCTGAGGCAATAATATAGGGAAGCAAAACACCGGCAAAGCATTTGCAGCATCTCATCGGTACAATGAAGAGAACCGAGACAACAATAAAGGATAGAAAGAAGTTTATGGATAGTATAAACTTGATTTTGGGAGATCTTTTTCAAATTATAACTACACAGCTACAAGGTTGAAACCACAAACTCTACTGACATCTTGACAACCTTTGTCATTGATGCCAAAGGGGGAGTAGTGGGATGAGAAAATTCAAATCACAGGACAAGAATCATATGCTCAAGGGGAGCTCTCACATTTTTGGTAACTCACATTTTTGGTATCTCACATTTTTGGTAGCATTTTTGGACTACACATTTTTGGATACTTTTTGAAATTTCTCATGAGTGTTGCCATCAATGCCAAAGGGGGAGATTGTTGGCATATGCACACTCTAATGAGACATTGTATGTGATTGAAGGTTTTTTCATTGATGGCAACCTTGCAATCCTATGGCACTGGAAAAAGCATTATACCAGCATCAACAGATCACACTCTACATTGGCACTCAGGACACCAGCACCAACATAGAATAAAGGAAGTATACCGACATAGAGGCCGACAGGATTTTGTTATATTATATTTTGTTTATTATTGTAAAAATATGTAAGCCAACTTGGCAAATTGTAAAATGACTCTTATATATAGAAGAGATTATTGTAGACATTTTGTGGGAGAAGTAGAAGTAGATAGGAAAATATTAGGCAGACCTATTGTGCAAAACATAGGTCAAGAGGTATATGTAAAGAATAGAGTAGGAACCGGTACTGAATCTGGCATTGAAGATGCTATTGTAAAGCAGTACAAGATATTGGATTTGTATAATCCTTATTGTAAGTCAGTGTGACTTCCCACTGAGTAGTGAGCTCTAGGCAGTTGGCCTTCCTGCATGTGCAAGCCCCTATTGTAAGTAATATTGGCCAGTGAGTGAATATTGTGGGTCACAAATCCCACTGAGGTTTTTCTCACACCGGTTTTCCTCATTAAAATATTGTGTTATGGTGTGATTTTCATGTGGATGTTCTTGATTCTATTTATTGCATTATTTCTTGCAAATCGGTACATTGTCATATTATGTTCTGCATGTTTTATGTTAAGAAATACTAATTACCGGTTAGATACTGATTCATCCCCCCCTCTCAGTATCTGTGGGATCCCTAACAACTTGTCCTACTCAACCCATCAACTACTCAAGTCCTTCCTATGGAACTTGGAATGGGTTATGATACTAAGACCTCTAAGGTAATAACCTTCTTGACTTTCCTCCTAGCTATAGCCAATGGTTTCTAGACAATCAACTCCACCACTTGAGGTTGCCACCTCAGTTACTCACACACTACTCTCTTGGGCTCCAACCACTCTTGCAAGGATCTTAACACATAATCACTTCCTATGGTTTCCCAATTCATCTACTAGATATATTTAATGTATTTTGAGGTTTAAGGGTCACCAAATCCCCATGTGCTCATAAATCACACCTTTCTTGTTGTCCTAACTCACCTACTCCCAGCGATGAGCCTAGGGCTTCATTGTTTCTCCTCCTCTTGGACCCAAAACACAAAACACCCTATTCTAATTCTATGTATAGACCCTAACCTAGCATTCTTAGTTATTTCAATAGGTGTCATCAAAGAATGCCTAGGTTAGAGCCATTTTCTTGCTCTTAAACCCTACTTGCAAGGGTTTTGCTCCTAGTTGCAAAGAATGGAAGAAATCTCTACAAATTAGGACAATCAAACCTACAAATAAAATTTAAAGAAGACAAATACAATGAATACTCATAATTTCAATGAATTTACACCGTCTAGTCCATACTGGACTATACAAATCATGAAAATAAGAGTAAAACTATCAAAACCCAGTGGAAACAAGGTTTCTTCACAAACCAAAAACTTGCTCTTGGATTTCCAATCCTCCAACCCATACAATGAAGTCAATTTTGGATTATATGCTCTTGTTTCAGTTGGTTCAACCAAATTTTAATGCCTATAACCAAAAATGCAACTTTTGCAAGAAATTGCAAAATGTTGCTCAACAACTTCTTACAACTTTTGGCTCTAGGATGCAATTTTGCATTTTAATGCATTGTAAGACTCCTAAAGATCCTCAAACAACCTAGAAGATGTAAACACAAATCAATTGACCCCTAATACATGAATACATTCATCTAGAGTACTTTACCTATGAACTACCTAAGCATCTCACTTCTCAGACTGTCAACATTGTGAACACAATTTGACTCAAACCAAAACTTGGACAACTCAACCATGGCTCTACTGAGTCCTCAATGGTTGGTCCATTATTAAATCACAAATATAACACACAAACTTAAAAGAAAACAAATATTTCATACTTGGAGTGTTAGGTGCCCTGCACCATACTCCCCTGGGACAAAGAACTCAAGTCTCTTGAGTTATAAGGTCTGAAATCTCCACTCCATGCTGAATTATATCTACCTCTAACATCCACATGGTATCTAAATCAGGTAACCCTTTCCACTTGACAAGATATTGCTTGTAGACTCCTTTCCTTGTCTTCTTTACTAGCTTGGTGTCTAAGATACTTTCTAACTCAACCGGTTGACTAGGTGGCAAATCCTTTATCCAATCTTCATGAACCGGTGATGGCATGTCTATCTGATTTGTTGGTGACTCTCCCTTGTATGGATAGAGATCACATACATTAAAAATATGAGATATCCCCAAGGTAGGAGGAAGTTAAACCTCATATGCATTTTGCCCATACTTGTGCACCACCTTGAGAGGTCCAATTTTCTTCATCATGAGCTTGATAGGCTACCCTTTTGGAAGTCTCTCCTTCCTAAGGTATGTCAGCACTAAATCTCCTACTTTAAATTGTACCTTCCTCCTTGTTTTATCTGCTTGAACCTTATAATGTTTAGATTTTTGTTGTAAGGACTGTCTTACCTTATCATGAACCTCTTTAATACCTTCTGCAAAGTTCTCCCCTTGTGCACTCTTGGGTGCCATTAAACTAAGATCTCTAAGCTCTAAAATTACCCTAGTATTGAATCCATACACTATCTCAAAATTACTTTTACTTGTGCTACGGTTCACTGAGTCATTATATGCATATTCAGCCTATCCAAGTACTAGATCCCAAGTCTGCCCATGTTATTTTGTAAGACATCTTAGCAAATTACCCAATGATCGGCTGACTACCTCTATATGTCCATCTGATTGAGGATGATAGGTAGATGAGAAAGATAATTTGGTGCCCAACTTCCTCCAAAGTGTCCTCCAAAAGTGCCTCAAAAACTTCACATCTCTATCACTAACAATGTTGATTGGAAGACCATGAATTATGACTATCTCCTTGAAGAAGAGGCCTGCAATATAGGTGGCAGCATTGGTTCTCTTGCAAGGTATGAAATGTGCCATTTTTCTAAACATATCTACCACCACATACACACTATCAAATCCTCTTGGTTTCCCAGGCAAGCCTAACACAAAATCCATGCTCAAACATTCCCAACGCCTCTGAGGTATGACCAAGGGTTGATATAGACCTGCATTACTTGAGGTTTCTTTTTCTCTTTGATAGATGGTACATTTCTCTACAAACCTTCTCACTTCTGATTGCAACTTAGGTGAATAATAAAACCTACCAACTTGCTCCAAAGTCTTATCAATGCCAAAATGACCTCCTAGACCTCCTTGATGCTTCTCTTGGATAATATTTTTTCTCATGGAACATTGAGGTATGCAAAGTAGATGACCTTTGAACAACAAACCCTCTTATATCATGTATTTTGAATAAGAGACATGTGAGGTGTTAGAAAAATCAGTACAAGCATTATATATCTCTGCAAAATCCTTATCATCCTTGTAGAGGTCTTTTAACTCACTCAAACCCACACTTTGCAATTGTATCTCTTGCATAGTCATGACTCTCCAATTTAGTGCATCAGCCACTTTGTTTGCTTTCCCTTTTTTGTATTTAATAGTGAATGTATAGGATTGTAAGTACTCAACCCACTTTAGGTGTCTTTGGTTCAACTTCTCTTTCCCATTGAGGAAACTAAGGGCATGGTTGTCAGTGAAGACCACAAATTCTTTGAGCAGTAGGTAGTGATGCCATTTTTTCAATGCTTGAACCATTGAATACAACTCTAAGTCATATGTGGAGTACTTTTTCTTAGCTTCATTTAACGTTTCTGAGAAGAAAGCTATAGGATGTCCTTCTTGGCTTAAAAATGCCCCTATTGACATTTGGCTTGCATCACATTCTACTATAAACAACTGGTTGAAATTAGGCAATCTAAGGGTTGGTAGCTCTGCTAACTTATTTTCCAATATTTCAAACCCCTTATCGGCTTCCTTTGTCCACTTAAAGTGACACTTAATCCCTCCTTTAATGGTATTGGGAATAGGAGCACAAACATGGCTAAAGGTTCTCACAAATTTCCCATAAAAAGATGTTATTCCATGAAGGATGCTAACTTCACTCATGCCCCTAGGGATAGGACAATTAATTATTGCTTCTACCTTACTTAGATCCATCTTTAAAGATCCATGAGAAATAACAAAACCAAGTTATACTAGCTCTGTTTTCAAAAACTCACATTTTTAAAGGTTAATCTTGAGTTGAGTCTCCTTCAACTTCTTCAAAACCATCTCCAAATGCTTGAGGCGTTCCTTCTTGAACTTTCTGTAGATCAAAATGTCATCAAGATACACAATAACAAATCTACCAATAAATTCAACTAAGACTTCATTCATGAGCCTTTGGAAGGTACTAGGTGCATTGGTGAGGCCAAATGGCATCACCAACCACTCATATAGGACTAAATTGGTTCTAAAGGTTGTCTTCCATTCATCTCCAAGTCTGATTCTGATATGATGATAACCAAACTTCAAGTCCACCTTTGTGAAGTAGCTTGCACCTCCTAGATTGTCTAATAAGTCCTCAATCCTTGGCATGGGAAACCGGTTCCTTATAGTAATCTTGTTGATTGCTCTAGAGTCCGTGCATATTCTCCATTTGACTCCCTTTTTAGGCACTAACACAGTAGGAACAACACATGGACTCAAACTCTTCTTGATAAACCCTTTGTCCAAGAGTTCTTTCACTTCTTTGGCAATCTCTTCATTTTGACTAGGTGTCATTTTGTAGGCAGCTTTGTTTGGCAGATTGGCCCCTGGTATTAATTCTATTTGATGATTTGCATCTCTCAGTGGAGGAAAAGAATCAGGCATGTCATCCCCTATCACTTTTGCATATTGTTTGAGTAGACACTGCACCTCTTGAGGCACTTCACTCATTGGATCTACCTTAGCTTCATCTCTAGGCTTCAACACTATAGCATGGCCTTGATGACCTTCTTGTTTCAACACTTTGAGAAACTCTTTACCTCTCATCAACATCACACTTGAGCCTATTTTATTTTCTTCCTTTGGTTCAGGTAGTGGATCCATTTGATACTTCTTCCCATTCTTGGTGATAAGATAGTTGTTCTTTTCCCCATCATGAGTAGCTCTCACATCATATTGCCATGGACGACCCAACAATAAATGACAAGCATCCATAGGAAATATGTCACATAGCAATACGTCCTTGTACTCACCAATTTCAAACTCCACCCATGCTTGTTCATCAACCAAGACATGCTAACCCCGGTTGAGCCATGATACCTTGTAAGGAGTGAGATGAGGTAATCTTTTCAGTTTGACTTTGTCCACCATTTCAACTGAGACAATATTCTCAGTGGAACCTGAATCTACAATCACTTTACAAATTTTCCCATGTGACCTACAAGTGGTCCTAAACAAGCTCTTCCGTTTGTGTTGGCTCTTGAGCTTGGGGTATCTTGAGCATTATTCTCCTCATCATCAAGTTTTCTCCACCTGTCACTGGCCCTACCTTGCTGATTGAAGAAGTTACACTCTGAGTGTCCTCCTCTTGTAATAATTGAGTTCTTCTTTCCCCCATGCATGAGCTTGTGGAGATTGAGGCTTTCCCCGAGCACTTACTCATGGTATGCCCAACTTGATTGCAATGATAATCCCGACCAGTGAAGACTGTGTTTCCTCTTCCCAAGTTTCCAAACCTACCCCTAAAATTTCTCCTTCCTCTATAGGATCCTCTAAATGATCCTCTCTGAGAGTCCCCAGTGCCTTCTTGGCCTTGTTTCTCTTCATTTCTTGGTGATTGATGCCCTCTACCAAAGTTTCCTCTACCTCTAAAATTATTACCTCCCCTATGTTTCTGATTTTGTTCACTCCTCCTTTTGATCTTCTCTTCTACCCTTAGGGCCAACTAAAAACACTTATGGATAGTGTATGATGTGAGTATACTTATCTCATCTTTTATATTTTTTCTAAGGCCATTCATGTACCTGGCCAACTTCTCCACATCATTCTCATGCTTCCTAGCCCTCAAACTGAGTTTGTGGAATTCTTCAATGTATGCATTGACATCTAACTCCCTTTGTTTCAGATTTTGTAGTCTCATATGGATTTGAACTTCATAATCTCTTGGAAGTAATTGTGCCTTAAGTCTGAACTTCATACACTCCCATGAAGTTATCTTCTTTTTGCCTTCTTGTATCCTTTGTTCTTGCATCATATTTTGATAGTTCTGATACTTAATATAAGTATAGATCCAATAGCCACAAATATGAGAGGGGGGGGGGTGAATCATACAAACTTAATCATCCATAAAAACATCAGATTCAACCTCGGTAACATATATTAGTCATATAAACAAAAACTATCAAACATGCAAACTCAAAAGCATATGAACAATATAAACCTCATAACACCAGATTTAACATGGAAACCCAAATAAGGAAAAACCACTATGGGATTTTGGATCCACTAGGAAATATACTCTTCTAGAGTATGCTCGGTTAAAACAAAATCCTGTTAAAGATTACAAAACACATTGCTAGATGTGACCCGGTTAAGGGATTTCCCTCAGATCTATTAGGATCTTCACTTTGTTAAAAGTGACCTTGTCAAAGGATCTCAAACACTCAATCAGAATGTCACCTTGTTAGAGGATTTACATATAAGACTGTTAAGTCCACTCGGTTAAGAGATTTCCTGTCACTTTCACAAAATAACAGTAATACAATCTATCTACAACTTCACATCTAAAATGCTAAAGCAGATTCCTATTTTTTCAATACAATCTAGACATAGAACTAATCTTGTCTATCTACTGGGCATCAATACTCTATTATTCTAACAGGTCTTCAAGCTTCTGTGCTTGGTAATCACTATGTAGCATCCATGTGCATACACTTTCCCGCATACATTTTTTATCAATAGTTCCTTATTTATAAACAATCTTCTAACCGCTTAATCTACTTGATCACATTTCCCATGATCAATCATAGACATCAGATCTTCAATCTTGTCCAAGTTCATTGTATCTTTCAATATGAAAATGTTTTACCCCACCTTGGAACTTGCACATTCACCTTGGAACTTGTGTTAGGGTAATGCAGTTTAATCTAAGCTGTAGATCTTCTTGCTGACTTTCCATTGCCTTAGATTTGTTAACAAACTTCTTCCATGACTTGCCAATCATTGATCTGCTCCAGCTCATCAACATCTTTCATTAAATATCACATGTAAACATTTAATGTATTCTGTTATAGCTTAGTTACAACTCGGTGAATACTAAACTTTACTCAGTAGACATTTTGTCTTCATTAACTGACTACGATAACCTTAGGGTTTACCGACTAGGTTCCTTAGGGTTTACCGACTATGTTCTTTGCTTGATAACATAGTATAGTATTAACCTTTACATTTTACAACATATGTATGATGTTAAAACAATCTAAAACATCAAGATCTTATCATTGTCTAATTCGGTAGAGTTTCCCATTGAATAACTTATCCCCTTATTCATCATATTCTTTCCTGTGTCTTTATCGACTTCTTTATAATGTTCATATCATATTTCTTAAGATATGGCAACATCATACTGAATTAGAAAATCAATTTCTTGACATCAATGACAAAATAATAATATCAAGATAGTAAAACATCTTTAATCAGTTATGTCCATAATCATCAACAACCTTCTCAATATCCTTGTAATATTGCCAACAATCTCCCCCTTTGGCATTGATGGCAAAACCACTTGATTTGACCTTTAAAAAATTCGGATTGCTGTGATTCTGAAATGCTGAAATGCTCTCCCCCATACATCAGACTTATCTTCTATGTTTTAGTATTTCTCTTCTCTCAGTCTTCTCAGGTCTTCTCCTCTTTTGGTAGATATTCTCCTTCTTGGTCTTCTCCCCCTGGGTAGGTCTTCTCCTTCTTGGTCTTCTCTCCCTTTGTGAACAATGCCAAAAAGAATAGAACTAAAACATAATTTCTTTCTGTAAGATGTTATTTCCTGTTGTTGTGTATCAACTGAGTCTCGGTCAGAGCATTTACAATTCCTATTCCCTGTATCATTTTTTGTATTATCCCAATATTATTCCCAGTACACTTTCAGAAAAACATTCTAAAGTGTATCACTCCAGCATCAGCTCCCCAAAAGATATTCAATAGAGTCATCGAAGTGGTGCTTTCACCGAACTTGGCTAGTGAGTAAAAGATAGGGGTAGGACCCCTAACTTACTTCTGAGATATTCAAAAGTGTCCTTTGGTAGTGGCTTGGTGAAGATATCAACTATTTGTTCCTTTTGTGTTAACATATTCCAACACCACTTTCTTCTCTTGAGCTTCTTCTCTAAGATAATGATATTTGATAGATATGTGCTTTGTCTTAGAGTGCATAATAGGGTTCTTTGAAATATTAATGGCACTAGTATTGTCATAGAATATAGTTACTAGCTCAGTAACTTTCTCATTTATACCTTCCAACAATTGTTTGATCCATGCAATATTGGTACAATTCAGTGCTGCACCATCATATTCAGCTTCGGCTATTGACTGAGAAACACATCCTTGTTTCTTGCTAAGCCAACTCACTAGTCTTTCTCCTAAGAAGAAAGCTCCTCCACTTGTGCTTTTTCTATCATCAATGTTGCCTGCCCAATCAGCATCAGTATAAACTTTTAAAGCAAAATCATTTCCTTTCTAATATACTAAGCCATAATCTCCGGTGCCTTTCAAGTATCTGAAAATTCTTTTGATTGTTGTCATGTGTATTTCCTTAGGACCTGTAGAGAATCTTGCAACAATACCTACTACATGTGCTATATCTGGCCTACTGTGAACAACATATTGTAGTTTTCTAATCATGGATTGGTAGAGTGTCTCATCAACAGATGCAGATTCATCATTCTTTGATAGTTTGCAATTTGTAGTCATAGGAGTACTCACTGGCTTTGAATCCTCCATTCCAAATTTCTTCAAGATTTCCTTTATGTATTTGGATTGAGTAATGAAAATTTCATTTTTCATTTGCAGTATCTATAAGCCTATAAAATACTTTATCTCACCAATTAATGACATCTCAAATTCTTTGCTCATTTCATTTCCAAAGTTCTTGCATAAAGAGTCATTTCCACAAAATATAATATCATCAACAAATATGGTTGAGATTAGTATTCCATTTTCATCATTCTTCATGTACATGTTGCTATTCTCACTTGTCCTTATAAAACCAATCTTAATCAAATAAGAGTGTAGTCTTTCATACCATGCTCTAGGTGCTTGTTTCAGACCATATAAAGCTTTGTTCAATTTACATACCTGATCTTTATTATTGTCATCAACAAATCCTTCAGGTTGTTCAATGAAAACTTCTTCTTCTAATATTCCATTCAGAAATGCAGATTTGACATCCATTTGATATACCTTGAAGTTTTTGAAAGCAACATATGCCAACAATGTTCTAACTCCTTCAAGTCTAGCAACAGGTGCAAAAGTCTCACCATAATCAATTCCTTCTTCTTGGGCATAACCTTTGCAAACCAATCTTGCTTTGTTCTGAATGACCTCACCTTTCTCATTTAGCTTGTTTCTGAAGATCCACTTTGTACCGATTACATTTTTGTCCTTCGATCTTGGGACCAGTGTCCATGTGTCATTCTTCTTGATTTGATCAATCTCTTCAGTCATAGCATTTATCCAATTTTCACTATTGAATGCCTCTTTCACTTTTCTTGGTTCAAATTCAGATATCAAACATGTGTTCTATCTCAGTTTGTTCCTTGTCATCATTGGATCATCCTTATCTTCCATAATCTAACTTGGTGCATGGTGTCTTCTGACATATTTGGCTAATACAAGCTTGGTAGGCTCTGTATGATCCTCTTCATCACTTGGTAACTAGATATCTTCCTCATTTCCTTCAACAGTTATCTCGGTAGGACTTCTCGGTTGCACATAGACAAATTCATCATAGTCTTTTGGTTCTTTGGAATTCCTTTCATCAGTTCTTTCTGCAATTTCATCAATTTTCACATTTGCACTTTCTACTATTTTGTTAGATGATTTGATCAGCCATTTAAATGCTTTGCTTCTAGAAGAATATCCTAGAAATGTTCCTTCTTCACTTTTCTAATCAAACTTGCCATTTCTATCATCTTTATGAACATAGCATTTACTTCCAAAGATCTTAAAATAACTTACATTAGGTTTCTTGCCATACCAGATTTCATAAGGTGTATTCAAAGTACCTTTCTTCAAATGAACTTGGTTCAAGGTGTAAATAGTTGTTCTTATTGCTTCTCTCCAAAATGTTTGTGGAACCTTCTTCTCAATCATCAGTGTTCTAGCACAATCCACAATAGATCTGTTTCTTCTTTCAGCTATTCCATTCTGTTGTGGAGTTCTTGGTGCAGAGACTTGTCTTTTAATACCATGATCATTACAAAATAGGTTGAACTCATAAGATGTGAACTCTCCTCCCCTATCTGATCTAAGACATTTTAGTTGTCTTCCTGTTTCATTTTCAACTCTAGCCTTGTACCACTTAAACATTTGAAAAGCTTCTGATTTTTCTCTTAAAAACATTACTGACATCATCCTTGAATAATCATCCACAAATAATATGAAATACTTATCACCATAATAACTTTGAAGTTTCATAGGACCACAAAGATCAGTGTGCACAAGATCTAAAATTCCCTTAGAAGTGTAGGACTTACTTGTAAAGCTGGATCTTGTCATCTTACCCATTTGGTATCCTTGACACATAGCAGTCTCAGGTTTTTCAAGAATCGGTAGACCTCTTACTCTGTGCTTCTTACTTATCTTGATCAGATTATCAAAATTAACATGACAAAACCTTTTATGCCATAACCAGGTGTTATCAATCTTTGCATGCAAACACTTGTTGTGAGTAGAGTCAAGGTGAAATGTATTACCTTTTGTTTGTGTCCTGGTAGCAGCTAACTTTCCATTCTTGTCATGAACTTTGACAATTCCTTTCTGAAATTCTATTCAGTAACCTATGTTGTTTAGTTGTGCTACACTCAAAAAATTATATTTCAAACCTTCAACCCGATAAACATCATTGCATCTTTCTTTATCAAGAAGTGTTATGGATCCTTTACCTCTTACCGGACATGGTGCATCATTACCAAATCTAACATAGCCTCCATCATGATCTTCTAACATAACAAACTTGTGTTTATCTCCTGTCATATGATGTGAGCATCCACTATCTATAATCCAAGAATCATTAGTGTTTATGTGAGATATTAGGGATTTTTCTTCATACCTTTCTTCATCTGATCCATCCTTGATGGACACATAAACAACTTCCTCTGTATCAGTCTCATCTAATTTATCATCTTCAGATTCCTCATCAGCAATTAAGCATGTCTTTCTATCTCTTCTTCTGAAGTCTTGGTGTCCTCTATAATGATTATCTTTTTGTCTGTAATCTCGGTAATCTCTCTTTTAAGTGAAATCTTTGTCAGGACAGTTAGAAGCCATATGCCCAATCTTATCACAATTGAAACATTTCAAAGGTATTTTTCCTTTATACTTACCTTTGCCTCTCGGTAACCTTTTGGCCAATAGTGCTTCAAACTCTTCTTGCTTTTTGATTTCTTCATACAGTTTATGTAACTCCTCCATGTTCTTCTGAAATCTTTCACTTGCTCCATTGTGATCTCCTTCAAAGTACTTATACTTTCTCTCATTGTAATCATTAGATTCATTCATATGAAAAGAACTAAATGCAAATTCAACTTTATTTACCGATGACCCACTGTTATCAAAATTACTTAACTCAAATGCATGTAGCCTACTAATAGTAGCATCCAAGGAAACTGGCATATTAGGTATAGACCTCAATTCATTGATTGCAGAGACTCGGATTGCATAGGCAGGTAGAAGGGTTCTTAACAATTTACCTGTCACATCCTTTTCTTCAATAGTTCCTCCTGCTCCTTTGATTTGATTTACAATCTCCTTTAGTCTTGTACTGTACTAGGTTATGTTCTCACCTTCATTCATTCTCATAGATTCAAGTTGTCCTCTTAGACTATCAACTTTTGCTCTTTGAACATGTTCATCTCCTCCATATACAGATATGAGCTTAGTCCACATTGTCTTTGCATCATTGCAGCCTTCTAGATCATTAAACTTAGAATCGGTCAGTGCAGATGTTATTTCAATCATTGCTTGAATATGTTCTTGCTTCGCCTTTATCTCTTCCATAGTCAGTGGATAGGTGCTCGGTGCAACAAAATCATTCTCCAGATAGTATAAAGCATATTCTCCAACTCCTGATAGATGTAGCTTCATCCTTTTCTGCCATGTAGAGAAACTTGACTTATTCAGCTTAGGTGCATCCCTCTTATACATCTTTGGATCTTTAACTCAAGTGCCTTTAAACTTTCCTTTTGGAGTCTAAGGCTCTGATACCAATCGATAGTTTTGATACTTAATATAAGTACAGATCCAATAGCCAACAAGATGAGAGGGCGGGGTGAATCATACAAACTTAATCACCCACAAAAACATCAGATTCAACCTCGGTAACATATATTAGTCATATAAACAAAAACTGTCAAACATGCAAACTCAAAAGCATATGAACAATATAAACCTCATAACACCAGATTTAACATGGAAACCCAAATAGGGAAAAACCACTATGGGATTTCGGACCCACTAAGAAATATACTCTTCTAGAGTATGCTCGGTTAAAAGTAAATCCTGTTAAAGATTACAAAACACATTGCTAGATGTGACTCGGTTAAGGGATTTCCCTCAGATCTGTTAGGATCTTCACTTTGTTAGAAGTGACCTTGTCAAAGGATTTCAAACACTCAATCAGAATGTCACCTTGTTAGAGGATTTACATATAAGACTGTTAAGTCCACTCGGTTAAGAGATTTCTTGTCACTTTCACAAAATAATAGTAATATAATCTATCTGCAACTTCACATCTAAAATGCTAAAGCAAATTACTATTTGTTCAATACAGTCTAGACATAGAACTAATCTTGTCTATCTGCTGGGCATCAATACTCTGTTATTCTAATAGGTCTTCAAGCTTCTATGCTTAGTAATCACTATGTAGCATCCATGTGCATACACTTGCCTGCATACATTGTTTATCAACAGTTCCTTATTTATAAACAATCTTCTAACTGCTTAATCTCCTTGATCACATTTCCCATGATCAATCATAGCCATTAGATCTTCAATCTTGTCTAGGTTCATTGTATCTTTCAATTTGAAAATCTTTTACCCTGCCTCGGAACTTGCACATTCACCTTGGAACTTGTGTTAGGGTAATGCGGTTTAATCTGAGCTATAGATCTTCTTGCCGACTTTCCATTGCCTTAGATTTGTTAACAAACTTCTTCCACGACTTGCTAATCATTGATCCGCTCTAGCTCATCAGCATCTTTCATTAAATATCACATGTAAACATTTAATGCTTTCTGTTATAGCTTAGTTACAACTCGGTGAATACTAAACTTTACTCGGTAGACATTCTGTCTTCATTAACCGACTGCGATAACCTTAGGGTTTACCGACTAGGTTCCTTAGGGTTTACCAACTAGGTTCTTTGCTTGATAACATAGTATAGTATTAACCTTTATATTTTACAACATATGTATGATGTTAAAACAATCTAAAACATAAAGATCTCATCATTGTTTGACTCAGTAGAGTTGCCCATTAAATAACTTATCCCCTTATTCATCATATTCTTTCCTGTGTCTTTACCGACTTCTTTATAATCTTCATATCATATTTCTTAAGATATGGCAACATCATACTGAATTAGAAAATCAATTTCTTGACATCAATGACAAAATAATAATATCAAGATAGTAAAACATCTTTAATTAGTTACGTCCATAATCATCAACAACCTTCTCAATATCCTTGTAATATTGCCAACATATTCCACCAAACCAATGTTGATCCTCTCATTCTTGATTTGGCCACATTGACTCTTTTCTCTTCTTCTACCTCTTTGTAATCAAAGTGATTATTGAGAGCCTCTATCTAATCTATAAACTCTTCTCCATTGAGGTTTCCTCCATAGGTGGGTAATCCATCCAAGTTGTCTTTACAAATGGATTTGACTACATCCAAGAATAGTTTTTGGTCTTGAGGCATGGCTACTGCTTTTGGTTCCTCTCCATCTTCCACTTCTTCATCAGTCTCATCACCCCATTATGTCTTAACCTTCCTCTTCTCCTTCTTAACCTCTCTAGTTCCTCTTCTTGCTTCTGCATCTTTCAATCCTTTTATCATCTCTGCCACCCACTGTCGGATGGGTTCTGGAGTCATTGCCTTTGGAGGCATTCAACTTTCTTTGTATTCTTCACAATTTGGCATACAAAAAATATTTCAAAGAATGGCTCTGATACCACTTTGATGCAGACAATCTTGGAGCTTTGTTTGTTACACCTTCTTGAGTGACTTGTCCTACTCAACCCTTCAACTACTCAAGTCCTTCCTATGGCACTTGGTAGGGGTTATGGTAATGTGACCTCCATGGTCTGAACCTTCTTGAATTTCCTCCTAGGTATAGCCAATGGTTTCTTGACAATCAACTCCACCACTTGAGGTTGCCACCTCATTTACTCACACACTCCTCTCCTAGGCTCCAACCACTCTTGCAAGGATCTTAACACACAATCACTTCCTATGGTGTCCCAATGCATCTACCACATATCTTTAATGTATTTTGAGTTTTAAAGCTCACAAAATCCATTGCCTTGGCTTCCTAACCCTTCTAGGTTTGTACTGGTTCCAAAATAGGCCTAATTGCATTAGCCCTCCCTAGGCGGTTTTAGGATCTTAATTTGAAAAATTCCCAAACAAGCTTATAAATAAATCATGGATTTGACTACCCTTTTGGAAGTTGCCGACAATACTAGAAACGTGCATTTGGGTTATCTGTACAAGTGGGGTTTCCAATTCTGCACTATTTTGAAGGGTTTAGGCCTCACCAGTGACTTGGCAAGATGGGTCTAAAACTCTTCACCTATCAAATCTACTGCTCCAAAAAATTTGGGAATATTCAAGGGTACTTAGATGGATTTCCATTCATGTGTCACCTAGTCCTGCACCAATCCCCATGTTCTCATAAATCACACCTTTCTTGTTGTCCTAACTCACCTACTCCTAGTGGTGAGCCTAGGGCTTCATTATTTCTCCTCCTCCTAGACCTGCACCACCACACACCCTATTCTAAAGATATTTACAGACCCTAACCTATCATTCTTAGTTATTTCAACAGGTGCCATCAAAGAATGCCTAGGTTAGAGCCATTTTCTTTCTCTTAAACCCTACTTGCAAGGGTTTTGCTCCTAGTTGCAAAGAATGGAAGAAATCTCTACAACTTAGGACAATCAAAGCTGAAAATCAACCTTAAAGAAGAAAAATACAATTAAGAATCAGAGTTTCAATGAATTTACACCATCTAGTTTGTACTGGACCGTACAAACAATGAAAATAAGAGTAAAATTGTCAAAAACCGGTGGAAACAAGGTTTCTTCACAAACCAAAAACTTGATATTGCATTTCCAATCCTCCAACCTGTACAATGAAGTGAATTTTGGCTTATATTCTCTTGTGTCATTTGGTTCAACCAACTTTTAGTGCCTATAACAAAAAATGCAACTTTTGCAAGAAATTGCAAAATGTTTCTCGTCAACTTTTTACAAATTTTGGCTCCAGGATGCAATTTTGTATTCTAATGTGTTGTAAGACTCTTGAAGGTCCTTAGACACCCTAGAAGACCTAAACACAAATAAATTTACCCCTAATACATGAATACGTTCATCTGGAGTACTTTACCCATGAACTACCTAAGCATGTCACTTCTCAGGCTGTCAGCATCTTGAACACAATTTGACTCAAACCAAAACTTGGACAACTCAACCATGGCTCTATTGAGTCCTCAATGGTTGGTTCATTATTACATCACAAAGATAACACACAAACTTAAAAGAAAACAAATATTTCATACTTGGAGTGTTAGGTTCCCTGCACCAACAACATTCTTCTTGCATCGCTCTGTATTGGGTAAAGAGCTTTAAATGTTCTCCACTATGAGGTAGTGAGAATGGGGTACCATGAGCATATGTGAGATAGTAATTATTCTCACCACACACTTCATGAATAGTGAAGAGGAATCTCCATAGGAAATCAAATTTCCCATGCATTCCCTTTGGTTCCCTCCTCTTTTCCCATAACAAAACTTGATCACCAACTGCGAACTCACGAGAAGTTTCCTTCTTGTCAAACAACACCTTCACTTGGCTCTGGTGTGCAACAATTCTATCTACCACCTCTTCCCTTGTTTCCTCCAACTGAGATAGAAACATTATCTACTTATCAAGTGAACTTTGGTAGGTTTCATCTTCAATGGCCTTGGCAAGCTTCAACGCTGGAAGTTCCAAAGTGATAGGAATCTTGGCATTCATTCCATATAGAAGTTGGAATGGTGACATGTTTATTTCTCTCTTAGGAGTTATATTATCCACCCATAGCGCATCATAGAGAGCCTTGTACCAAGTCCATTGTTTCTCATCAACAAGCTTCCTGATAATTGTAACCAAGTTCTTATTGCTTGACTCAGCCTGACCATTTCCTTGTGGACAATAGTCAGACGAATATGAAAGGGTAATACCATAATCGAAACAAAATTCAATTATCTCATAAGATGAAAAACAAGGAGCATTATCAGTTTCTATCTTATGAGGAACACCAAACCTTGAAACAATGTTATTTTTCAAAAAATGACAAACCACTACTGAGGTAGCTTGCTTGGTGGGAATTGCCTCCACCCATTTGGTAAAGTAATTTGTAGCAGTGAGAATGTACATGTGCCCCACACTAGATGATGGATTGGTAGGTCCGATGAAATTGATGCAGAGGGATCCTCCTACTCTAGACCTCTCAAGGGTTCAATCACTCAAGGTGACACTCAAGAGGAGCCTTCTACATGCTAGGTGAAATCAAATCCCCATTCCAACTTCTATTGATCATGATTGATCCTCATCATTTGTTTAAGACTGCACTCTTAAGGTTTGATAACCTACTCACTCCTTTGGACCCAACTCTAGGATCAACACTTGGCTCCTAAGCCTCCTCAATACCCTAACACCAAGGTATACTATTTCCACATTGAATTTGAAAGCCTTACAATCCACTAGACTCTAAAATAGGTTCTCAAGACAAAAATGCTCAACACTTTGATTAAATAAAACCAAAGTTACCTTCTTGCTGTCCTCTTAGATATACCTATACACAGAGGTATATAACTTTTGAATCGATTCAAAATTCCTCAATCGCTCCAGTGAGATTCTTAAGAACTTGATTTAAAACAACATATTAAAAATTTAGATAAATCCAATGGTTCAACTTTGAGATATTGCCCCCACATCAAGCCACATTTTCTATGACTATCATTCTGTCACACTATGACAGTCTGCTGCTATCTTTGGAAACCCACTAGTTTAAGCCCTTCCTTTGGAACTCCACTTGCTCCAACACCTTAGGAAGATTTTCCAAAAACCAACAAAAACTCCCCTAAGCCCTTCTAGCCTTAACATGCTCTACCATAACAAACAAAGCCTCCAACATTTGACTGTAACAGTCAATCTGCCCCTGTGACAACAACAGTCATAAAAACCTCTTGCATGCATGTGCCAAATCCTTCATGGAACCCTACACACACCTTGGACAGGTATAATACATCCTTGGCCTCATTCCTGCCCAAAATGAGGATTGGTTAAGCATAAAAACAAAAGATATAACATTTATGAAGCCATTGGTTACCCTAGTTCAAGGTTTTGGTAGATTTTAGTAGAACTTTGATATCTTTATCAAATGAACACAAAATTAAATTCCACTACCTCCAAAATAAATTTATATCATTCCTTTATCATCCCCAAACAAGAATATTTCAAAATACAAACATGAAATGCATCAAAATTAACAAAAGATCGGATTGTCCGTGTTGAAAACTCAGAAAATGCACATTAAAATATGGTTTTTATTGCTCCAAATGATTGTCTTCGACCATACACTCACCATATCTCCCAATATCATTGTTTTAAAACCTTTTATATCACTTGTGTCCTTCAAGACCGAACCATAACCACCCAACTACCTCTAACCGCCTATTTTTGTCATTTTTTGCATTTTTGACAATAAAAGTTGCTCTCAAAAGTTGTCAACGTTGACAACTTGGACCCCTAACTCTACCAACACATAAAAATGGTATTAATATGACCTTAAAAACATTTAAAACATGTTTTATTCCTCACAAACCTATTCTACCCTTCAAAACCCAATTTTAGCCCTTTCTAGGCCTAATTGCCAATTTTGACAATTTTACACTTTTTGACCTTTCTATTACAATTCATTGCATTTATTGGCTCTATTGGCCATGATTACATTTTTTTAGGACCTTAAAGGCCTTATAGACTTCATTTCACATTGATTCTTCATGAGGGCCTATCAGTGATCCTAGTGCACCTTGCCTCCATAGGTCTTCATAGGTGCTCCTGCACCAAAAATCCAATCCCCACTATTGAAATGGCTCTTCAATTACCATTGGCTTGAGAGGAAGTGCAACCAACCTAGGCTTACCAAAAAATTGTTGACATTGTTCATATTTGCGAGCCCAACTATATGCATCCTTAAACAAGGTTGGCCAATAGTATCTTGTACGCAAAATTTTGTGTGCAGTGACAAGAGCATAAAAGTGTCCTCCACAAGAAAGATCATGGAAAGCTTGAAGAAACCTTACTTGTTGTTTCTTGTCAATGCAACACAAGAAATTTCCATCCAAAACCTTCTTATACAAACCATTGTACCATAAGACAAAGTTCATCGCTTTGATCTTCAAAGTCCTCTTTTCATTGCATGATAGGTTTGAGGGATACTCACCATATGTTAAAAGATATGCCAACTCCGAATACCACTCATCAGTGGTGTTGACAAATAGAACCTTGGGAAGATCTTCATTCATGCCTTTATTTTTTAGCACTACCTCATCACTTTATTTTTTATCGGTAATCAAATGACACTAACCTTTTCCATGAACCAACTTAGTAGGCTTTATTTCTATGTCATATTCCTAAATTTTGGCAACCCAGTTTCTCCTTTTAGTTCCAAATTCTTGTTGCATAAGAATATACTTGACAATAGCATTGGGAAAAAGAGCAGTAACATGAGAATTGAGAATGTAGAACCTAAAATTTTTTACTACTTTTACTACCACAAAGGCATGCTTCTTCATTGTGGATAACTTTAACTCATGATTTTTCAAAGGATAACTCATAAAAGAAAGAAGGTGTTGAGCCTTGGGAAGATCTTCATTCATGCCTTTATTTTTTAGCACTACCTCATCACTTGATTTATTATCGGAGATCAAATGACACAAACCTTTTCCATGAACCAACTTAGTAGGCTTTATTTCCATGTCATATTCCTAAATTTTGGCGACCCAGTTTCCCCTTTTAGTTCCAAATCCTATTGCGTAAGAATAGACTTGACAACAGCATCGAGAACAAGAGAAGTAACATGATAATTAAGAATGTAGAACCTAAAATGTTTTACTTATTTTACTACCACAAAGGCATGCTTCTCCATTGTGGATAACTTTAACTCATGATTTTTCAAAGGATAACTCATAAAATAAATAAGTTACTCAACACCTTCTTTTTTCTTCTACATCAATATAAATAAAAAAGTATGATCTGATGCATAACTATACATTATGAATTCCTTAGTGTAATCCGGACATACTAGGACCAGGGTATGAGCAATGGCTTCCTTAATTTCATTAAAGGCTTTCTTACCTTCAAGACTCCATTTGAAAAGAGATTTCCCTTTCATCATATCAACTATGTGACGAGTTTGTTCAGAAAAGTCTGGATTGAACCTTCACAAGAAGTTTAATTTACCAAAGAAGGAGTGCACAACAATTTTACTTGTTGACAAGGAAAGACTATGAATATATTTAACTCTTTCAACATCAATATTTGTACCTTCCTTAGACACAATGTGTCCAAGTAATTTTCCCTTCGTAACTCCAAAAACTAATTTCTTGGGATTAAGAGATATCCCATGTTGTCGGCACTTCTCTAGCACTTGTTGTAGATGATAAAAATGATCCTGTCACTATTTAGAGAAAATAGTTGAATCATTAAGATAAACCACAATGAACTTACCAAGAAAATATCGGAAAGCCAAATCGATTGCACGTTGAAAAGTCACTCCTATATTTATCAACCCGAAAGGCATTCTACGATATGCAAAGGTACCCCATGGGGTTGTAAAAGAAGTCTTATGTTGATCTTTCTCAAGAACCTCCACACATATTCAAATCTCACCATTCTTCTTGCACATGAGCACAATATTAGCTATCCAGGTGGAGTGATGAATAAGGAAGATCATCCTTGCCTTTAGCATTTTCTGGGTCTCAACAAAGATGGTACCATAAATCTTTGGATTGTATTGCCTTTGCTTTTGACAAAAAGGAGAAAAACTTGACTTCAATGAAATGTCATGACAAAGCTCTTTAGGCTAGAAAGACTTCAAGTCATTATAAGAGTAGGCCAAGACAACAATATTTTGCTTCAATAATGCAACAAATTTATGCTTTTCTTCATGTGAACAACATTTTCCAATGTTGATCATCTTCGGATTCTCATCCATTTGAATATTCACTTGCTCATACTCTATTTTACTAGCAACTAGTTTTTGTTTCTTTTTGACATAGCGATCATTCTTGTCAAACAATTTTTCAAGAGAATCAAGACCTTAGGGATTTTATTACCCTTTAGTTGTAGGAACTTTTTCCACATCAACACTTTCAATGGCATCTCTTGAAGGATACTAACTACCATCAAAATAGAAATCATCAAAGTTATCAGTAGTATACAAGAAATTCATTACCTGATGATCATCATTAAACACCTACCAATTGTCAGAATTATCATGAACACTTGGTCGGAATATCATTTCAATAGTATATGTTGGTCCTGAAAAATGCTTATGCGAAATCAACAAGGCTATGGATACTGCTAAGGAATCCACTCTGTCATTAAATTCTCAGGAAACAATAGATAGATCAAAAGCATCAAATGCCTCAATTGAGTCCCACAAAAGATTATGATAATTCCTTAACCTATTGCTTCTTGTCTGATAGATATTTCTGACCTAACAAACAATCAATTCAGCATCTCCCCAAGCATGCAAATTCTTAATTTCTTTCTTTTGAGCAACATTCATTCCCAAAAGAAGAGACTCATACTCATTAGTGTTATTAGTGTTGTCAAAATATAACTTGAAAGAAAATGGGAACATCTTACCATCAGGAGACACCAAAACAATACATGCCCCTGATCTAGTAGAAGAGCAACTAACATCAAACTCTAATGTCCAAACATCATCTGGATCACCACCACTGACATTATCAGAATTGAGTGGTTGCTCTTGTGGAGTTGAGGATCCCACAAACTCAACAACAATACTCTCACAATCACTTGAACTTTCATCAAGTGAAATGACATCCTCTATTTCAGGTACAATTTCAAACTCATGATCAACATATAAGAAATAATTGCCCATGCCTAATGACTCAAAAAGAATCTAAACTTGTTGATCATGAGATTTCACAATGGTGTATTGTGATTCCTTTTCCAGGATATAAATTTTTTATCTCTCCCTTGATAGGAATACATGCTTCAATCATATATATATTCAATTCTCCTCCAACATCTTTGCAAAAATCCCTTCCCAATAGTATCCCATAGGAAGTTGGCACACCGACTACCAATACTATCATTTTGATCTTCTTGTCTAGCAATGTGGCTAAAGCAAACTGTTCATCCTTAATTTGACCTATTAATGGGACTTGTTTGTTATCCATGGAAAAGCATCTACCAAATGTCTTCATCAATGTTAAACCAAGAGTGTTGGCAACTTTTATCAGCATAACATTGTCAGATGCTCTAGAACCAATTACACAATTACTCAACTTATGACCATTAATCAACAAGGAAATATAAAATGGTTCTCTTTTTTCCATAAGAGAAAGAGAAATCACTAAGTTGTTTTGGGATATGTTGGATTTGGGAGGATTACTTGAGGAATTATCTCTCTCTTTTACAAATTTGACCAAACAATCAAATTGATCCGAATTATATCTCATATATTCTACTTTAGACATTTGTACTTTAGTTTTTCTAGCATGATCTATAATATAAAATGATTGAAAATAATTCATCAAAGATTGATTAAGTTTCTCATTTTGAGAACTTGAAATATTAGGTGCACTAGTCTACGATGCAGGTGCAGAAAAATTTGCAACAGACGAAGGAGCACTTACATTTTTATCCTTCACATTGTCTTTAGGAATGGAGTTGTCCTTTAGTATATTTGGTAAATGAGTTCCACGCTTAGCAAAAAAAACTAGCAAGCATTGGGAATCCTTAAATTGTGTGTAATAATCACTCTTCACATTGTTAGGTAACTATGCTACTTGTGCTTGTGAATGAGTGAAAACTACAAAGACATCTCCATCATGCACATATTGGACATTATCTTCTTCATACTGCATATATCTGATGTTAGAGTCACCAGCCAATTCTGCATCATCCCCTTGAAGAAAATTGGCATCTTCATCCCCAAATGGAGGAAGATCATTTTGTTCAGCCTCATAGTAGCTTGTAGTTGAATTCTGAGGCAGTGCTTCCAATGCAAGTCTCTCCTGAGTAGGAGGTGACTTATTTTGATTCTGCGCAACATAGTTGAAGCGTTGTTTGGATAAGTCCTTCTTGAAACATCACATTAAGAAGTATTCCCTTGAGCAGAAATCTACTACTAGGGAAATCTGCTACTTGAGTGCTACAAATAGGATCAACATAATTTGTTGAAGAAGGTGAAGCGTCAACAATTTGAGTATTCCTAACCTTGTAAGGATCCTTTCTTATCTTACCAGCAAGCATAAGATAATCTTCAACTGATATGGCCATTTATTGTGTAGTAGCCAAATCTGTAGGATTATTCTTAATCAAGAGAAAACTTACTTCTAAAAATTGAGCATTAATAAAGAAACACTTTAAGTTTCCAGCAGTAGGTTGTGATGTCATCGAAATACAATTGTGCAACGTATTGAACTTTTCCATAACTTCTCGCATATGTTCTTGTGGTTGTTTCTTCATTTGAGTTAATTGTGCTAAAAGTGCATGATCATCTTTATTAGGATTGAACCTTGCCTCAAACCTTGCTCTGAAGCTAGGCCAATTTGTAATATAATTATTTGGAAGATGATAAAACCAATCAACAACTGCACCTTGCAAAGTTTCAATAAACAATCTCACAGAAACATCTTCATGTTCAACACCAAGAACACCACATGCGATCTAAAAAGAAGCAATGTGCTCATCAAGATGTTGAGCACCATTTCCCAAAAAATTAGGCAAATTCTATCTTGTGCCTTTTGGAAGTTCATGTAAAGGTGTCATTAGGCTTAAAGGGCCAAACATAGTACCCCAAGGACCCGGGACAACCATCCTTAACGGATTATATGATGGTATTACAAAATGATTTACAAATGGAACAACCACAACTTTCTTACTTGATGCCTCACTTGGTATAGGAGACCATTGTGCAGTAGGAAGAAAAGTTCATGTTTGCTACAAAGGAGACTGCATCCGTGGAGGAGTCACAATAGGAAAATTATGTTGCTACAAAAAATCAAAGCTAGGATCAACAATTCCTGTTGTTCGTTGTCCACGAGTGTGACTTTGATTAGCTAGATTAGTACTTTGAGAAAATCAACAATGTAGATATTACAATGGAAAAGCACACTACAACCCAAAAGAGAAAATACCAGTTGCACGTCGTTCCCTAGCAGAGTCGCCAAAAACCTGTTGCGTGACTATTTTGTCAATAGTGTAGTAATGAAAATATATATATTTCACACACAGCTATGATAAGGCATAGTCTTTCCTCTCAGCAAGGGGTGGTTCCCTATTGGAATTTTGGGTATCTCAACAACTTATATAAAACAAAATTTGGGTGTAATCTTAGGGCATGCAATTCTCTTTTTTCAGAATTAATGTATTTTCCCTTCACCTAGTGATATTTCTTATAAATCAATAAACTTAACAATTAAATAGAACTTCTTAACAAAGATTCTTAATATCTAAACAATCATGTAAGATCAAAGTCTTACGTGAGTGCATCTACTTTAATCACCACTATTTCAATTTGAATCACAAATTGCAGCTCAAAGTCTCCAAGATGTGATCAATGATTCCTAAAACTACAAGTAATTGGTAGCAATACAAAGCTTCCTACGTAATCACTTAACTGTCGAAAGGTTTCCTGAATATATAGATAGCACAAAGACTATTTTACCAAAAAGATTCAAGTGTATAAGAAATTATTATGAGAACATAGAGATATATATTATTCCAATCATAATCACAATCTTTGGCTCCCTCAAAGTTGAGAACTAGCGGATTGCTATCTTATTTCTCTTGAATCAATTTTTACATCAAAAAGCACAAATTCTTTATTGACACAAAAATTTTGTAGTTTTTCTCACCATAACCAAAGATAAATATGTTCAAATGAGGTCCTCCTTATATAGGAAAATAAGTTGAGAAAAAGGTGGGCACAATTGACTAATTCAACTGCACAGTCCCACTTGACTACAACTACTTCATAAAATGAAAATGCAATTGCAAGGAAATTTGCAGTAACTAGGAATGCAACTACATGAAAAGATAGTGTCAATGGGGGACACTTTATTCATCTTTCTCCTCCTCATTGATTTTCTTGAATTCCTCAAACTAAGCTAAAACAACTTCCATCTCATCTTTTTCCATTATTGTGGTAGAACTAGTGATGGCGTGAACTCTAGAAACTGCATATCCAACTTTCACATACTTTTTTCTTCAATCTTTCAAGATTGAGGCAAGAACTTCAAAACTAACCTTTATCTTAAGTAGTTTATCAAATGTATTCAATAAGAAGTCCTTTTCTACCTAGTGAGTAATTAGGGAAAGAAATTCTTGTATGATGTTCTCACTAAATATTAGTTTTTGACTCTCATGATACAAGCAACAAGGAATCTCAGTTATCCTTGTCAAAATCTGATCAACCTCATTATCAGATTCTTTCTTTTATTGATCTATTTCTGAGATTACTGACCTTATTATTTTACCCTTATGAGATAAGAATGAGACAATCTGGATGTATTTTTCTTGTGTCGTTATTACCTTGTTTTCTACAAGAACATCAATCCTGAAATCTTCCATTTTGCCCCAAAGAATTATATTCTTTTCAACATCTTCAATTTCTTTGGTCAAAGTGGTATTGGTACCTTGCTTCCAACTTTGAACATTTTCAAAATCCATCAATAACTTGATTATTGATCCAAAATAAGAGAGCTCTCCGACTTCAAATAATCAATCCATTCATCCATGACTCAGCCCTTGACACCCACCTGTTCCACCTTTTTCAGAGCTTCAGTATCAATTAAGGAAACTATAGGCTCAAACTCTTGGGAATATTGTGTGACTTTGGGAAGCACACTGGTCAGCTATTCACATTTCTTCTTCAATTCATTCTTCTCATATCTTTCTTGATCAAACTTGCACATAAGAGAGTTGAAAGCAGTTTTAGAGTCTAACTTGACACTCTCATGTGTCTCCAAATGAAGTTCTATAGTATTCATAGTATAATGTTAAGGTAGAATATTGTCCTTATTTTTATCTGAAGATGGCACCATGACCTCAACAAATTTTCTTTTTGTAGCAGGATCCACCAACACTTGAGAAACAACCTTCAACTTTTTAGTCCCCTTTGCCTTGGATGGGACTAACTGCTTGAACTCAAAGTCATCTGGTGAAATCACTCGTTTCTTCCTTTTAGGTGCCACAACATCCATCCATGATGGAAGATCATTTTTGGTGGTTGGAGTTGTGACCTCCTTCTGAGTAGTCACCGACACCTTAGACACATTCTGACTTGATGACGCAACAAAAAAAGATGGAATTACCTACACTACAACTGTTGTAATAGATGGTGGCTCTAATGAAGCAACAATAGTCATTATTGGTGCCTCCCCTGAAATAGTTGTGTTAACAACCATTGATGGTGTTTCAGTAGTAACAATGGTACTTACAATAGGTGAAGCTTCAACCATGATAGCTGTAGAAGGTAGGGTAGATAACTGTGGCTCTACAACTATTTGCTCCAAAGATTCAATAAAATCCAGAATTGAAGATTCAATAATGGATGCAGGAACATCATCAAAACTTGGGAGGCTGGACAATGTCACATATTCCTGATCGCCCTCCAATTGTGGTAATTCTATATTCATCCCTTCATCATCATATTCTTCTACATCTTGATCTGAATCTAATTCAATAGAATGAATAATAACTTGTGTGGTGTTTGATACCTGTGAAGTGGTGGGAGTATTGCTTTCACCTTGATGAGTTGGTTCTTCAGCTTGCATTTCCTCTTCATGAGGAATTTCTCCCTCTTCTTGTTTTTTTTTCTTTCTCAGCCTCTTCAATAGTTGGCTGGTCAGGCTCTTTTGCTCATGTCACTTGTGCAGCTGATGAAGATTCACCTTTATTTAACACTTTGATAGTTAATTTGATTTTAGTTCATTTTCCCTTAGATTGTATCGAAGGGATTGATGGAGGTGCTTGCACATCTTCTTTGTTCTTGGTCCTTAATTCAACTATTTTACTAATTGGTCCTTCACTTTCATCATCATCACTAGAACTAGAAGAAAGCCACTTCATTCTAATCCATTTCTTCAACAACCATGCATTAGTATTAGCCAAAATAGGAGCAATTCTCTGGGTAATAGATTTACTTTCATTTTTGGACCATTGGATGAGTGGCAAGGGAGAATTGACAATATTTCATTCAAAGTAGACCGGATCTAATATGTCATCAGTATCTTCCATTGTATCCAAGATCCTATCCAAAACCAGGTTCTCAATCTATTCCAAAGTGAGATGACTAAAATCCATTCTCCTCACATCTTCCTCATTTTCACAATCTGCCTAGACATCTTCGAGAGGATATACATGTGTATAGCTCCTCTTGATTTTGTTCTTCATCCCATGAAAATCAAAATTATTATGAGCCTTGAACCTCTTCATGGTATTCCATTGCATTTCTTCGTACATATTTTTGGCCTTTGGGTTGGTCATCTTTGAATATCAGCGAATGGCTTCTGGAAATTTAAGGCTAGTCTAATGAAGCAACAGTAGTCATTATTGGTGCCTCCTCTAAAACAATTGTGGTAACAACCATTGATGGTGTTTCAGTAGTAACAATGGTACTTACAATAGGTGAAGCTTCAACTGTGGCTGTACAACTATTTGCTCCAAAGATTCAGTAAAATCTAGAATTGAAGATTCAATAATGGATGCAGGAACATCATCAAAAATTGGGAGGCTAGATAATGTCACATATTCCTGATAGCCCTCCCATTGTGGTAATTCTATATTCATCCCTTCATCATCATATTCCTCTACATCTTGATCTGAATTTGATTCAATAGAATGAATAATAACTTGTGTGGTGTTTGATACCTATGAAGTGGTGGGAGTATCGCTTTCACCTTGATGAGTTGGTTCTTCAGCTTGCATTTCCTCTTCATGAGGAATTTCTCCCTCTTCTTGTTTTTTTTCTTTCTCAGCCTCTTCAACAGTTGGTTGGTTAGGCTCTTCTACTTGTGTCACTTGTGTAACTGATGAAGATTCACCTTTATTTAACACTTTGATAGTTAATTTGATTTTAGTTCCTTTTCCCTTAGATTGTATCGAAGGGATTGATGGAGGTGCTTGCACATATTCTTTGTTTTTGGTCCTTAATTTAGCTATTTTGCTAACTGGTCCTTCACTTTCATCATCATCACCAGAACTAGAAGAAAGCCACTTCATTCTAATCCATTTCTTCAACAACCATGCATTGTATTAGCCAAAATAGGAGCAATTCTCTGGGTAATAGATTTACTTTCATTTTTGGACCATTGGATGAGTGCTAAGGGAGAATCGACAATATTTCATTCAAAGTAGACCAGATCTAATATGTCATCAGTATCTTCCATTGTATCTGAGATCCTATCCAAATCCGGGTTCTCAATCTATTCCAAAGTGAGACGACTAAAATCCTTTCTCCTCACATCTTCCTCATTTTCATAATCTGCCTAGACATCTTCGAGAGGATATAGATGTGTATAGCTCCTCTTGATTTTGTTCTTCATCCCATGAAAATCAAAATTATTATGAGCCTTGAACCTCTTCATGGTATTCCATTGCATTTCTTCATACATATTTTTGGCCTTTGGGTTGGTCATCTCTGAATATCAGCGAATGGCTTCTGGAAATTTAAGGCCAATCTGATGAGCTTGTGACTTCCTCTCATGTAAATGATTAAATTGATGACATAATTCCATGAGGACAATTATATCTGAAGGATAATTTGGCACCATGAATGGTTGACCTATAAAACATCCTATGCGGATATATGTGAAACTAGGAAATTGAAGGAATACACAACCAAAGAAAGAAACTCTGTTGTATGTTGCTTCTGAAAGTCTTCTCTTCGATAACCCTTTATCAAGCATATACTTCCAAACAAAAAAGAAGGCATCATTAACCCTTATGAAGTAACTTCTCTGATTATTGATTATATTCTAGTCATAATAGTTCCAAACAGGTTCTAACATTCTATCACCATTTGTAGACAAACCTGGATATTGCCTCATAGAGGCAGCTGCATACACAAGGTATGAGGTCATATAGAAATTTAGTGGTTTTTTAACCTCTTTCAACTATGCACAAAGTGAATCACTAATCTTCTCACCCCAATATATTTTGGTTGCCCCTTTTCTGATTATGCTCATGTAATAGCACATTCAGTTCAGAAAGTAATAAAAATCTCTCATACCTTTCACTCAAGCTAGCATAGTGACCATATCATTGTATTCTTCATTTAGATCACTCCTATGGAAGTATTTAGGCCATCTTGAAGTGGTGGAGACCTTGGTTGAATATAAGAAAACTGTATTGATCATCTTCTTGAATTTCACTTCATTCCTCTCATAATACTCTTGAGCACTATCTTTGGTTATGTTCGCTACTTCCATTGGAGAACCCTTAAACACACTGTTAAATAAAACACTGTCCAGTGTCATGACAACATTTTGATTTACATCCTTCACCTATCCTGTATTAGGATCAAAATGATCTACCACTGCAAGTACAAAATCTAGATCATGAGCTACTACTAGGAAAGAAACATACTTGTGCAACTCTGATTTGATTAATCTTGCCATATGTGAAGGGGATTTATCAAGTTGATCAATGAAATCTTACATGTCCACTTGACCGATCTTTGTATCTCTTATCTCTTTGACATTGGAGTCAACTAAGCTCTTTGGGAGCATATCCAAGTATTTATCATACTTGTACTTCATTTTTTCACAGACGACTTTCTTGGTGAAGGCTCTAACTGACTTGAAGAAGGCTTTAATTTTTATTGAGAAGGCTTAGACATTTGAAAAGTACTATATTCAATACTAATCATTAGTATTTTGAAGATCATTAAAATCAGAAAGGAAAAATCATTGAACAAAACAAGTTTCATGAGTCAAAAATAACTTATGAAAAACTCGACAAAAACTTGCAAGTCAGATTTTAAAGTCTGATCTGCAAGTAAGAAAACCAAGATTCACACATCAAACTTTAAAGTTCGATGCGTAGAAAAAACATCACAGGTTGCAGATTGGAATTTAAAGTCCGATGTATGAATGGGATAGAGCAACTTTGCAGGTCAGACTTTAAAGTCCAACCTGCACTTTAGCAAAGTGTAAGGTAATTATGCACATCAAAATTTAAAGTCTGACTTGCATAACATGGTAGCTAATAATTCTAGAGGTCGTACTTTAAAGTCCGATCTACACATAATGAAAACACATGGCATGCACATCGGACTTTAAAGTCTGATGTGCAGCTAAGGGAAGGGAAATTATTCCTGACATGTCAGACTTGAAAGTCTGACTTGTCAACTAAGGGAAGAACAAAGGATCAACAAGTCAGACTTTAAAGTCCAAGATGTCGATCAGGTAAAACTACTTCATAGCGAGCAAAACTACTCCCGCATATTAGATTTTAAAATCTAATATGTGGGAAGTTGTCGATTCGGGGGAAGGCACAGTTTTAGGGTATTCGGATTAAAAATCTAACATACCCTAAAATTTAAAACTAAACAAACATAAACAAAAATAAAACCCTAATCTACTGACACGCACTAACAAAAGAAAAAGACAAAAAAATGCAACACAACATACCTCAAATATGCAGATCTATAGAGTGAAGGTATAACAAAAGCATGATCATGAGAAAAATCCACGCAAGGTGGGAAAGAGGGCATGCACACAAAGGAGAAAATGACCATAAAATGACTTAAAACTGTATTAAAACCATAACAAAAAGATTAATTAATGACCGCATTTAATGCAGTCCGTGCCATATAGGTCAGACTTTAAAGTCCGATCTGCAGATTACTACAAGCAAAATAGCCTATTGTTCGGACTTTAAAGTCCGACCTACACTTAAATGCAAACAAACATGCACATTGGACTTTAAAGTCCAATGTGCATCAAAACACCTAAACACACTACAAGTCGGACTTTAAAGTCCGACCTGCAGGAAAAACTATAAAAACAACTAACTTAAAAAGACAAAAATAAACGATAAAAAGCAAATTTTGACTAACTGATGAAGTAGGTTAGCCTCTCCCAGAGGACATGAGGTACGAAATGGACAAGTTTCATAGGGCTTCCTCATGATTTCAACCATGCTTAAATCAATGACAAAAATACACAAGGCCTGTGAAATCCAAACAATCATCTTATAATACTATTGCTCACATGCATAACACTCAAAATAACAAACAAGTTCTTGAACCACCCCAAACTTATTTACCTCCTTCCCAAGCTATTCTTCCTAAGGCACCTTTTCTAGTAGATAAGCAACCAAGTGATTATGATCTTATCAAGCAACTTAAGGCTACTTCGGATAAGATCTCACTTTGGGATTTACTTCAAACCACCCCGATATATCAAGGTATGGTATAGGAAGATTTGCAAAAACAATTGCCACCTTCCTCTGCAAGGCCAACTGACGTGAATGCATTGATGGATCATATTCATGCGGATTCGATGAATATTATTTTCTATCCTCATGAACTCCCACCTCTCGAAGTGAGGAATTGAGTGGATCCATTAATGATAATTATTCATGTGAATGGCATTGTTATTAGATGAACACTTGTTGATGCAAGTTCGACACTAGACGTTTGTGGTTTAGACTTGTTACCAAATATCAAGGTGGACCCAAATTCTTTGGCAGCTTCCTCCTTGTTCATTTAAGTATTCTGTAACAGTGGTAAGACCACTATGGGGACTATCATACTATCCTTGAGGGTTGGGCCAGCCACTATCCAAACCCTTGTGCATGTTATGCTAGGCCCTTTATCATACAATCTTCTTTTAGGAAGACCATGGCTACATTCTTTGGGAGTTGTTTCATCTATGCTTCATAGATTCATGAAGTTTGTGGCTAATAATCAGGTTGTCATAGTTAAGGTTGATCCTAAGGCTATGCAACTATGTCAAATAGCCGTAGTCGATCAGGCTTCTGTTACACCTTCATTTGAAAATTATGTACCCACTTTGTCTTCTTCTATTGTAACTTCTTGTCTCATCCCCTAAAAAGGAAGGAAGTAGGAAGGAAGAGGTCACTAAGGAAGTTGTTAAAAAGGAGAAATCATATGAGAAGTAGGATTCTTCGAAAGAAAAATCCCCAAAGGTAGATACTCCTAAGGTGAAAATGCTGGAGTCTACACTTGTAAAACATTCCCTAGCTGAATCACCTTCTCTATCAAAAGTCAATGCATGCGTGGGTGATGATTGGGATTCTTTGGATTTTACCAACTCACATATTGGTGAGTACCTTGGCTACGAAAGATGATTATGTATCTATAAATTTGGGTTATACCTATCATGTCGATCACCTCTTCTATACGAAACCACCATCATTCAAATAATTACAAAACATCTATGGTCCTAGATACAAGCTTGTGTCTCAGCTTGGGTGTGATGGAAAGGGTCATGGGCCTAATGAGAAAGGCATATGAATTCCTTTGGAGGCTGAACCTCATTACCACAATACCAAATTAGGATACCATCATACAAGTCGAAAGGTGAAACCATGGTTAACTATTAACATGATTTTGGCCGTCCCCCTTCCCTTAAAGCTTGCTCATCTAGAACTCATTGATGCTAGTGTATCACCTAATGAAATTCCCTTGGATATTTTCCCTTTAGAAGAATCCTTGAAGGAATTTTTGGGTGCATACAATGGGCTACCCTCTTACCATCATAAAATTCAATTCCCATAATTCTTGAATAATCAAGCATACTTCGGGCAGGGGGCACCTCTATCTCACAATGGAGAACAAAAGTCTATCCCTCATCTAGAAGACTATAGTATGATTCTTAGTAGAGAAACTACTGATGTCATCATGAGCGATAAGAATCCCAACAAGTTCATAAAAGTAGGGAAATATTTATCCCACGAAGAGTTCAAATAAAATTCAAACTTGCTACATCAATTTCTTGACATCTTTGTTTGGTCTTACGAAGAGATGCCTAGCATTGATGAGTCCATTTTGGTACACAACATCATTCTTAGTCCTGATGCTAAACCGGTGAAGCAAAATATTTGAAAGATGAATCATAAGGTGGCTTTATTAGTCAAGATTGAGATAGAGAAGCTCCTAAAAGCTATCTTGATCACCCCATTAACTATTCACCATAGATCTTGAACATTATCCCGGTAAGAAAATCCGATGGTCGAATCCACATTTGCATTGATTTTTGGGATGTGAGCAAAGCCTCCCTCAAGGATGAATTTCCTCTCTCTAATATTGATATGATCATGGATTCAACAATGAGGTATTCTTTTCTCTCATTCATCGATGAATTCTCGGGTTATAACTAGATCAGTATTAACCAAGAAGATAAATACAAAACTACTTTCACAACCCCTTGGGGAGTCTTTTGCTATGTCATCATGCCATTTGTGTTGAAGAACATGGGAGTGACCTATCAATGAGCCATGACCTTGATATTTCATAATTCCATCTATAAGGTCTTGGAAGACTATGTCAATGATATCTTGGTAAAGTCCTTAGCATGTGGAACGCATATTAAAAATCTCTGCCTAGTCTTTGGAATATTTTAGTTTTATAAGATGAGACTAAATCCTCTTAACTGTGTCTTCAGTGTTGATGCTGAGAAGCTCCTAGGATTCATTGTATCCCATTGAGGAATCGAAATAGATACGGATAAAATCGATGCTATTGTGAACATTCTTCCACCTAAAAATATTTCTCAACTTCATAGCTTGTAGGGGAAGATCCAAGCCAATCATTGTTTTGTGGCACAATTGGTTGATTGTACCCTTCCTTTTACATGATTGCTAAATAAATATGTCTACTTTAAATTGAATGAGGAATGTCAAAAGGAATTTGATTCCATCAAGGATTGCTAATCCTCCTATCCTAATGTCATCTATGTTTGATAAACCTTTCTTCCTATATATTTTAGCTTCATCTCATGCTTTAGCAACATTATTGGCCCAATGTGATGATGAGGGTAGGGAAACAGAAGTCTATTACATCAACAACACTTTGATAGAATATCAAATCCGATATTCTGCTATGAAAAAATAGAGCTTGACCCTTGTCTTCGTGACTTAGAAGCTAAGACATTACATTCTTCATGCAGAAACATGATTTATCACTAAAAACAATATCCTTAAGCACCTCTTTGCAAAGTTTGATCTTTCAAGAAGGCTGTCCAAGTGGGTGATGCTACTCTCTGGGTTTGACCTACAATTCATAACTTAGAAGTCAATCAAAGGGTAGGTCATCGTTGATTAGTTGTCTAACACTCCCTAAAGCAAATCTTTTCCCACCTTAGACCTTGTCCCTAATAAGGATGTTTTGATCATTGATCAAGACTCTATGTGGGATATGTATTTTGATGGTTCAAGGTGTCAAACTAGCTCAGGAATAAGTGTAGTTTTCATTTCACCCTAAGTAAATCCAGTTCCTCTCTCTTTATGTTTAAAATTTCATTGTACAAATAACATCACCAAGTACGAGGCCTTGATTATAGGACTCCATGCTGCTATTGTCATGGGTGTGAAGAAGATCCACTTCCATGGAGATTCTAAGCTTATTGTGAACCAAGTGACGGGTTCCTATCGTGTTAAGCAGTTGAATTTGTCTCATTGCAAGGACTTGGTATTGAACATGCTGAAGCAACTCACTACTTATATGATTGATAGCACCTCATGGAGGTAAAATAGTCATGTCGATGTAATGGTGACCGTTGCTTTTCTTGTAGGCCTAGACTTCAGTCAGGATGAATACCGCTTTGTGGTACAACTCCTTCTCTTTCTATCCATATCTGATCAAACCCAATTTGATAGCCTTATGTCTGCCCATGTCAATTTGGGAGAATGATTCGCACACATCTTCAATTATCTAAAGACTGGGAGTTTTCCTGATGATGCCAACAAAAGTTCATGTGTGTGGATTCGGAAGTTGACCGCTTGATGCATTCTCTTATCTAAAGTGCTTTATACGAGATCATACAATGCTCTTGTTTTGCATTGTTTAAGAAAAGTTTAAATCCCCCTTTCCCTTCAGGAAGCCCATTCAGGCTCTGGAGGTGGGAATTTTGGAGGAAAATCTCTGATACACAAACTAATCCACATGAGGTATTATTGGCAAAGGATGGAACAATATTCCTTTGCCTTTCTCAAAAAGTGCCCCTAGTGTCAACAACATAGCAACCTGATTCAAGCCCCGACACAAGAGCACCATAGTTAGGTCTTCTGGTGGCCTTTCCAAACTTGGGGATTGGACATCATTGGAAAAATATATCCCCCTTCATCTAAGGGTCATGTCTTCATTATCACTACTACAGATTAATTCATGAAGTGGGTTGAGGCGGTGCCGCTACGATCGACTACTGCTGATATGATTTGTGGCTTCATTATGCATAATATCATTTCTTGATTTGGATTGCCTACTACCCTTGTTTCTGATAATGGTACACCTTTTAAGAACAAGGAGGTTAAGTATTTTCTTGACAAAATTCACATTCAGCACCGCTTCTCTACTCACTACCCACAATCTAATGGCCAAGCAGAAGCATCTAACAAGACTATTGAACAGATCTTGTTCAAGATCATTACTAAACATGGTAAATATTCACAGGCACAGTTATTATACACATTATGGGCCTATCACAAGAGTGTTTGTATGGCTACCAGAATGACACCCTACAACCACATGTATGGTTCTAATGCTATTATGCATCTTGAATTGGAGATTCCCTCTTTGTGGGTCTCCTTGGAAGGGGTTATTGATGATGATTCATATCACACTCTTCATTTAAATCAGCTTGAATTATTAGATGAGTGCCACTTAAGGGCCCTTCAACATCTTCAAGCTTATAAAAAATATCTATCTAAACAGTATAACCAAAGTGTGTTATCTCAAACCTTTAAGGTAGGTGACCTGGTTCTTTATGAGAACTAGAGAAATGTTAACGCACCACCTGACCAAAGAGGGAAATTTAGCCTGAATTGGTTAGGTCTGATCATGGTGCCTATGATTTATCCTCCATGGATGGCACTCCTCTCAAAGAACCAATCAATGTTGCACACCTACATTGATAATGTGTAGAAAATGCATAGTATGTGTCTTACACGTGACACAAGGGCACCTATGGGGTCACATCCTAACACATATCCTTCATCGATATGACATTCATTTCCATGTTATAAAGTAACTATGCATTGTTACATCCACATGTATGTGTGTGCATGTACATGTGTCATATCTCTATATAGATCATCATAAGATTTAATCATGCACATGAACATATGTAGATTAAATCATGATAAGCATCTAAATCTAAATCATCCATCACATGAGCATATAAAATAACAACAACATCCATTAATGAGAGCACAAGATAGAATCACAATGTCGAATCTCATATATATGTGTGTATAATGTATCGTGTCAATGTACATGTATCACATCACTACAAAAACACATGATGATGTCATATATGTCTTTGATATACATCAATACATCCGTGTATATATACCAAAAAATGTTGTACATGAAATGAATCAAAAACTATCTCATGACTTCCCTGGTTGGAAAGTCCTTGAGGTCGTTGGTGCTGGAGGATCCTAGTCCTGGCGAGAGGGTTGTCTGATTGAGGTTGACTACGACCTCATGATAGTAGTGCTCCATGATCACAAGCCCCTTAACTCTCCTTGTAGCTCAACTACAGTCTCCCATTGTGTCTGTTGGGAAAATGGTGTTGTACACCTTGCATGATAATATTTCGTTGTTGTATTATTTTATTATTGTGTGAGGTAGACATGTAATTATATTGTAATATCATATTATATTGTTGCACCAAGGATAATCTATATGCATGTGCAACATGTAGAGATTCCCTTGGAATATTCTTGTAACCACTTGATGAGTTGTATTGACACATTGGTATTATTATATTGTATTTAATTAATATTGGGGAATGTAATTGTGATGAAGTACCCAATATTAAATGTGGGTCAAGGGTAGGTAGGAAAAATATTATATTTTATTGTCACATGGTTTTGATGTAATACCATTTGATGGTTTTGTGGGAGCTTGTGTTTATAAAAGTAGCCACAAGGGTAATTGTTTGAGTTGGTCAGTTAGCCAGGTTAGCATTTGTGAAGGAGGAATCATGGCATGGGATGTGTTGATTCATGATTGGTCACATGGAGTGCTTTCTTATGGCTGGGTTTTCGAAGCCTTTCCATAATTGTATTGTAATGGATGCATTGTTGATAATACATGGTGGATGGTTCTTTTGGAGGCTTGGTTTTTCCCTCATGAGGTTTTTCCCAGGATATATTTGTTCTCATGTTTGAAATCATCAAATCTAAGCTAATTATAGTGAAAGGACGAAAGACAAAAATCCTTAACTAATCAAGATGATTTTAAACATAGCAATTTAATAAATGAAAGAAGTGGAAGGATTAAGTTAATTAAACTCCCTATTATCCATTTGTGCTTCCATTTTTCTTCTCTATTGTTGTTGGTGTAGGCTACTCTCAGGTATTGCACTTGATTTCTTGCATAATATGGACAACAATTTTGATGACCATGGTTCTAGATTGAAATGAGAAAATGATGTTGTTTATATAGACTTTCAACATAGAAAGGGGAAGGATTTGAACTCAAGTGTTGATTGATAAAAAACTTGTTGGTTCCCAAAACCAAATATTGGAAATCCTAGAGCTTTGCCAAATCTCCTATGGATTTCTCAATCAGCCTTGGCCAACGAACAGGAATGGTCAAAGACCAAATTCCTCTACACTTTAGGCTTCACTAGACCCAGGTGGTTATACCTTAATCTCCAAAGCACAAATAGATTTCTTTATAGTGAATTTAAGTTTATCAATTTAGCTATTTACAGGGATGGCAAGATGTCTCCTGCAATTCTGCTTTATTATATGCTTTTAACTTACTTTAATTTGAAAACTTGAGTACAATTGATAATGAACAAAACTCATAAAAGAATTTTGTTGGAACCTTGAGTAATTATAAAAGAGCAATGCCAATAGAAATTAGTAATATTTTTCTCTAATGAGGACTTTGTGCTCACCAAATTTACTCATAGAAAACTAATAACAGACTAGTGCCTTATCTGACAATTTACATCTTACTTAATGGACAAATGTTTGTGGTCCTTGGAGACAATTTGAGAGAACTCACAAGTATGCAAGACTATCACTGCAATGACTTCAATGTATGTTATAAGAACAACAAAAACATTTTTGTTATCTTTACAACAACATGTAATAAAGCACTGCAATAAACCTTATTCAGATTTATCCAAAGTATTTTAACACATCATCATATAACATGAAACTATCTGAAGATAAAAACAACAAATCTTGTAGATTAATTTTTTGAATAATGGGTATACAAAAACTATAGACTCACAGATACTTCATGGTACACTTGCTTGCACAAAATGAATTTTCATTTCTATAGACCTGTTTTACATAACACTACTGGTTCCAATAGAAAATCTAGAAAATAGCAGTTCTTCTTATGCTTTTTTTTCTAGAATACAAAATGACTCCCTATATACATGTGACTCAACAAACACAAATGAAAGGACACACCCTTTCATTAGTATAAACTAAAACTAATAGAAACCTAACTAGCTCCCTAACTGTTATAACCAAAACAAATTACAATGGCATAGACTAATTATTTCCATCCAACCGTTGACCACACTTCTAGATATGCCAAAGATATCCTTCATCTTTGTATGTGCAGCAGTTGAAGATGATGTCTCTAACTGCTACCTCTACTATAAAAAAATTCTCAACCTGTTCCCTTGTTTCATTCATATCCTCCCTTGTTTCATTCATATCCAAAGTGTCTGCACAGGCAATGCTAAGGGTTGAACTGAGTAGAGATCTACATTCGGTAATCCACTCGTCTTTGTCCTTTATAACTCATGTATCATCTACCACACTTGGGAATCCATGATTAACAATCCCCTTACACTCCTCATATTCACTTTTCAACTCTATTGTGAATCTTTCATGAGTGTCAATCAATTTTTTGACTTTATTGGTCCTTTTGTCACCCAGTGTCTAATCCTGCAATAACATGTTTAACCTATCAAAGATCCTCTGGTGCGACATTGTGTTATCCATGTTTCTCTGGTAAATAGTCCATAATTCCTCTAGTATTTTTTGTAGATTCTTAAACCTTTTAGATAGCAAGAAGCATGTTGTGTTTGTCCTTATGGTCTGCATTCTTTCCCACAACTTTTTGTTTTCTTTGAGTAATTTTTCGCACTTATTTTTTAGTTTGGACTCATCTTCTATCTGGGGTACAGGCTGTCCCCTGCTTCTTAAAAGTTCCTCATATAATGATTTGTATTTTCCTGCTTCTTTTACCAGCATCTTCATCTATGATTTATTCAATTTTGAAATATCAACTCCCATATCCGTTGTGACCATGGGATCCACTTCACCGACCTTCAACTTAATCATGTGTCCAAAAGCCTTATCCATATCTATGATCTTCAACCTCTTATTTGGAGGATAGAGGGCCCACAAATGCATAGCCTCATCATCTGGATCATATATTGATCCAAGGAAGATGTCATTCATGCCCTGAATGCAATAGGCTATCAAAAATAAAGGATGCACTAAGATCCTAGCCTAGAAAGCCAGCCTAGAAAGCCAGCCTAGAAAGAGGATAATTCCTACCTCTACAAGAAGCTACCTTCCCCTTTGAGGGGTCATACCTTCTACTTCTACATCGATATCAGCCTTCAATTTTTTAAGCATCTTTGCCTCATTTTCTGGTGTTACATCAAGCATTGCTTCTCTTAGCCTCTTTCCTTTGAAATGATACAAGAAGGACTTAAATTCCTTCGATTGAAGAATTCATCATCAGACACAAAAGAAGTGTGCTCTTCTAACTTAACATAAACATCGACATTCATCCTATCCATAATTTGGTCTTGAGCTTCAGGTTCCTCCTCTCTTTCAGGCATTTTGAATATTGAAACAACCTCATTTTCACCTGATTCACTCTCAACTTCTTCTTATTCTTCCATTTGTTGCAGTCTTTATCTCTTTATTTCTAGTTTTTGGTTCAAATCCTAAAAGATCTACATAGCCTTCTCAGATTCCTTATTTCTAAAGATGTCCAAGTCTTCAACATGTTCATGAAAATAGTCACCCAGATTTTGCCCTTTTCTGCTCTGGTGTATGCAGCCCTCCGGGTCATAATTATTTCAGCTTGTGTGCTCATAAAGGTTATAATATTGTATCAACCTCTTGTCAATGACTTCATATGCCTTTATCAATACAATAGTGAAGTCACCAAATTGTAGTCCCAGGAAGAAAAACTTTCTTGTGGGCACCCCCAAAAATTTTTGCATTAGAGACACTCATTTGTCTCATAATTTCTAGGTAGGCAATTCGTCAGGCACAAGATTTGGTAGCACATAAGGTGCACCTTTGAATCCAAACACTCTAACATATGTGAATTCCTGGCACACATACTAGTCACCCCAATTATGATTAACCCTGGTATTCCCATATTCATGGGGTTTAAGAAATATTTTGATTTCTTCTGAAAATGATCCATCAAAAGAAACCCCAAAATCTCTATATAATGGTTGCACAAAAAAATCATCAAACTTGACATAGTGGGATCTCATGAACCAAGAATCCCACAGTGATACCCATGGTTGTACTGGTTTCTCTTGTCCATCCCTTCCATGAATGTTTAATTTTAAATCCTTGGGCCACAATCCCCTGAGTCATCCATAAAATAGGACAATATGCATCAACAATGAATAAAACCTAAAATATTTATCGGGGTTATTCTGAAGACTCAGAAAACCCTCATGCATATTCTCGACAATGTAAGCAACATAATCAAATTGTCTCAGCTCATGCATCTATGTGTCTACAAAAAGTACCAAAGGTCCTATCTGAGATACATCTAGAACCTCAACTCATCCTACTTGACTGGATGCCATATATGTATATTGCAGTTAGTGCCTAAAAATGTTGATATAAAAAGGGGGCCCATATTCATCTGTTGACTTTCCTTTCTCAGCCTTATGTATGGCCAAATTCCACCCATTGTATACAGTATCCATCTTTGTATACTCTTCCTCAAAATTCTCAAAAGATAGAGGTACACTAGATTCAAATCCAAGATCAAAAACCTCCAGAATGGTGGCTACCGAGATACTAAAAAAATGCATCGCCATCCTGCAATTGAATAAATATTTTTATGGAATTATAAGCTCTAGCCAATGTTTTCATCAATTGAATATTCACAAAGACATTAGGAACCACAAGTTTACCCAATCCAGTGGTCCACGGGTTTGAGATTGGGTCTAGCTTGCTTCTTCATGAATAAGGATACAAGAAAAACTCATGACCTCTAGCCCTGGTCTAAACATCACCAATTTCCTTTAAATCATCTTTTACCTGATCACAGATAGGAAAATTAGTCTTAGATCTCTAAGATTTGGCTCCTGGTGAGTTCATTTGGTCAATCATATCTTGGTTTAACTTTCATTTTTGTGCACCTTCTCCACCTTTAGACTTCTTCGAAGCGCTCTCAAAAAGCTCAATGACCTTCCTCTTGCCCTTGGAACTAGAACCCTCCATATTTTAGTCCTTCAAGCCTTTTGAAATTCAAATTTTTTGTAGTTTAACTCTGCTTCAATCTCTCTGTTTGCTTAAGTCTGCTATGCAAAATCCTTATACCAGCTTCTATATAAAGATTTAATACACCAGGAGCATTTAGTCAATTGAAATGGTGTTGTGATTCACCTCGTGTAAGCATAGAGATATCCGTTGCCTGTATTTAACAATGATAGGTGGATTCGTTGAGATTAGATTTTACAATGGCTAGTCGTCATAACTCCTCCCGATAATTCAATCATTTAGCACCACCTATTCTTTTGATCGCCATAGGTCTCACCAATCACTCTGTCGGGTATCGACATAGCTCATTTGTTATCATTCTGAGGGTTATAACTTCCCTGATGGCTCTGCCTTCTAGCTAGCCTTTACCTTTACCTTTATATTACATCAGCGTAGGTCATTCCAATATACCCTCCTTCTATTCCTCTGTGGCATTCTTCCCATCGAGTATCGACATAACTCCAAATATGCTCCTCCGATGGTTTAAGTTATCCTGATGAGTCCCCCTTCGTAGTCCACATATCGTTTGTTACATTGGGTATCCTAACAACTCACTTTATGCTTCTCCAATGACCTGATGTCATCACCTTTGCACTTATGTATCTTTTATTCCTCCAGTCTATCGACATACGTTTTCTCGATGAGATCTCCTTGTTTGCACCTACCTCCTCTTTCTCGTCAGGTATTAATGTAACAAAATATGTCTCCTCTCGATGAGGCAATGATATCCTAATGACTATGTCTTCGATCAGTGTAACTCATCCTGATCAAGTCTATTTCTCCGTGCCCAACTTTGTCTTCCTCATCAGGTATCAACATAACCTAAAACACCTCTCACCAATAGTTTAAGTTACCCCGATGACTTAGTATTTTCCTCCCTTTGGTATCACCTCATCATAGTAAGTCATGCTAATGACATCGTCTTTTCCACCTAGCCCATCAGGTATCAGGGTAGCATGCGATTCCACTTTCTGAGGACCCGATGACATTGCCAACCTCTACTTCTCATTCTCCTTCATCAGTGTAAGTTATACTGATAACCTCATCGGCTATCAACACAACACTTTTCTCATGCCCCTGATAGTGAATTCTATGCTGATGAAACCCTCCTTTTGAACTTCCTTTTGGTTCTCCTTTGGAATGGTCTGTCTAAGTCATGCCAATAGGTTCTTTCATTGTTTTAGCTAGTCGGTCTTGTCGGGGTAACATACACCGATAGCTTAAATTTGATAATCACGCTAATTAAGCTCCTCTTCGTATATTGTTTACACTTCCAAGCTTCCATGGAAACTTCATACATATTAATAAATGGCAGAGTCTATCACATAGGCCCAAAGAATGTCTTTGTAAGGATCCCAATACTATCATGATGAAACTTCCTCATGTAGTCCCTATTTAGTGCCAACCCTTAGCATGCCCCAACGGTACTTGTTCAATTTTTAAAATAGGTTACATTAGGATCCTTCTGATACTGCAACATACTTCCTGCATATTCAATCCAACAATAAATTCTCTTATGATGAAAATGTACATATAAAACATCAAACAAATAGCACAGAATATTTTGCAAAAATATGTGCTAACAGCGGCTCTTTCTAGGATGTATGTTATTTTTAGGGACATAGCAAGATCCTAGCTATCTCTAGAAAGCAGACAAAAAATAAACAAAAAGAAACAACAAAGGAAAAACTACATTACTATAGTACAAGAATATGCCCTGCTCCCTAAGAGAAAAAATGCTTGAGATACTGAGCATGTACTAGAAATTCCTAAATTTCACCCTCAGTGTTCTTCAAGAAATATGAATTTTCTCCTCCTTTATCCATGATGATGCATGGTCCTAGCCAAAGTGCTTTGAATTTTCCATGCTTGCCCCTATCCTAGTCTTTTGCATTCCATTTGAGCACCCACTCTCCTTCTTCAAAAGGTCTATCAGAAGCCTTTCTGTCATGTAATGCTTTTACCATCTTCTGCCTTTGTATATTTTGTTCCCGGGCCTCTCTCTTGTACTCATCCAATTCAACCAACTGGACTAGCCTATCTTCCATGAAGTCAACATCTTCTAAATATTACTCTGAAACAAATTTATACACTGGGACTAGGTTGTTCAAAGGTAACCTTGCTTCTTTACCATATACAAGCTGATAAGGGGAAAACCCTATGGATTTCTTGATTGTTACTCTATCTACCATACTGCCAAATTCAACTTTGAATCCCATTCCCATTTGTTGTCACCAAGCATCCTTTTAATGATCTTTAATAAGTTTTTGTTACTAGATTTCTCTTGTCCATTCCCTTGGGGATGATAAGGTGATGAATATGACAAAGTGATTCCATAACTTTCACAAAATGAGCAAATTCTTTGGATCTAAACACATCCCATTATGTACTACAATTTTGTGGGGTACCCCAAACCTTGTCAATATACTTTCCAAAAGAAACTTTGTTACTACCTTACTTGTAGCTTGCCTTGTAGGAATTGCCTCCACCCATTTGGTAAAGTAATTAGTAGCTACCAAAATCCATTTGTGTCCTCCACTGGATTTGTTTGCAATTTCTTCTATAAAATTAACACCCCACATCTGAAAAGGTTCTTTAGTTTGCATGGGTCTAAGTGGAAGAGCTCCATCATATTTAAGCTTTCTTGAAATTTTTTGGCAAGCCTCACATTTTCTAATATAAGAATGACAGTCCTTAAAGACTTGTGGCCAATAGTAACTGACATTAAGTATACACCTTCATGCAATTCCTTTAAAACATATTGTTCTTGATAAATATCAGAACAACATAGGAGGATCCCATCCTTGTTTTTCCAATATAAATCACCTTTAACCAATATATACCTAGATGCCTGAAGCTTAAGTGTTCTTTTCTGACTATCAGTTAGATTCTCTAGACACCTCATGTGTTTCAAATAATAGACATTATTCTTGTACCAAGGACACATCTCAATGCTTATTTGAGCCTCGTCTAGTTCTATCTGATTTATCTATTTTGCCTCCAAATTTGATTATGTCATTAGTTTAGCCAATCCTTGACCTCTTACTAGTTTAGTAATCTAGAAATCAATGTTGAACTCCTAAATTTGATTGATCCATCTGCATCTTCTCCCAGTAGTTTCAATTTTCTTGAAAATATCCTTGACTGCTGCATTAGGAACATAGGCAATGACATTAGCTCCTACTAAATATGGTCTAAAAATTTTTACATCTTTTACTAGGGCATATTCTTGTTTCTCATTTATCATAATTTAAATAAAAATCTTGTAGTGTCTTGCTAAAAAATGCCACTGGTTGTTCAGGACCTTCATCATTCTTTTGTAGCATAACTACAACAATAGTATGAAATGAAGCAAAAAAAATATTTAAAAAGGTTTAGAGAAATCAAGAGATTTAAGTACAGGTGCTTCCTTGATGGCCCTTTTAATGTTTACAAAGGACTCAATTGCTTCATTAGTCCATTTTATCTCTGCACCCTTCTTCAACATTTTTTCAATGGGTTTTAGAATCTTAGAAAAATTCGACACAAACCTCCTAGCAAAATTAATTAGTCCAAAGAACGATTGGATAACTTTGACTATTTTAGGAATCTGAATTTTGTCAATAGCTGCAATTCTCTCAGGGTCAATCCTTATTCCATCTTTTGATACAATATGACCCAACAGTTTAACCTTAGTGACTCCAAAGTGATACTTTTTTGGATGTAAAGAGATACAGTACTCTAGTGCTCTGATGAAAATATTCTCTAGGTCATTATAGTGGTTCTTTGCTTTCTTGGAGTATGTTGTCAAATCATCCTGGTATACAACTAAAATGTAATCAATGAGGCCTTGAAAAGCTACATCCATGGCCCTTTGAAAAGTACCTCTAGAATTGGTAAGTCCAAATGGCATCCTAGCATACACATATGTGCCCCATAGTGTGGTGAAAGTTGTTTTGTATTTTTCTGATTCTTTAACCTTCACCTAGTTGTAATCAGAGAACCCATCCATCATAGAAAGTAATTCATTCCCTATTACCTTTTACAGAAAAGCTTCCATGTTAGGCAAAGCATAATTATCCTTTAAAGATGATATACTTAAATTCATAAAGTCCACACATAACCTGATATCACCATTTTTCTTTCTAATGAGCACTAAGTTTGACACCCATGTAGAGTGCCTTATAGGCTCTATAATCCCTGCATTCCTCATCTTCATCAACTCTTCCTTTATTTTGGGAGCTAATGTGGGATTTATAGGCCTTTTCTTTTGCCTAAATGGTTTTGCATATGATTTTAGTGGGATTTCATGTTGGAACAAATCCTCTTTGTATGCCTTGAGGTCATCATATGACCAAGCGAAAACATGTCTATATTTTCTTAATAGATTGACCAATGCAGTCCTAATTTTTGGTGTAAGCTTCTTGCCAATGTAAACCTCTCTAGGATTTTTTTCACTTCCCAAGTTTATTTTCTCCACTTCTTCACAACTTCCAGTGTTAGGCTTGAAATTTGTCATATCCTTATTGTCAAACATCCTCTCTAATTCCACCAACTCTTTTGGAATCTTATTTGATTTAAGTTGTAAGATATTTTTTCCAAATAGAGACTGCTTACCACTATCCTCTTCCACATATGCATTCCAATCAATATGTTGGCCTTCATACTGATCTTCACAAAATAAGAACTTCAGAAGATCCTTGTCATCATCAAATATCTGCCAATTTTTTATGTTATATGGTACTGTGGGTCTAGTTTTTATTTCAATTTGGGTGATGTCATCAAAAGGAATACCATTATGTTTAATTTCTAGGTTAGCCATAAAATTAGCCAAAATATTGTTAGACCTTTCAATTCATGTTATAGAAAATGCATCAAAAAATTCAATTGAGTCCCACACCTCATTTCTATAATTTTGAATCCTTACAGTTTTAGTGGCAAACCTTTCCCTTACTTGAGATACGACTAACTCTAAATCACCATAAACTATTAGTAATTTAATTCCATATTTACTTGCCATTCTAAGGCCTAACAAGATTGCTTCATATTCAACAACATTGTTTGTACATTTGAAGGCTAACAAGAAAGAATACTTGAATGATTTCCCATTAGGAGAAATAAATACCACACCAGCTCCATTTCCTTCCTTACAACAAGCACCATCAAAGTACATTTTCCAAATCTTATCCTCATGTGATTCAATAATATTTTCAAACTTATTAGTTTTGAATTGAATCGGTTTAGAAATACTTACCTGAAAGTTATCTATATCTGTTTGGAGAAAACATGTCTTGTTTGGATCAACTTCCTCTATCAGGTAGAATGATCTCGGCTCTCTATCAATCCTTATATTCACCCCTTTCACTAGGATGGTTGCATATGAAAGATCTAGCTAGACATGTCCCCCCACCAAGTTTGACCATTTCCATGATAGTAACATCCCATATTTTGGTGGAACTTGCACAACAGTGATGTCAGTTTTATATGACGTGTCTGGCCATGCTGGAAATCAAAACTCCACATCCTTCACGATTCCAACAACTGGGACTGCTCTGTTATCCATAGAATAGAATTTCCCATAGGGAGTGTCTACATGCATCCCAAGTTCTTTCATGACATCTTCTAGCATTATGTTCACGATTGTACCTGAATCTATCATACGATTCTTAACCATTTTATTGTTAATCATCAAAGTCAGATAAAAAGGATCAACCTGGGTAAGATTCTTAGTGATAGAAGTTCCCAAATAGACAACAGGTGGATCTTCATCTTTTAGCTTATGATCCTCTTTATTAACTTCACCAACGTTAGACAAAATCTTGATTGTTTCATGTTTGTAATCAGGAAATTTAATTACTTCAAGCAAGGGCACAAATATTTTCACCTGTGATAAAGCCTGAGACATAAATGATCGCTTACTAATTTGTTTCTTTTTGATTGGCTTTGTTAATTTAAGAGGTTTTTTTTATTTGACCTTTTCTAATGCACCTTCCTTTTCCTTGTTAGTGATGGTGTCTTTGTTTCCACTAGCTTTAGGAACCTTTGCAAATATCCTCGATGGCTTACCTTGCTCTGGATTCACTATTTTTTTCCTTAGTTGATAATTGCTTTTTGCTTGAGCTACTGCTGCCATAGTATAGGTTTTCTTTTCTTCATTTGTTAAGTTTCTCAAGGAATGAACTAGCTCTACATTATGGAATAATCTCCTCAAGGATGGGATGTTTGCATCATCATTAGTAAAAACTTTTTGTACATTGTGTTGCTAGCTCTCTCTTCTCCATTGCACATCTGATGATTGCTCATCCGTAGATGAATCCTCATCCCTACCCCAAAATGGATCTAATGAAAGTACATTCACTGTGGTCTCATATTAATTCTCATGGTCCTTCTCTTCTGCAAAATCCTGAGCAATCATACATTGTTCTGCAACATGGGGTAAATTGCAGACTTCACACCATGGATATTCTTCCACAAAATTGTTTTCCTTCTTCAATGGATCAAGAGTTTCTTTACTCAGATTTGCATTCACCGGTTTACCATCCTTCCAGTTTGTATTATATGGCATGCCATGCAATCTTGGTCTATTGTAATTCATTGGCTTACCTCCTCTATATGAGGATGACTTCTAATTGTGGTTTTGCTTACCCTTCATATCTTTCAATATCTCCATGATTTGACTAAATTCATCCTTTTTTGTTTCTCTAGGATTATATAGTTTTGGATCATCTCTCTTGCAAATTCTCCCAGTAGCTTTTCTATTATTTTCAATGGTAGTGGTTGTCTTAAATGCTTCTTTCAAGGTGGTAGGTTTGTGAGATATAATCTCATAGCAAGTCTTGTTGTCAAAATAACTCAAATAAAAATCAACCAAAAATGAATCAATAGGTCTAATATCTCTTGGTATTCTATTAAGTACTTTATTAAACCTCTTATTAAATTCAGAGACTGATTTATTCTGATTCTTCTTTATGCTAATCAACTCATGAGAGGCAAATGAAGTATCATTATGTTCTCCAAATTCTTTCAAGAATATTGTCACAAACTCCTGCCAACTACCAATGTATCTATTGAGAAGATTCTTATACCATTATTTAGTATCCTCTATTAGAGATTGAACAAACAGTTTCATAAAAACATCTTCGTAAGGGATTTCAAACTCTTCAATGGTATTTTTTACATTTATTACATGTTGTTTTGCAGAATCAGTTCCATTCCCTATGAATTTAGGGATAGGTGACCTTAAATCATTTGAAATCTGATTAGGATATCTAACTATCCCACTGAAATTCAACTGTTTATACCTTTCAATGGTCATAGGTTGTCTGCAACCATAGTTGTTAGTTTGATAGTTTCGATTTCCTCCATTATTACCATTGTTTCCATTGTTACCTCCACCATTATTGTTATTTCTATTTTGATTATTCCCATTACCATTGTTGTCATAGTTTCCATTATTACCATAATTACCTCTATTATTGTTTATGTTGTTGGTCCTATCTCTACTATTCTAGCTACCAACGATTTCCCCACTGTTAGTTTTTCTTTCATCATTATGATTATTGCATTGTCTAGAATTATACAAGTTTCTATTTTCATTGTAGGGTATATTTTTCCATTTATCCCTTTTTTCATAATTATTATCCACAACATTAGACAATGGATTATTATAGATCCTAAATGGCTGATTCAAATTTCTCATGTGAGGGGACTATAACTAGGGGTTGTTAGCCTACTAGCTTCACCTCTCCCCTTCTTTTCTTCAACCCTATTTGACTTAGGGCTTTGAATGACATCTATCTCTAATTCAAGTTTTTGCAAAACCCAATCTAATCGTCTCTTAGGAGCCTTTTCCATTTTAGATTCATCTCCATTTAAGTCAACCATTCTAAGAATAATTGAATCCAACTGCATGTCCTCTTGTTCCTCAGCAATCAAGGTTTCATCATGGCCACCCATATTATCTTTTGTATTTAAGTTATAAAAAGGATTTTCCTCTAGATTTTCAAATCTATCACCAGATGAAGAACCATCATCTGTACGAGGAAAATTCTTATAACCCCCAAATGCCATATTTGATGTTGATTTCTTTTCTTTGTTTCTTCCCTTTGGACTCAACTAAACAAGATTATCTTGTCCCTTGTGCAAAGACCTTCTCCCCTGCATAAATCTTATTGACAAATTCCTAGGGGTTTCTCTTACTTTCTGAAAATACTAATTATTACTCATATATTAAATGTAGAGTCACCACCTCCTAAGAGGAATAATATTTTTATTAATCTTCTGGGCTCCTTCCTCCAGCAGAGTCTGAAACAAAACCCCCAGAAATTCTTAACACTTCTTATTACAACTCCCTAGCAGAGTCGACAATCTATTGGTTCCCAAAACCACAGATTGGAAATCCTAGAGCTTTACCAAATCTCCTATTGATTTCTCAATCAGCCTTGGCCAACGAACAGGAATGATCAAAGACAAAATTCCTTTGCACTTTAGGCTCCATTAGACCTAGGTGGGTATACCTTAATCTCCAAAGCACAAAGATATTTCTTTATAGTGAATTTAAGTTTATCAATTTAGCTGTTTACAGTGATGGCAAGATGTCTCCTGCAACTATGCTTTATTATATGCTTTTAACTTTCTTTAATCTGGAAACTTGAGTATAATTGATAATCAACAAAACTCATAAAAAAATGTTGTTGGAACCTTGAGTAATTATGAAAGAACAGTGCCATTAGAAACTAGTAATATTTTTCTCTAATGAGGACTTTTTGCACACCAAATTTACTCATAGAAAACTAATAACAGGCCAGTGCCTTATCTGACAATTTACATGTTACTTAATGGACAAATGTTTGTGGTCCTTGGAGATAATTTGAGAGAAATCACAAGTATGCAAGACTATCACTGCAATGACTTGAATGTATGTTATAAGAACAACAAAAATAATTATGTTATCTTTACAACAACAGGTGATAAAACACTACAATAAACCTTATTCGAATTTATCCAAAGGATTTTAACTCATCAACATCATATAACGTGAAACAATCTGAACATAAAAACAACAAATCTTGTATATTAATTTTTGGAATAATGGGTATACAAAAACTACAAACTCACAAATACTTCATGGTACACTTGCTTGCACAAAATGGATTTTCATTTTTATAGAAGTGTTTTACATAACACCACTGGTTCCAACAGACAATCTAGAAAATAACAGTTCTTCTTACGTTTTTCTTTCTAGAATACAAAATGACTCCCTATATAAATGTGACTCAACAAAATCAAATTAAAGGACATGCCCTCTCATTAGTATAAACTAAAACTAACAGAAACCTAGCTAACTCCCTAGGTATTATAACCAAAATTAATTACAATGACATAGACTAATTCTTTCCATCCAACTATTGACCACACTTCTGGATATGCCAAAGATATCTTTCATCTTTGTATGTGTAGGCGTTGAAGATGATGTCTTTAACCACTACCTCTATTGTAATAAAATTCTCAACCTGTTCCCCTGTTTCATTCATATCCAAAGTATTCGCACGGGCAATGCTAAGGGCTGAACTGAGTAGAGATTTGCATTCGGTAATCCACTGGTCTCTATCCTTTATAACTCATGTATCATCTACCACACTTGGGAATCCATGATTAACAATCCCTTTACACTCCTCATATTCAGTTTAACCTATCAAAGATCCTCTGGTGCAACACTGTGTTATCCTTGTTTCTCTGGTAAATAGTCCAAAATTCCTCTAGTATTTTTTGCAGAATCTCAAACCTTTGAGATAGAAAGACACATGATGTGTCTGTCCTTATGCTTTGCATTCTTTCCCTCAACTTTTTGTTTTCTTTGTGCAATTCTTCGCACTTCTTTTTTAGTTTAGGCTCCTCTGTTATCTAGGGTACAGGCTGGCCATTGCTTCTTAAAAGTTCCTCATATAACAATTTGTATTTTCCTGCTTCTTTTACCAACATCTTCATCTTTGATTTATTCAATTTTGAAATATCAACTCCCATATCCACCGTGACCATGGGATCCACTTCACCGACCTTCAACTTCATCATGTGTCCAAAAGCCTTGTCCACATTTATGATCTTCGGCCTCTTCGTTGGAGGATAGAGGGCCCACAAATGCATAGCCTCATCATCTAGATCATATCTTGATCCAATGAAGATGTCATTCATTCACCGAATGTCTAACTTAAAGTCCTTCTCTGAATGCAATAGGATATCAAAAATAAAGGATGCACTAAGATCCCAGCTTGCAAAGAGGATAATTGTTGCCTCTACAAGAAGCTGCCTTCCCCTTTGAGGGGTCATACTTTCTACTTGTGAAGTCCTGGCACACATACCAGTCACCCTAATTATGATTAAACCTGGTATCCCCATGTTCATGGGGTTTAAGAAATCCTTTGATTTCTTCTAAAAATGATCCATCAAAAGAAACCCCAAAAGCTTTGTATAATGGTTGCACAAAAAATTCTTTAAACTTGACATAATGAAATCTCATCAACCGAGAATCCCACAATGATACCCATAGTTGTACTGGCTTCTCCTATCCATCCTTGCCATGAATGTTTAATAGCAAATCCTCATACCACAACCCCCTGAGTCATCCATAAAACAAGATAATATGCATCAACAATGAATAAAACCTAAAAGATTTGTCGGTGGTATTCTGAAGACTTTGAAATCCCTCATGCATCTTCTTGATAATGTAAGTAGCATAATCAAATTGTCTCAGCTCATGCATGTGTGTGTTTTTAGCACGTACCAAAGGTCCTATCCGAGCTACATCTCGAACCTTAACTCCTCCTACTTGACTGCATGTCATATATGTATGTTGATATCAAAAGGGGGCCCATATTCATCTGTTAACTTTCCTTTCTCAGTCTTATGTATGGCTAAATTCCACCCATTGTATACAATATCAATCTTTGTATACTTTTCCTCCAGTTTCTCAAAAGATAGAGGCACACTAGATTCAAATCCAAGATCAAAAACCTCCTGAATGGTGGCTACCAAGATACAGATGAATGCATTGTCATTTGGAAATTGAATACATCTTTTTGTGGAATTATAAGCCCTAGCCAATGTTTTCATCAATTGAATATTCACAAATACATTAGGAACCACAAGTTTACCCAATCCAGTTGTCCATGGGTTTGAGATTGGGGCCGACTTGCTGCTTTGTGAATAATGATACAAGAACAACTCATGACCTCTAACCCTAGTCCAAACATCACCAATTTCCTTGAAATCATCTCCTAGCTGATCACGGATAGGAAAATTAGTCTAAGATCTCCAGGATTTGGCTCCTAGTGAGCTCATTTTTCCAACCATATCTTGTTTTAACTTTCGTTTCTGCACATTGTCTCCACCTTTAGACTTCTTCGAAGCGCTCTCAGAGACCTCAGTGACCTTTGTCTTTCCCTTGGAACTAGAACCCTCCATATTTGAGTCCTTCAAGCCTTTTGAAATTCAATTTTTTTGCAGTTTAATTCTGCTTCAATCTCTCCATTTGCTTAAGTCTGCTATGCAAAATCCTTATACCAACTTTTATATAAAGATTTAATACACTGGGAGAATTTACTCAATTGAAATGATGTTGTGATTCGCCTCATGTAAGAATAGAGCTATCTGTTGCTTGTATTTAATAATGGTGGGTGGATTCATTGAGATCAGATTTTGCAACAGCTAGTCATCATAACTCCTTAGGATAATTCAATCAATTGGCGCCACCCATTTTTTTGATCGGTATAGGTCTCACCGACCACTCTGTCGGGTATTGACGTAGCTCATTTGTTATTGTTTTGAGGGTTATAACTTCCTTGATGGCTCTACCTTCTAGATAGGATTTACATTTACCTTTATATCCCATCAGTGTAGGTCATTCTGATATGCCCTCCTTCTATTCCTCTATGGCATTATGCCCATCGGGTATCGACATAACTCCAAATACGCTCCTTTGATGGTTTAAGTTATCCCAATGAGTCCCCCTTCGTAGTCTGCATCTCATTTGTTACATCAAGTCACCTTATTGAGCATCAGAACAACTCACTTTATGCTTCTCCGATGACCCAATGTCATCACCTTTGCACTTATGTATCTTTTATTCCTTCAGTCTATTGGCATACGTTTCCCTGATGAGATCTCCTTGTTTGCACCTACCTCTTCTTTCTCATCGGGTGTCGGTGTAACAAAAGATGTCTCCTCCTGATGAGGTGATGATATTCTGATGACTTGTCTTCAATCGGTATAACTCATCCCGATCAAGTCTCTTTCTCCATGCCCGACTTGTCTTCCTCATCAGGTATCGGCATAACCTAAAACACCTCTCACTGATAGTTTAAGTTACCCAGATGTCTTATTATTTTCCTCCCTTTGTTATCACCTCATCATAGTAAGTCATACTAATGACACCACCTTTCCACCTATCCCATCGGGTATCGAGGTAGCGTGAGATACCACTTTTCGATGACCTGATGACATTGCTAACCTCTACTTTGCATTCTCCATCATTGGTGTAAGTTATACCGATAATCTCATCGGCTATCGGCACAACACTTTTCTCATGCCCCCGATAGTGAATGATATGTCATTGAAACCCTCCTTTTGAACTTCCTTTTGGTTCTCCTTCGGAACGGTCGATCTAGGTCACGCCAATAGGTTCTTTCATTGTTTCGGCTAGTCGGTCTTGTTAGGGTAACTTACGCTGATAGCTTAAATTTGATAACTATGTTAATTAAGCTCCTCTTCATATATTGTTTACACTTCCAACCTTCCATGAAAACTTCATACATACTAATAAATGGCAGATTCTATCACATAGGCCCAAAGAATGTCTTAATAAGGATCCCAATACTATCGTGATGAAACTTCCTCATGTAGTCCCTATTTAGTGCCAACCCTTAGCATGTGCCAGTTGTACTTATTCAATTTTGAAAATAGGTCACCGTAGGATCCTTCTGATACTACAACATACTTCTTGCATATTCAATCCAACATTAAATGCTCTTATGATGAAAATGTACATATAAAACATCAAACAAATAGCACAAAATATTTTGCAAAAAATGTGCTAACAGAACTGAAATTGATTGATTTGTTAACTCATTTTGATTGATTTGTTATCAGGGTTGATTGAGGAGTTAACTAGATAGATTGGCTAGTGAACTAAATAGATTAGTTAGTTGATCGAGTTGATTGAAGAGATAAGTGGAATGATTGATCAGTAGACTAAATAGATGGATTAGAAGACTGAAATGATTGATTAGTCATAAAAAGATGATTTTGAGTGAAAATGGGAGATTGGTGAGTTAATTGAGTTAACTGTTTAGATAACTAATTTAATCAATCAGTTCTGATTTTAGCATGTGTTGTAGGATTTTGAAATTGAATGTAATTTTCATTTTCAATTTGGATTTGAATTTGGACTTTCGAATGTTGAAATGCACATGAAATTAACTGAAATTAAGATTTGATGAAATATGAATTTGGATGAAATAAAATTAATTGGAATTAAGTGAAATTCGAATTTGGGGAAAAATGAAACGAAATTAGATGGAATTATTTGGAATTAGAATTTGGGGATTGGAATAATTAAATTAATTAATTAAATAATTTAAATCAAATTATTTAATCATAGGAAATTGAATTAGTTAAATAATAAAGATTATTTAACTAAGGAAAATGCCACAATTAATTAAACTTTATTATTTAATTAATTCAATTTAATTAATAATTGAGATAGGGTTAATTGATTAGAATGGTGAATTGATAGAAATTTGAATAATTAGTAATAGTCAAGGGTCATAATTAGAAGTAATAATTAATTTAATCAAATAATTAAAGAATTCTTTGATTAAACAGACAAATAATTAGTGTAGGATGAAAGAGACAACCTTGTTTGCTATGGGGTTTTGATCTTGTTGATGTCAAAATTTGACTTTTTTGAGTGTTGATTTGGTTGAACTTTGGTATTGCAAAGACATAGTAGCAAGCAAAGAAAACAATCTAAACTAAACAAAGAGAGCACTTGTTTAAAGGACTTTTTCAAATCCTCATGAATGTTGAGATCTTTTTCAAGACCCCACTTTGTTTTCAATGGTATTTTGGCAATTTGATAGCACATCAAGGAGACTCTCCTAAGGTCAAATGGTAAAAAGTATTATCACAACCCACAACTTGATACTCTGTTAGCTCAAACAACCTTGTCACACCCTAGGGTGTGCCCATTTTTTTGCCTTTTTTTAAAAAATTAGACCAAAGAAGATTGCTCCTCAATTGGCCCATTATCCTAGGAGACATATGGTGAGTGTCTTGGGAGAGGATTCTTCCCTACCCTTGCACTATGATAATAAAAGTGTATGGTTACTGACTCGTTGGGCTTCTAATTTCTAAGGTGTTTAGAAAGGGTTCTGTTCGAGTGGTCATAATCAACAACATTTTACACTATGTTGAGGGAGGTCTCCCAGTTTGTAGATGTTACACTCTACAAAAATTAACGTACTGTATAGGCACCGAGGGAGTCATAACGTCATTGTGACAGTATGTAACACTCATCACATATGATTTCCATTGCATACACATTTATTAAGAGTGGATTGGATTACTTGGCTTTATTCGTTGCCACTTAGGTCATTCCCCTCTCATTGGCCTTAATGGTGTTGGCAATTCACACTCTATTGGTTGGTTTCACTATGTTGTCATTGATGGCAATTTGGTATTGTGTTCCAACTTCATGTTTTGGTTTTATGGTGTACTGGAAGGCACTTCACAGATACTACATCAGCACCGACACCGACATCGGTAGGGCAAAAGGATTTCCTTGATCATCGACTATGCAAGCCGATATGGTTTAGTAAAGGTTATCGGTACTGGAGGCTGACATATCTTGGATCCGGCATCGGAAATTTGTTTTAATGTTTATACATTTTTATTATCTGGCTGACATGTGATCTGATATTGTATATATCTTTGTAAGCCGACATAAAGCATGTAAATTTGTATAGAGTATATAAGTCTGCTTGATAGATCATTCTTATAGACATGAAAATATGATATAAGAAATTATGAATATACGAATGTTAACTTGGATTTGAGCAAGGACAAAGTTCCGATAGTGCTAATGATGATCAAAACCATAAGGCACCGGTAAGACAATTTAATGCTTATAAATTCAATGGTAGGTGTTTTATTTGCAATTGATTTGGTCACATGGCTAGGTAATGTAGAAATAGATCAAATCAGAATCCTGATTCTACTCCTGGTAAATGTTCTAAATGCAATAAGGTTGGTCATAAGACAAAAGATTGCAAAATGAATGTTAAATGCTACGCATGTGGAAAATTTGAACATATGGCTAATCAATGCAGGTCAAGCAATTTCATCGGTTTTAGAAAATCAATTCAAAGGAACAATGTTACATGTTATGCATGTAATGAGGTTGGACATATTGCTAAGCTCTGTAGAAGCAAAATCCACAAGTTAGTAATGGAGGATCAAATGAGAAATGAAAAGAGAAGGTCAGTGAAATCTGGCAAGATCACACTCAGAGATGGGTTAGGAAGATTGAAGAACAATCATCAGATGGGAATGTCCCAGTTACTTATTCTATAGAAGAGGCTACTCCTGCACCGGAAGGAAGCTCATCTAGTATCTAATGTAGAAGCCTTAGGGGTAGGCACAATTCATCTAGATGCTACATATGCCCCTGGAAGAGGTTCTAGATATTGGAAATGATTATCGAACATGGATATGTTCTGAGCGAGATCCGGTATCTTACACTGACAGTTATTTATGTCAATGGAAGATTAGGGTTTTTCTTGAAGGTTAAAAGTTCGAATACACTTCATTATTAATCACCTTGCATTTAGAGTGATTTTAGAGTGATTAAGAGTGACTAAGTGTGATCAAAGGCAATTCAATGCATCAGATTTCTTCTTGAGTGATTTGACGGGCGTCTGGAAGAATTTGTTGGAGGTTTTCACCAAGACTGATCAAAAGGTATTTATCTTTAAACATGGAAGCAGGATCATCTTCTATTCCTATTTTTGTTGCAAACCCGACTGTAGTAGAGGTCAAGAACTACCCCAGGCCAATTTTCAAGCAGTAGCCACATGTGGCTACCTAGGAAGATTCAGTTGGAGCATTTTATCATGTTCCAGAGGGAGATGTCTATGTAGAGGATGTTAGGGCATATATTCACTGTCACATCAAGGACTTAGGAACTTCAGAAATTAAGGGCATGTATATGAGTGAACTGATGGGAGAATCTAGAAAGATGAAACCAACATACAAAAATATTGAAGACCTAGGGTTTATAGACATTCTGAATATTCTGGAGTTTAAGGATGAGATAATCAGATATATACTAAGCAGAGTGCATGGGGAAGTTATATGGCAGAACAGACTTTAAAAAACCAACAAGGAAGCCATCCGGGTAATCACTGGTTTTCCATCAGTTGGGAAACATCTAGACAAGAAAGTTTCAAATGATTTCATGGGGAAGATCACCGATGCAACATCTAACAAAAGATCAATGAAAGTGAGCACTATCACCAACACAAACATCAAATTTGGTAGCATGATCATCGGGTATAAGGTAACATAGTCAAACTGACCGAATTTTGTTTCCAATTAATGGATTTTGGCTGCATACAAAATGATGAGAGATAATGTAAAATTACATCTATGCGATTGGATACTTGATGATTTGTTAATAAAATTAGGAAGTATTAAGGGTGAGAAGAAGGGTGCATTCTAGTATGGAAACTTTTTAGTTTTCCTAATGTTATATTTCCTGAATGATACACCTGATTCTCATAAGAGGAAATGTGCTTTTGACATCTCGGTAGGGAGACAACTGAAACAGTCAATTGTTGCTTTAGGAAGCTAGAGAGATGATAAGATATGGGGGTATTTTAAGGCATTTCAAAAATCTATGAGGTCGAGGGTAAGGGTACTTGAGCATATTGTAGAAAAATAAACTACCAACATATGCTTTATGGTAAATAAGGATGAGACAATCATGGGAGTAGTTAAGCCCTGAAAGATTTGGATTGAAGAAATGGGCTATGAGGTGGATGCATAGATTCTTGATGCCTATACAAAAATGTTGATTGATGCACCAATTGATGAAGCAGAGAAGCCTTGTGGTACTGCACAACAGAAAACTCAAAAGGTTGACACAGAGTTCAACCGAAAGAAAAGAGAGAAACAGGAAGGAAAAGAAATCAAATTTGTGTAGAAGGTCTTAAAGGACATCAAATCACTAACCGATGTTGTCCCGAAGAAAGAAAGAAAGAGGAAAGATCTCGAGGTTCATATTGAGCCTATTACTATAGATTCATAATCTGAGGATGACACACCATTGGCATTTAAGAAGGTTGTTAGGAAGAAACCAGAGGGAACAAAGGCAGAAGCTAATAAGCAACTGGTTAGGAAGGTTACATAAAATTACTGGCACCGAAGCAATCACCTAAAGCTACACCTGCCACTGCATCTGGTACTACCAAGAGGAAAAAGAAGAGTGAGATAGAGTTAGTAATTGAATTTGATAATGTGACTATCATACCACCTAAAACTTGTGCACAATTAGTAGATGAAATCACTAAAGATGGCATGCTGAAGAATTTTCAATTTTATTATGAAAACTTAGAGGATGATGAACAACGAGAGGTAGAGAACGCAATCCTATTATACTTGGATATTTATAAGAAAGCCTTAATAGAGATAAAAAATCAAATACCAGTTGAGTTTTATAACATGTTAGATGCTAGAAGATTGTCAGTTATGCAAGAGGATAAACACATTAAAATTCAAGAGCTATTATCTATCAGTGTTACTATAGCTACAGATGAAATGGAAAAGACATTTGAGATAGCAGACATAAAAATTTTCAAAAGAAAACATAGGATAACCAGTTTGATGCTAGGGAGAGTAAATAAAATAATAAAGGAGACTCAGATAGCATGGGTTAAATTTTTTGGAGAAAATAAAGGATTCTTTACTTCATCGAAAACCAAGACAAAAACTATAGATACCCCAGTTGAAGGAAAAGGAAAGGGGTTATGGGAACTTCACCCTCAGTTTTAAAAAATACTAAGATAGTGGAGATTGAGACCCCAATAAATATAGATGTACAAACAAATATTGAGCTACCGATTAATATAGAGAATGAACAAGCTAATATTGTACAGGATACTAATATTGAGAATAATTGTCCTTCGGATACAAATGTATAGGTTGAGGTTACTATTCATACACGGGAACCGATAGTTACATAGATTGCACTAGGTGGCAAAACCATTGGTGCAAGTGAGGAGGTTATAAAGGATAAGTCTTCAGAAAAGAAGACAGGGGAATCTGGCAAGGAACCGGTTGTTGGTCCATCACTATTGTCAATTGACACTTCTTAGGTAGAAAAGAAAAAAATCACATAGATGAGTCCAGTTGAACTGATGATGATGGAAGCACAAAAAGCTAATGAAGGAGGGATCCACAGATAAATGGATCATAGATCAATCAATCACTATTCTACATAGACTAGTCCTGGAGTGTAAGATTGAGAATGAAGTGAGCCTATCAGGTAAGACTAAGGTAATCACTGAGCATATCTCAAAGGATTTTCAATCCTTACAACAAGTCTCAAACCGACAAGCACTAGAAAGATTTAATCAGGCTAAGAGAGCTACATTTGATCAAGTAATTGAAATTGAGAAGAAAACAATTGAGGAAAAGTTGATCCTAATAGAAAACTCCTTGAAACATTGTATAAATATATATAGGGTATTTTGTAATACTAAAATACTTACAACTAATGTAGATAGAAAGATAAAGGAGATTTAGGAGAAAATTGCAATTATAGCTAACTCTTTTGATGGATTGATTTCACTGACTACATCAATTGATGGTCAAATTTTGATTTTGGAGAACCAAATTTCTGTTCTTGAAAAGGAAACAGACAAACTAATTAGAAAGGCCAAAAGTCTGAGAGGCTTGTTGAGTCTCCAATTGGATTCACTCTATGTACACAAGAAAGAATGTAGGTATATGGTGGGAAAGTCCACACCGACAGAGGTAAATGAGAAAGAGTCTATTGCACATTTATTAAGTGGACTTGTATCTATTTCTAGCACATTGAAAACCAGTTGGGATACTTATGTGGAGTTACTGGAGAAGGCTTATCCATAAATTTTGAAGCTGGTCAAGCTCCGATAAGACATTTTTGGGGATATTCATTGTACATTTCTTATTCTTTGACATTCCCTTTTGAATTCTTTTTATGACATTGATGTCAAAGGGGGAGTAGTATAGATGTGAAAAATAATAAGAATAAGAATATTTGTATACATTAGGGGGGAGTTATATAATTTTGGAGTTTCTGGAGATATGGAGCTTTTTGCATATTTAGCTCAGGGGAGCAGGGCAGGATGAAACCGATAGTTGAAACCTTCACCATTTCTCACATAAGTGTTGCCATCAATTCCAAAGGGGAAGATTGTTGGCAATTGACACTCTATTGGTCAGTTTCTCTATGTTGTCATTGATGGCAACATGGTATTGTGTTCTGGCTTCATGTTTTGGTTCTATGGTGTATCGACAGGCACTTCACAGATACTACACCGACACTAGCATGATAGAAGGATTTCCTTGATCACTGACTATGTAGGCTAACATGGTTTAGTAAAGGTTATGAGTATTGGAGGCCGACATATCTTGGATCCGGCATGGACAATTTTTTTTAATGTTTATGCATTTTTGTTATCTGACTGACATGTAATTTGATTTTGTATATATCTTTGTAAGCCAACATAAGGCATGTAAATTTGTATTGGGTATATAAGTCAGTTTGGTAGATCATTCTGATAGACATGAAAATATGATACAGGCAATTATGGATATGCCAATGTAATATAATTTAGAGAGATCATGTATGTGAGGAAATTATTATAAGGGTTATTCTGGTAAAGGGTTTAGGGATTTATATGTTGGAATTATACACTCTTATGAGAATAGTTGATGTTGTCATTGATGGAAACCAACTGGTAATCATCTAGCAACCAACTGGCAGTTACTGGCACCGGCAATAGACTTCTACATACACCAGCAGGCACTTCACTGACATCGACAACAATGCATACCGACACTCAAGCTGACATGGAATAAACTTTTGTTTATTGTTTTGTAATGTAATTATCTTTTGTAAAAGCCGACATGGTATATTATAAAAGACTCATATATGTATGAGATCTTATAGGTCATTTTTGTAAGGGAGATAGATGATAAGTATAAGGCAATTTTGTATAAGGTGGTATAGTTGACAGTGAAGGCTTTGGTTATTGACTGAGCTTAAATCAGTACTGAACCTGGCATGAGAGATGTTGTTTTGAAGCAGTACATTGTATTGGATTTTAATAATCCATTTTTGTAGTCAGTGTGACTCTTTATTGAGCAGTGTGCTCTAGGTTGTTGGTCTCCCTGCATGTGCAGGCCCCTCATTGTTAGTAGTATTTATTCATTAGCCAGTGAGTAAATATTGTGGGTCATGAATCCCACTAAGATATTTCCCACACCGGGTTACCTCATTAAATATATTGTGTTATGGTGTGTTTTCTATGTTGTCTATGTTATTCTTATTATCTGCATTAATTCTTATTTACCGGTACACTGTTTTGGGATGCAAAGTTTTAAATAAGTATAAATATTTTGTAAACCAGTTAGACACTGATTCACCCCCCCTCTCAGTGTCTTTGGGACTATCATTGATTCTAACAATTGGTATCAGAGCTTGGTCCTCTATTGTCATAAGCCTAACAGCTTGAGGAATATTTTGACATCGGTACAGATGGAGAACTTAAGAAAATAGTTGGAAGGAGCCCTTGAAGATTTAGATGATCTAAGGACTGCACAGGAATTCATTAAAGGACTTTAGGAGAACTTTTCTATTGCACAAAATAAAATAAAAGAACTTCTTGAGAAGATGCAAAAAGATGATGATGAAAAAGAAACTCTTAGAGATATTGCAAACAAGTTGAGACAAGAAAACAGTAATATGAAGAATGAAATACAAGATATGACTATGAGGTTATGTAAAGATATTGAAGACAAGAAGAAGAATGAAGAAGACTTTACTAGGAGACTTAATGATGCTAGAAATGAAAATCTGAGACTTAGTCATGAAAATGATATGTTGAAGACAAATCTGATTCACATGCAACATGATAAGACTGAGCTTATGAGACAACTTGGAATTCTGGAAAATGAGTTGTCTACTGCAAATAAACACAAAGAAAAATTCAAGAAAAGTTCAGAGGAGCTTGATGACATGATGAAAAGTTAGAAACCTAATGGAGATACTAATGTACTTGGATTTGAAGTTGGAGATGCTTATAAATTTAATGGAAAATGTTTCAATTGCAACAAATATGGTCATAGAGGAAATTAGTGTAGATTTAGAAATAATCAGAACACAAACTCACCCATCGGTCAATGTTCCAAATGCAATAAAGTTGGTCATAATTCAGAAAATTGCAGATTGAATGTGAAATGTTATGTTTGTGGAAGATATGGAAATTTATCTAATCATTGTAGACCATAAACTGGTCAAGGATATGGAAAGGCTATTCAGAGGAATAGTGTGACTTATTATTCTTGTAACAAGATTGGACATATTGCTAAATTTTGTAGAAGCAAGAATGCACCGTTAAACAATATGAGATCTAGCTTGAAGGGAAAAGAGAAGGTAGAAGAAGTAAAGAAAGAATTTTCTAAACAGTGGATTAAGAAAAGAGATTAGAGAACTAATGAAACTATATCTTCACCAGTAGAACAGAGTAATCCTCCACCGGCAGGAGATTCTTCATCTAACTGAGGAATAATCCCTTGGGGATATGGCAGTGAATTGAAAAACATGCATTCTACCCTTGGTTGATGGTGAGAAAATACATTTCTTCTTTACCGGTAGGTGTGTTAAGTTTTCACTTAACCGATGAGCATTTAATGTTGTTTTGAAGAACTTTTTGGCTATAAAGCACCGGGAAACCCTCATTTCAAACTCACTGAGAATTCAAACTTATTGTGAGCGTGAAATTGAGCAAAGCCATTCAAGGCGAATCTGAGAAGTGTTTTTCAAGCATTTATTAAGCATCCAGATAAGAGGTATTTTTCATAATGGCTGCTTCATCTTATGTTCCTGAATTTATTTCAAACCCTACCATTGTGGAGAATGTGAAACGCCCTAGGCCCATTTTCAAAATAATTCCCAAAATTGTGAAGCAAGACAACTCTATAGGAGCATTTTCAAAAATACCTCAGGGAGTAGCATTTGCAGAAGACCCTAGGATTTATATACATTGTAATATAGAAGAGCTAGGATCTAAGGAGTTAATGAAAATGTTTAATAAGGTCATTTATGATGAACATGGAATTGTTAAACTCGAACACAAGATTGTGGAAACTTTAGGTTTTGTGGAGATATTGAATATCCCTCAATTTCCAAAGGAAGTGGTAAGGATTGTATTGAGTAGAGCACATGAAGAATTCTTATGGTTGGATTCTATTTGCAAGATAACCTGACAAGAAATTAGGGTAGTTACTGGTTTACCCTCAACTGGTAGTAGACCTGATAAGATAAAGAATATTCCCAACAAAATGGTGACAAGCCTAGCCGGAGCAATATCTAACAATAGATCACTTATATTAAATGATATTAAGGACATTAATGTGAGATATATAAGTATGGTTGTTGGATACAAAGCCACACATGCTAACAGACTCAATTCCATTTCCAGTTTTTGTATTTACAGTGCACATGAAATGATAAACAATAGTGCTAAGATATATGTGTGTGAATGGTTAAAAGATGAGCTTATTGACAACTTGAGAAATATTAAGGGAGACAAGAAGGGTACTTTCCGCTTTGGAAACCTTCTGGTATGTTTAATGCTATATTTCACCAAAGAGATCCCCGGTACAGGACCCAAAGACTTTGGTTATGATATACCAATAGGAAAACAACTATAGGAAGCTTTTACTGGAATGGGAACTGCTAAAGACAACAACATAATAGATTACTTTAAAAATTTCCAATCTAAGATGATAGCTAGGGAAAGGATTCCTCAAAGCATAGTTGAGAAATATGACAAGGAAATTTTCTTTGTTATCAAAAGAGATGAAACTTGGATGGAAGTAGTAAGCCCTATAACTATTTGGGTTACTGAAATGGGTTATGAGGTTGATCTACATGTTCTGGAAATGTATGCAAAATCACTACTTGATGCACCTAGAGAGCCATCTGAAGAATTCTTTGGAAATGAAGAAACCATAGAGAATAAAGTGTCTATGTAGAAAAGGACTAAGAGAAGAGAAAAATACATTAGGGATGCATCCAAAAAAAATAAAGGAAATAAAAGAAAATGTCATGAACCTTAGTGGCATATTGGCTAGTGAGCTTGAAGGAATTCAATCGGAGGCACATATTTCATTGGTTGACACATGTTCTGGCAGTGACAGTAGTAAGGCAGTTGAGTTCAAAAGAGTGGAAAGGAAGAGAAAACCATCACCGGTACCCTCTCCTTCTTCGAAGAAAACAAGAACATTAAGGAAGAAACAACAGGTGGTTAGGGAACCCAAAAAGAAACTCACACCTAAGAAGAAAAAGACACCGAAAAACCCCACATTGAATGACTTACTAAATGAAATAACTGAGGAAGGTAATTTGTCTAATGTGATAAAATGGTATACTTCTTCAAATGATACTGACAGAAACACTATTGAAGAAAGAATTATTCTTCATTTAGACATTTATAAGCAAGTTTTGATTGAAGTTGTTGATGAGCTACCAAATGATCTCTACATGAGACTTGAAGCTAAAAGGCTATCAGTGATGGAATTATACAAGAAACTGAGAATTGAAGCACTCTTGGAAGTTCACTCGGTTCACTCCAAAGAAGAAATTGATGAACTTATTTCTGAGGCTAACCAATCAGTATTTGCTAGTGGACATCGGCAAGTAAGCCTGATGGATGGTAGAGTGAAGGAAATTGCAGAAGAAACAACAGACAACTAGGATATATTCTTTGTGGAGAAAGAAAAACAAGAGGAAATGAACAGACCTAAGAAGATATTTAAGGTTTATCAAAAGGAAAAAGGTAAAGGAAAAATTGGTGGAGTTCCAAACATCAAGATTACTGACAATCTTCCACCACCACCTTTGGATAATGCACCGGTACACTCAGAAGATCCACTGGTTATTGACACTGAAGGAATAAGACATGATGATACAAATCTTGAATCACAGATACTTTTTAAAATGAATGTGGATACTCAAGAGGTAAACATTGTTGTGGATAAGGATAACTCTGAAGTTAAGGCAGACAATGTTGACAGTAGTAACATAGCAGAGAAACTGGTAGAAACTGAGACATCAACACAAATAGAACAACTGACACAGACTGAAAAACCTACTAAAGATAAAGATAATTGCACAGGGCCACCAGAGATAGAGATATCGGCAGAGAAATAAACTAAGGAAGAGGTACACACAGAAATAGAGAAACCAACAATCACAGAGACATTGAAACAGTCTGAGAAACCTTTGCAGGTTGAGATACAAACCCAGACTCATCCACCAGAGGAAAATGCAAGAAAAATGGATACATCTGATGGAAGCACAGAGGTAATAAAAATAATTGGTCAGACATTCGACACATCTACAGGTGAATTCAAACCTACCAATGTTACGGAGGTACTTTTGGATTCAATCAAGAACATAATAGATTGCAATGTATTGGCCTACAAGGCAATTGACAACACTTTACCTATTCTTAAGTTGATTGCACCAAATTGTAACATAGATCATATTAAGGATTCTTTAGGTAAATTGGACACATTGTCCAAATTTATTGTTGATAATGTAATAACTATTGATAAGGTGAATGAGGACACAATCAAGGAGAGAGTTGAAAAAGGGAAAAATAAATTCTCTGAAGACACTACAAAGAAGTGTACAAGACACTTGAACACATTATTACCGGTACTTAACTCTACAATTTTGGAGTACAAGGAGCTAAATAGGGAAACATGCAAACCTCACCTTTTAACAAAGGACATAGATAAGGAGATCAGTAAAAAACAGAAATAAATTGATGACATAGCTGATAATATAATTGGCTCACCTGAACATATATCAGTTTTTGAGCAGGAAATGGCAGTTTTTGAGGAGAAGATACAAAAAAGTTGAGAAAGAGAAGGCAAGGATAAGGTCAAATGCTAGGGAACTTAAAAATAAACTTGGTCCTAAGTTGGACAATCTTATCTCTCAGAGAATTGAAATCTCTAAGGCATTAGTTCAAGGAGAGTGATCACCAGAAGAACACATGCATTATCTCACCGGAATGATCCAACAGACTGAGGCAACTTTGAATGATAGCAAAAGGTTTATGCAAAGTCTAAATTTAGTTTTGGCAGATATCTTTTAGATTGTAACCAGCTAGTTACAGACTTTGAGGTGAAATTTTTGCACTCGTTTGATTATTTATGACAAACCATTGTCATTGATGTCAAAGGGGGAGTAGTGGAGAGAAAAATGCTTATACAGAGGAGATCACTTGCTCAGGGGGAGCACATCTTTTTGGACTTCAGTTTTTGGAAACACCTTTTGGATTCTTCTCATGAGTGTTGCCATCAATGCCAAAGGGGGAGATTGTTGGCATTCTACACTCTTATGAGAATAGTTGTTGTTGTCATTGATGGCAACCAACTGGAAATCATCTGGCAACCAACTGACAGTTACCGTCACCAGCAATAGACTTCTACATACACTGGCAGGCACTTCACTGACATTGACAACAATGCATATCAACACTCAAGCCGACATGGTATATTGTAAAAGACTCATTTATGTATGAGATCTTATAGGTCATTTTTGTAAGGGAGATAAATGATAAGTATAAGGAAATTTTGTATAAGGTGATATAGTTGACAACAAAGGTTTTGGTTATTGACTAAGCTTAAACTGGTACTGAACCTGGCATGAGAAATGTTGTTTTAAAGCAGTACATTGTATTGGATTTTGATAATCCATTTTTGTAGTCAGTGTGACTCTTTATTGAGTAGTGTGCTCTAGTCTATTGGCTTCCCTGCATGTGCAGGCCCCTCATTGTTAGTAGTATTTATTCATTAGCCAGTGAGTAAATATTGTGGGTCACAAATCCCACTGAGGTTTTTCCCACACCGGGTTTCCTTGTTAAATATCTTGTGTTATGGTGTGTTTTCTATGCTGTCTCTGTTATTCTTATTTGTTGCATTAATTCTTATTTAACAGTACACTATTTTGGGATGCAAAGTTTTAAATAAGTATAAATATTATGTAAACCAGTTAGACACTGACTCTGCCCCCCCCCCCCCCTCTTAGTGTCTTTGGGATTGTCATTGATTCTAACATTAGACCGAAAAAGACACACCTTACACCAGAACTATATTCTAGCATAGAAGATGCTATCTTAGTAGTTCTGCCTTCTCCAGATCGTAGTCTGGAATTTTATGTAGTTAGTGAGGCTCCTATTGTGATTGAGCAGTGTGCTCTAGGTTGTAATCCTTCCTGCAAGTGCAGGCCCCTCATATTTTGTAAGATCTCTTCATATGGCTAGTGGATTGATATTGTGGGTCATAAATGCCACCATCATTTTTCCTCTTTGAGGTTTTCCACGTATAAATGTGTGTGTTATGATTCTCATTTATGTGATTGGCTTATTAGCTGCTTTAACTCTTTCAATTTTGTATGTATCATTATACCAGTTGGTGTATGAATGTTTTAATAAGGTTAAAATTTACTATTTCGGTATAAAACTAATTCATCCCCCCTCTCAGTGCTATTGGTTTTCAATAATTGGTATCAGTGCCTTGTGCCTCAGAGGAAGTTTAATAGCTTGAGGAAGATCCTGAAACCAAAATCCATAGATATGGCTTTGGAGAAGCAACCTAAGATGGTAATTGAATATTATGATGCTGAAAGGTTGAAGAACTTAAAACTATAAGATGAATTGAATTTTGCTAAGGAATTAATTATTATCCTACAAGAGAGGTTATCATCTGTTCAAGCTAGGAGGAAGGAACTTCTGCAAAATCATGATGATAAAGAGAAAGATGCACTTAAGGAACAAAGTCAGAAATTGAGTCAGGAAAACATGGTTATGAAGAATGAAATGCAAGTTATAACTACGAGGATGTCTAAAGAGATTGAGGATAGAAAGAAGAAGGAAGAAAATCTTGTTATATCCCTGAAGAACAAATTTGAAGAATGTGGTAGGTTTGTTCATGAAAATGATATGTTGAGAACTGATTTAGTACAATCCTAGAGTAATAAACAAGAGATTGTGAGACAAATGATAATACTGAGAGAAGATTTATTTACTGCAAGTGAGTACAAAGAAAAATTCAAGATCACCTCAGCACAGATTGATGAGTTATTAAAAAGAAAAAAGCAGATTGGAGATTCCCATGAACTTGGATTTGAGCAAGGACATAGTTCCGATACTGCTAATGATGATCAAAACTATAAGGCACCAGTAAGACAATTTAATGCTTATAAATTCAATGGTAGGTGTTTTGTTTGCAATAAATTTGGTCACATGGCTAGGCAATGTAAAAACAGAGCAAATCAGAACCCTAATTCTACTCCGGGTAAATGTTCTAAATGCAATAAGGCTGGTCATAAGACAAAAGTTTGCAGAATGAATGTTAAATGCTACACATGTGGAAAATTTGGACATATGTCTAATCAGTGCAGGTCAAGCAATTTCACCAGTTTTAGCAAAGCAATTCAAAGGAACAATGTTGCATGTTATGCATATAATGAGGTTGGACATATTGCTAAGCCCTTTAGAAGAAGAAATCCACTGGTTAGTAATGGAGGATCAAATGAGAAAGGAAAAGAGAAGGTTAGTGAAATCTGGCAAGATCATACTCAGAGATGGGTTAGGAAGACTGAAGAACAATCATCAGATGGGAATGTCCCGGTTACTTATCCAACAGAAGAGGTTGCTCTTGCACTGACATGAGGGTCATTCAATATCTAAGGCAGATACCTTAGGGGTAGGCAAAATTCATCAAGATGCTACATATGCCCCTAGAAGAGGTTCTGGAAGATGTTCTAGATATTAGAAATGATTATCTAGCATGGATATGTTCTGAGTGAGATCCGATATCTTACAATGATAGTCATTTATGTCAATGGAAGATTAGGGTTTTTCTCGAAGGTTAAAAGGTCGAATACACTTCATAATTAATCACCTTGCATTCAAAGCGATTTTAGAGAGATTAAGAGTGACTAAGTGCGAACAAAGGCAATTTTATGCATCAGATTTCTTCTTGAGTGATTTCACCAATGTCTGGAAGAATTTGTTGGAGGTTTTTGCCAAGAACGATCAAAAGATATTTATCTTTAAACATGGAAGTAGGATCCTCTTCTATTCCTATTTTTGTTGCAAAATCAACTATAGTAGAGGTCAAGGACTGCCCCGAGACAATTTTCAAGTGGTATCCACATGTGGCTACCCTGAAAGATTTGGTTGAAATATTTTCTCTTGTTCTGGAGGGAGTTGTCTATGTAGAGGATGTTAGGTTATATATTCACTGTCACATCGAGGACTTAGGAACTTCATAAATTAAGGGCATGTATATGATTGAACTGATGGGAGAATCTGGAAAGATCAAACTGGCATACAAACATATTTAAGACTTAGGGTTTACAGACATTCTGGATATTCCAGAGTTTGAGGATTAGATAATCAGATATGTAGTGAGAAGAGTGCATGGGGAATTTATATGACTGAACAGACTTTACAAAACCACCAAGGAAGCCATCTGGGCAATCGCTGGTTTGCCATCAGTTGGGCAACAACCAGACAAGAAAGTTTCAAATGATTTCTTGAGGAAGATCACCGGTGCAACATCTGACAAAAGATCCATGAAAGTGAGCACTATCACCAACACATACATCAAATTTGGCAGCATGATCATTAGGTATAAGATAACTCAGTCAAACCGACTGAATTCTGTTTCCAATTCATGAATTTTGGCTACATACAAAATTATGAGAGATAATATAAAATTAGATCTTTGTGGTTGGATGCTTGATGGGTTGTTAATAAACTTAGGAAAGATTAAGGGTGAGAAGAAGGGAACATTCTAGTATGGCAACTTGTTAGTTTTCCTAATGTTATATTTCCTAAATGATACATGGTTGTGGTAAGAGGCAATGGGCTTTTGACATCTTGGTAGGGAGACAATTGAAACAGTTAATTGCTGCTTTAGGAAGCTAGAGAGATGATAAGATATGGGGGTATTTTAATTCATTTAAAAAATCTATGAAGTCTAGGGTAAGGGTACCTGAGCATATTGTTGAAAAATACTCTACCAATATATGATTTATGGTAAAGAAGGATGAGACACTCATGGGAGAACTTAAGCCTCAAAATATTTGGATTGAAGAAATGGGCTATGAGGTGGATGCACATATTCTTGATGCCTATGCAAAAATTTTGATTGATGTACCAATTGATGAGACAGAGAATCCCTATTGTACTAGACAACAGAAAACTAAAGAGGTTGAAACAGATTTCAACTAGAAGAAAAGAGAGAAACGAGAGGGAAAAGAAAGATAATTTATGTAGAAGGTCTCAAAGGACATCAAAGTGCTAATTGATGTTGTCCCGGAGAAAGACAAAAAGAGGAAGGATCCTGAGGTTCATATTGAGCCTATTACTACAAAATCAAAATTTGAGGATGACACATCATTGGTATTTAAGAGGGTTGTTAGGAAGAAACCAGAGGGAACAAAGGCAAAAGCTAAGAAGTAACCAGTTAGGAAGGTTACAATAAAAATACCAGCACAGAAGCAAGCACCTAAAGCTACACCTGCAGCTGCATCCGATAGTGCCAAGAGTAAGAAGAAGAGTGACATCGACTTAACAATTGAATATGATAATGTGACTATCATACCACCTAAAACTTGTGCCCAAATAGTAGATGAAATCAGTAAAGATTGCATGTTGAAGAATGTTCAATTTTATTATGAAAACTTAGAGGATGATGAACAAAGAGAGGTAGAGGAAGCAGTCCTATTATACTTGGATATTTATAAGAAATCCTTAATAGAGATAGAAAATCAAATATCAACTGAGTTGTATAACATGTTAGATTCTAGAAGATTGTCAACTATACAAGAGGATAAACACATTAAAATTAAAGAGCTATTACCTATCTGTGTTACTATAGCTACAAATCAAATGGAAAAGACACTTGAGGTAACAGACATAAAAATTTTCAATAGAAAACATAGGATAACCAGTCTGATGCTAGGGAGAGTAAATGAAATAATAAAGGAGACTCAGATAGCATGGGTTAATATTTTTTGAGAAAACAAAGGATTCTTTACTTCACCAGAAACCAAGACAGGCATTGTAGATACCTCGGTTGAAGGAAAAGGAAAGGGGTTATGGTAACTTCACCCTTAGTTTTGAAAAATACTAAGATAGTGGAAATTGAGCCCCCAATAAATACAAATGTACAGATAAATACTGAGATACCAGTTAATACAGAGAATGAACAAGCTAATATTGTACAGGATACTAATATTGAGGATAATTTTCCTCCAGATACAAATGTACAGGTTGAGGTTATTGTTCCTACAAGGGAACTGACAGTTACACAGATTGCAGTAAGTGATGAAGCCACCGGTCCAAGTGAGGAGGTTATAAAGGATAAATCTTCACAAGAGAAGATAGGGGAATCTGGCAGGGAACCAATTGTTGGTCCATCATTATTGTCAATTAACACTTCTTAGGTATAAAAGAAAAACATCACAAAGATGAGTCCCACTGAACTGATGATGATGGCAGCACAAAAAACTAATGAAGGAGAGATCCACAGATAAAGGGATCATAGATCAATCAATCATTGTTCTACACAGACTAGTCTCGGGATGTAAGATTGAGATTGAAGCAAGCCCATACGGTAATCTTAAGGTAATTATTGAGCATATCTCAAAGGACTTTCAATCCTTACAACAAATCTCAAACCGACAAGCACTAGAAAGATTTACTCAAGCTAAGAGAGTTGCATTTGATCAAGTAATTGAAATTGAGAAGAAAAGGATTGAGGAAAAGTTGATCCTAATAGAAAACTCCTTGAAACAATGTAAAAATATATAGGTAATGTTGTAATATTGGAATACTTACAACTAATGTAGATAGAAATATAAAGGAGATTCAGGAGAAAATTGCAAGTACAGCTAACTCTTTTGATGGATTGATTTCACTGACTACATCAATTGATGGTCAAATTTTGATTTTGGAGAATCAAATTTATGTTCTTGAGAAGGAAAGAGACAAAATAATTAGAAGGGCCAAAAGTCTAAGAGTCTTGGTGAGTCTCTGGTTGGATTCACTCTGTGTACACAAGAAAGAATGCATAGATATGGTGGGAAAGCCCACACCAAAAGAGATAAATGAGGAAGAGTCTTTTGGATATTTATTAATTGGACTTGTATCTATTTCCGGCACATTCAAAACTGTATGGGATACTTATATGGAGTTACTGGAGAAGGTTTATCCAGAAATTTTGAAGTTGGTCAAGCTCCGGTAAGACATTTTTTGGGATATTCATTGTACAATTCTTATTCTTTGACATTCCTTTTTGAATTATTTCTATGGCATTGATGTCAAAGGGGGAGTAGTATAGATGTGAAAAAGAATAAGAATAAGAAGAGTTGTATACATTAGGGGGAGTTATAGAGTTTTGGATTTTTTGGAGATATGGAGCATTTTGCATATTCAGCTCAGGGGGAGTAGGGCAGGATGAAACCGATAGTTGAAACCTTGACCAATTTTCACATGAGTGTTTCCATCATTGCCAAAGGGGAATATTGTTGGCAATTGACACTCTATTGGTTGGTTTCACTATGTTGTCATTGATGGCAACATGGTATTGTGTTCTAGCTTCATGTTTTGGTTCTATGGTGTACCAGCAGGAACTTCACGGATACTACACCGGCACTAGCAAGATATAAGGATATCCTTGATCACCAACTATGCAAGCCAACATGGTTTATTAAAGGTTATCAGTATTGGAGGTCGACATATCTTAGATCCGGCATCCGAAATTTGTTTTAATGTTTAGCATTTTGGTTATCTGGTCGACATGTAATTTGATATTGTATATATCTTTGTAAGCCAACATAAGGCATGCAAATTTGTATAGGGTATATAAGTCAGTTTGATAGATCATTCTGATAGACATGAAAATATGATAAAGGGGATTATGGATATGTGAATGTAATATAATTCAGAGAGATCATGTATGTGAGGAAATTATTGTAAGGGTTATTCTGGTAAAGGGTTTAGGGATTTAGACTGGAATAGACAGAGCTTAAACCAAAACTGTATTCTAGCATAGAAGATGCTATCTTAGTAGTTCTCACTTCTACGAATTGTAGTCTAGAATTTTATGTATTCAGTGAGGCTTCTATTGTGATTGAGTAGTGTGCTCTAGGCTGTAAGCCTTCCTGAAAGTGCAGGCCCCTCATATTTTGTAATATCTCTTCATATGACCAGTGGATTGATATTGTGGGTCACAAATCCCACCATAGTTTTTCCTCTTTGAGGTTTTCCATGTATAAATTTGTATGTTATGATTCTCATTTATGTGATTGGCTTATTCGTTGCTTTAATTCTTTCAATTATGTATGTACAGGTATACTAGTTGGTGTATGAATCTTTTATTAAGGCTAAAGTTTACTGTTTTGGTATAACACTGATTCACCCCCCCTCTCAGTGTTATTGGTTTTCAACAAATGGTTCCCTAAGGGTAACTCGGAGGGGCAGGCCTTCTAAAGGATCTAAGTACAAAAATTTACTGAAAGCATAAAAGAAGAGAGTCTAGCTTTCTGATCACCCATTGATGGGGGGAGCATAATACCTATCCCTTCGAAAGCATGAAAAACAAAGTTCTTTTTATCCCTCCATTGAAATAATTTTATATTCCAAGTGGAGATGTTTCTCCACACAGGCATGGTGTTCATTTTTAACCTTCATAGCAATTTATGAAAAAATGGGAAACAATTTGATTTTGTTCTTTTTAAAAGCACTAAAAGAAGTTCTCTACTCTAAACCTATAGAGAAAATAATATTAGTAGACACATTGTGGGCTATCCAGCCTAATTTTCTCAATTACAGAGCTCTGTCTTTTCACAAATAGATAGAAATCCTGATAAAAACCAGAACTAAATAAGGGCAGAATGTGAAAAACCTAAACTTGCAATTGTGAACTAACTATTGAGCAATTGTGAACTGATATATGATCAATTGTGAACTGATATGCTATCAATTGCAAATTACTATGATAGCAATTGCAAATTGATGTCTGAGAAATTGCATAGCAATATCAGGTCAATTGCCCATCAGTTAAATAAATTTTTTATTTTTTTATTTTCTTTTATTTTTAAACAAGAACAATAGACAGAAGATAAAGATTTATTTTGCAATGATATTACTCCAAATCACACGAGCCATCACATCAATGTTGTCATAAAACTTATATTTGGCAAGGAATCGATGGATAGTTCCATGCTATTGAGCAATTTCCTCTCCCTCTTCAATTTCACGAAGTTGTCTTTTTGCCTTTAGTAGCCCTTGGTCTATTTTTTGTGCTCTCCTATGTTGTCTTTCCCTCCTTGCACCTACAATTTTGAAGGTTACCTTTCCTGCCATTGGATTAGATAATGAAAATTTCCAGAATTGAAATATTTTTATGGGTTAGGTGCACAAGATCAACTTATTAAGAAACGACAAACAAAAAATAATTTTTTCTCTTTTTTGAGCAATTGCGGATCATTTTAGCAATTACAACGGATTTTACTATCAATTGCAATGGATTTTGATAGCAAGTGCAGATAAACATTCACAATTGTGAATTTTTGTCTGATCAATTGCGGATTTTGTTTTCTGTGCATGCACAGATCTGTAAATTCAATCAAAAGCAACAAATGAAGGTTAGCATTTCTTCACGTCAGGTTCAACAATTGTTCTCTTGTTTGAAATCATCAAATCTAAGCTAATTAGACTGAAAGGATGAATCACAAAAATCCTTAACTAATCAAGTTGATTTTAAACACAAAGCAATGAAAGAAGTGGAAGAATTAAGCTAATTAAACTCCCTATTCTCCATTTGTGCTTCCATTGTTCTTCTCCATTATTGTTGGTGTAGGTGGCTCTCAGGTATTGCACTTGATTTCTTGCATAAGATGGACAACAATTTTGAAGACTATGATTCTATATTGAAATGAGAAAATAATGTTGTTTATATATATTTTCAGCACAGAAGGGGGGAGGATATGAACTCAAGTGTTGATTGATAAACAACTGAAATTTATTGATCTGTTAGCAGGGTTGATTAAGGAGTTAACTAGATAGATTGGCTAGTGAACTAAATAGACTAGTTAGTTGACTGAGTTGATTGGAGAGATAAGTGGATTGATTGATCAGTAGACTGATTGGATGGATTAGAAGACTGAAATGATTGATTAGTCATAAAAAGCTGATTTTGAGTGAAAATGGGAGATTGATGAGTTAACTGAGTTAATTGTTTAGATAACTGATTTGATCAATCAGTTCTGATTTTAGCATGTGTTGTAGGATTTTGAAATTGAATTTGAGTTTCATTTTGAATTTGGATTTGAATTTGGACTTTCAAATGCTAAAATGCACATGAAATTAATTGAAATTCAAATTTGTTGAAATATGAATTAATTGGAATTAAGTGAAATTCAAATTTGGGGGAAAATGAAATGAAATTAGATGGAATTATTTGGAATTAGAATTTGGGGATTGGAAGAATTAAATCAAATTAATTAAATAATTTAAATGAAATTATTTAATCATAGGAAATTGAATTAATTAAATAATATAAATTATTTTATTAATTGTGACTCACAATTAATTAAATAATTTATATTTAATTAATAATTGAGATAGGGTTAATTGATTAGAATGGTGAATTGATAGAAATTCGAATAATTAGTAATAGTCAAGGGTGATAATTAGAAGAAATGATTAATTTAATCAAATAATTAAATAATTACTTGATTAAACAGACAAATAATTAGTGTGGGATGAAAGAGATATTTTTTAGGTGCCTACAATATCTTGTGTCACATTTTCTTGGGTATGTTGTTTATTATTTCATGTGGATTCTATGAGTTTATTTGATTGAAATCTTAAATGGATTATGTGGAAATTGTCATAAAGTTGGCTGCAAGTTTCCTTACAAGTGGTATCAAAGCTATTGGTTGAATGGTGGTATAACCCTAAGTTGAATCCATGAATGCATGAAAGATTGAAAAAGACAAGGTAATATATGAGGGTTTGTTGCAGGTTGTGGGTTGTAGATTTGTGGGTATTTGTTGCAGATCTGGTGTTATAAAAATTTGTTTCTATTGATTTGCATTTTAGGGGTGGAGTTTCATATTTGGCCTTGTGAGAAAAAATGGACCCCATGATTGTGATCAAGGAGGTTGGGAGACAAATTTTGATATATAACTTTCCCTATTTTGGCAATGGAGAAATGAGTTTGAAATTTTTTTAGATGGTACGACTGTATGGCCATATCGCTTACATAGGTCGTCAAAAAAAAAATAATATTAAAAAATTCTTGCAAGCTAAAAAACCCGATTAACCTTTTTCCAAAAATTATTGAAAAAAAAAAATGAAAAAAGGAGAAAAAAAAAAAAATTGTTTAAGGGCATGGGGGCGTCCGCAGATTCACTCCCCATCCTGTGCACAGTGCTACCAATAGTACCTATGTTGAAGGGTTTGTCGGCCCCATGGACTAGTAGTACCCTACAACACAGGGGTTGTCAACCCCCCCACCATGGGTGGTGGCAGGCTCGACGAGCCCTAGGGCCACCGTGCCACGGTGGCAGGCGACAGGCCCACGGGGCCCTCGTCCCGTGGGGAGATCCCCATGTGGGATAACCACATGGGGACCACCTTCCTTGTGGGGTGTGGGTCAGGCCCACCCCACGTGGGGTTGTGGTTTTTATAATTTAACAAACAAAAAAATAATTACGCGAAATAAATTTGAAATTTTCCATTAAATTTTATATGCCCATTTTAATATATGTTCGAGTTCGAGACCCAAAATGTTTTATTATTAAAAAAAATGAAAATTATTTTCTGAGGTATATTGGAGAAATTAATTTTTTGGAGTCCATTATTTGCAAATGTAGCCTAATAGGCGAAAGTTTTCCATAGAGCATAACTTGGGCTAGGAGTGTCAGATTTTCAACTTCTTATAGTCATTGGAAAGGTGGTTGAATAAAATGCATGTTTGTATCATCAGATTTTCCAGATTTTGTTGTTTGAGTTGTGAAATGTCAGCTAGAAGTGACAAGTACCTTTATGGCTTTGAGAGGTCATAACTCGAGCATACAGAGTCGGATTTTGGACTTCAAATAGTTGACAGAAAGCTCTTGGAGAGAAATACAATTTGGTTTAGATTTGGAGCAAGTTTGACATGATTTATTTGTTGTTATTTTGATCTAAGTTGTTTATGGGTTCTCTTGACTATGGTGACATTATGAGTTTATGGAATGCTACATATGGAGATTTGGATTTGATATCATTGTATACTCAATGTTGTATCTTGATTCCTCTCATGTTGACATGGTTATCAGTTTTGGTTTGAGTATGTATGTTGCATCATTGGGTCTACAAGTTGTACAGTGTTGTAAGCGGTCTATACTTACAGGATTGCATCTATGACTTGGATATGGGTTGCCTATGCCTATAGTCCTTTCATTGTTGATGCATATTCATATTGGTGGCTTGGTTTAGTCATATGATTTGCTGATTTTGTTCTCATGGTGAGGAGGAGAGATGTTGTTACTAGGTACAATCATGATGGGGGACCTACGTGGTTGACTATGTGATGCTGACAGGCTGGCACATTGAGTTAGATTCTTGTTTTGTGGATGTGATCATGATGCCATGGTTGTTCCTTGTATTTACGGATTTTTTCATGGAATGGTTGGATTTGCAAGTGCTTTTATTGATGATCATTTGATTGGATTCTTGATTGGTTATGGTGGTGTATCTTCTTGTTTGAGGATCATGATTACTTTGACTTTTGGGAGCTCATGATGCAGCTTTGAGTTCTTTGATTGTTAGATGGATTTGGTTGATTCTCATGTTAGAGGATGATTTTAGCATGATGTCATGGATAGCTTGATTACACTTTTCAGTGGGAGCTTTTGAAAGTGATGATGTGGTAGTGTAGGATTGGTTCTTGATTGTTTATTTGGTGGTTTTGTATCTTTTTGAGATGGAGTTCATGGTTTACTTTATGTTGTTTAAATTATAGTTATATGTGTGTAGACTTGGATGATCTTCATTTAGGAGATGGTTATCACTATGCTATGGAGAGCTTGGTATCATGGTTTAGTGGGAGCTTATAGTAGTGATGTGTATTCACCATTGGATGGTGGATGATCTTCTTAGTGTGCAGATGTTTGGAGGATGCCTTAGATCATGTTGTTGTAGAAGGGTCTTTCAGATTTGTGGTTGCACTAGTAGGAGATGGTGATCTTCATGATATTTGAGGATGTTGACATCTTAAGGGCTCAAGGAGTCCTTGGTTGAGGTGTAGTTTATGCTTTCATTTGACATGTTATTCTTGATTGATAGGATGGTTGATAATATGTCATGGTGCACTCTTAATACTATTTTTGAGTTTTTTCATGATATGGTTATTTGATATGTTCATATAGAGCATGTTATCTCTTTGGAGGAGATGGTTAGATCATGTTGTCATGTTTATTTTCTTGGTTCTGTGATTGGAGCTTTGACATTGATCTTGGTGGTTCTCTCTGTATTGGGTACATGATTATTTGCTTGATTACTTCATGGTGATTCTATGTTTCATTTGGTGTTTGTCATGGATTGGTCAGTTACAAGTACTCATGGATACTTGGAGGATGTTGGTGATGCTAGTAGTCTCTTATGATTAGAGGCATGTGTTGAGATGGTTGATGGTGAGCAGGAAGTCTGAGGAACATTCACCTGGTATGAGAAATCTCATTCCCCACTCTTGGTCTACTCGATGGTTTACTACTTGAGAGGTATTTCCTATTGTTCCTTTTAGGTGCATTATGTTTATGATTTTCATAGATATGGATCTTGAGCTATGGAAATGTTTAGTTCTAGAGGGTTCATTTAAGAGATGTATGACATTGGTTATCTCCTCGTGTATTTGAGTTATTATTATGATAGCGACAGTCATTGATATTAGTTTGGGAGATAGTTTATTGGGCGTATTCCCTAGGCTTGGGAATGGATATTGGTTTGATCTTCTTGGCTATGAGAGGCTTACATCCATGTTGATTATATGAAGCATATGTTTGTTTGGTCCAAGAGACTGAATAGTTTTGGGTATTGTGATGCTTTTCATTTGGGGTTTTATGGAGGAGATCATACTTGACACAATTAGCATTTAGAGGTGTGTGTATAAGGACATACTCAAGGATTTGATTTGTAGTGTTTCTCTCTTTGTTTCGGTTATCTTCCTAGACATTTGTATTTACATTATATTGGTTGGAGGTTGTTTGGAGCTATGTGTTCACTAGTTTTGTGTTCATGTGTTGTCATGTGGGAGATGGAATATTGGTTCCTTTATCTCTTTCTTTTGTTGGTGTGGAGAACATGGGAGAATGTTGGAGACATGGTGTGAAAGTGGTACTTTCAGGTTATCAGTTTACATGATGTTCATATTGATGTGGATGTTCTTGATACTACATGGTTACACTTTCATGATATGTTGTTAGTGGATTCATTTATGATATTGACATTACCTATGCATTGGGAGTTCCTTGGTGTACATACATGGCAGGTATTGCACTTGGGGCTTATGGTTGCATGTTACAGGTTGCATATGTTGATGATATGTTATACACTTGGTTTGTATGCCTTGGAGGCATGTATAGTTGATGTGTTAGCACTTGTTGTGGGTGTTATTTCAGCTATGTAAATAGCTACCTTTGCATTGGATACCTTTGGATTAATATTTGTGTTTGGATATCAGATGGTGTAGGACTTATCATTTGTTGCAACGGATTGTGTGGCTTTCTCTTAGATGACCTTTTTACGTCCAATGGTAGTTGCATGATGGAGGGTGGGAGAATTCATGTATGATTTGGTGGTCACTTTGTTTCTTGTTGCAGGTATCTTGATAGAGCACATGGAGCACTTGAATTCCATGATGGTATATGTGCATGGAGATATTAGTCTCTTGTTCATGTGATAAATTACTTCTTGGCCCTTATACAATGTATACAACAAGTGGGAGAATGTTGGGAAAATGGTGTCGTACACCTTGCATAATAATGTTTCATTGTTGTATTATTTTATTATTGTTTGAGGTGGACATGAAATTATATTATAATATCATATTGTATTGTTGCACCTAGGAGCACCTAGATGGGTGTGCAACATGTAGAGATTCCCTTGGAATATTCTTGTAACCACTTGATGAGTTGTATTGACACATTGGTATTATTATATTATATTTATTTAATATTGAGGAAATTTATTTATGATGAAGTACCCAATATTAAATGTGGGTCAAGGGTAGGTAAGAAAAATATTTTATTTTATTTTATTGTCACATGGTTTTGAACACATGATTTTGATGTAATACCACTTGGTGGTTTTGTGGGAGCTTGTGTTTATAAAATAAACTACAAGGGTAGTTATTTAGGCTAGTCAGCTAGCCAGGTTAGCATTTGTGAAGGAGGAAGCATGGTATCGGATGTGTGGATTCATGCTTGGTCACATCGAGTGCTTGGTTATGGATGGGTTTTCGAAGGCTTTCCATAGTTGTATTGTAATGGATGCATTGCTGAGAATACATGGTGGATGAATCTTTTGGAGGTTGGATTTTTCCCTCATGAGGGTTTTCCTAGGATATATCTTGTGTCACATTTTCATGGGTATGTTGTCTATTCTTTGCATGTGGATTCTAAGAGTTTATTTGATTGAAATCTTAAATGGGTTATGTGGAAATTGTCTTAAAGTTGGCTACAAGTTTCCTTATAGTGTCATCACCTCCTCTCGTGCTGCCATCTCTCGTTGGTGTGATGTCTCGAGGTCTGTCATCAACTGGTGCACTCAAGGGTGATCTAAGTGACCCACAGTACCCTGCTGAGAAACATCCACCTATCACCAAAGGTCATCGACATAGCTATGCAAAGCATCATGTGCCCTCTTGACACTCTTGGCTCATGTACACTATCTGCCTCTCCTCCATCTCTTGAATCAAGGGGATGAAACCTGCAATCAACTCTAAACCATGAAAATCTATCAATACCCATCGTGCAATGGTTGTAATCATGATGCGTTGTACTAGGGGAATTGACACTCATCCTTGTCCCATCGCTCATAAGTATACATGTCTTCTGGTATCTATCCTCCACCCCAAGGCCCACTCCTATTGTTTGCCCAGCTCCATTGCAGATAGAATCACCAATGACACCCACTCCCCTCTGATAGGAAGCCATAAAATGTAGTAGACGTCGATCAATGTGACGGTCATCTCTCTTGTGGGTAGCTGGAAGGACATGGTGTCTACATCTCACCTCTCCATAAATTCCCATAGCAACGAGGCATGAAACTGAAACTTGAGCAAGGTGAATGTCCACCACAGACATACTATGTAGACAAGTCCCCTATCGGCCATCAAATCCTCTACTTGACTATGCAACATTTTCAATAAGTGCCCTGATGTATGCTCCCACATCTTGGGAAATGTCTACACACAAACAGTTCTTCATCAGTTTCGATCCAACTTTTCTCACCAACACTTGCGCATCCAGAAGATGACATCGTGTATTTTAGATGGAAGCACCCTTTTAAGATGACAACGCATCATCTAGACAAGCACTCCTATTGGAGATGATGATGCACAACCCAGACAGCAACACGTCCCATGGATGCCTGCACAGCCGTCCCAAATAAAATGATCTAAAAGGGATATAAAAAACAATACAAAGCGTGTTTTGAGCCATACCTAGTCGAGCTCATCGCCATGCTCGACCACGGTCTACAACTCCTCAATCCTGCGCGCTTGGTGCTCTCATTTGTGTGGCATTTTTTCTCAAACTTTATTCAAATATCTGCTTGAATACCCATAGTGAATAGTGAAAATGACCCTTTTTGGGGCCCACTTTCAAGTATATAGCCTATTTTTTGCCCGAAATGGCTTTTGCCCATTTTTGGACAATATTGGCTCATTTTCCTTCTTGTTTTCCCCACCTTACTAAGAATTTCTTTGTCTGCGGGCCATACAAATGACAATGCGCCGCACTGGTGTCTGTGCCCCGTAGTGGTGTTTGAAACCCGAGAGCTCCCCGACTTGAAGGTATAATCTACCTTTCATGTTGTATCATTCTCTAAATTCAGTTTTTGTATATTTATTGTTCCTGCATTATAATTTTGCGATTTAGTTAGTTTAGTTATTTGTTATCCCCTTGCTCATCTTAGTGTCAGTTCAAAGTGGTAGCAGTGGACTAAATTGCCTTCTAAGATTCAACATCTAGGAGGGCGAAAATTCTCCTCCCCTACAATTAGTCATCTCAGAATCTGATAAGGCACTCATCAATGCTTCCTTGGCTCTAATATTGTATTATGTTCCTTCATCTCATCCGAAGTAGTAGGACCATTCTACAGAATATTATATACATTCTTAGTAATCTTCTAGTGCTCTTCTCCAATGCATCTCAAATGAACTTGCATCCGGATCTTCCAGAGAGTGTAGTTCATTCCATCAAATCTTGGACTATCCTTCTTGAAAGTAAAGGTTGCCATCCCGAATCTCCTCAAGCGATCAAGATTCTTCTGGAGGATCTAGATCTGATACCAATTGTTGGCAACAATACAGAAAATTGAGAGAGAGGGGTGAATCAATTTCCACCAAGAACTACTGCAACTTAAACCACAATTCAGATATGATAATGAATAGTTAAAGTATTAAACAACACCACATAAATAGCACACATAACACCAATATTTTTGATATGGAAAACTCGGTTAAGGGAAAAACCACAGTGGGAACCTAGGTCCACAGTGAGATAATACCCTGTTAGAAGTAAATGTGAATATTACAATGAGAATGCACATGCATTCAGGCACACTGCCTAGATCTCACTACTCAAGATAAGAAACCCAAAAAGGTTGCGACCTTAAGGGAAGGCTCACTACCTTATAGGAAGTCTCACTAACTTACAAAAGTATTCAAACTTCAATTCGGATCATATGAACTATGAAAATAACATCTTCATATGCTTGAGTATAGTTTCAGTTAAGCACATAGTCTTCTCTATAAAACTTCTCTTCTTCACACTTTTGAAATATCAAATCACTTGTTCACACATACAATCGCATATACAATGTAGACACTTGTAGACATACATCCTACATGATTAATACAGTTATTTATACAAGCCCTCAACCTATGAAATAGAGGTTGGTTAAACCCTCAATGCAAATAATAAAATAATATCCTCACATGCTAGCAAGATGCATGTAGACCAAAAAAATGTTGGCTAAGACATATTTTGGACCCAAATCAATATGACAAATATGAAACACCTCCAAGAATTATACCTCGATCATCTACAACATGCAACAACCACCAAGAATGTCGCATAACATGAAGAACATCGCTGGACAAAGAAAATCTTCAATAACATGCACAATAATCAATTCAGACCACCAATAAGCATAGAACATGATCTAGAGACATTCACAACCAATGTGAATTGCATCACAACCACCGCAACAACTCAGAATACTAGAATCATCATCATATCTCTATTGGAGAACAAGAATTATCAACATAACTAACTGTCAACTTGAAAGATTTGCTTGTGGATATCCAAGTCATGAACCAAACTAACCAAGGGCACACATCAACATCCAAAACACATTCCACTCATCCACAACCAAATATATAGCAATTCTAGAGAAATACAAGGCACAAACCAGAATACCAAATAACACGAGAAACTACATAACATCCCAATACCAGATCTCATAACTTGATCATATCATCATGCAGACCTCTAAAAATGAGAATGGACCATCTACAAACAACATACCAGAAACCCTTTAAACCACATCAACTCATCTACAATAAATAAACTAAACCAACTCATCCAATCAAACTACAACACTGGAATACACAGAAGAAAATTTTCCAATAATCTCCTCATCAACAATCTCCACATATTTTGACATCAATGACAACATATCAGCCAATATCCAACACTATGATGATATAATAGGACCTATTATGACATAATAGGTCCTATTATGTCATCATAGGTCCTATTATGTGATAATCGGTCCTATTATGTTATAAAATGTCCTATTATGACATAATACCCCTTTCCAGGTCCTACTAAGGGGTATAATGTCATAATAGGTCCTATTATGACATAATACCTCTTACTAGGTCCTACTAAGGGGTATAATGTCATAATACCCCTTACCAGGTCCTACTAAGGGGTATAATGTCATAATAGGTCCTCTTAAAGGGTCTTATGACATAATAAGACCTATTATGCCATGATAGGTCCTCTTAATCTAGGCCTTATGAAATAATAGGACCTATTATGTCATAATAGGTCCTATTATGTGATAATCGCTCTTATTATGTCACAATAGGTCCTATTATGACATAATACCCCTTAACAGGTCCTACTAAGGGGTATAATGTTATAATAGGTCCTCTTAAGGGGTCTTATGACATAATAGGACCTATAATGACATAACAGGTCCTATTATGTGATAACCACTCCTATAATGTCATAATAGGTCTTATTATGACATAATACCCCTTAACAAGCCCTACTAAGGGGTACAATGTCATAATTATTGGAATCAGGGATCATTGAGAGGGGGGGTGAATCAGTGATCTATGGGTTACCAGATTTTCAAACTTAATTTTAAACCACCAGAAGCAAATACTTGAAACTGAAATGCAGAAACATAAAACAAACAACCACAAGAGCATACCACTGGTATTTTTACATGGAAACCCAAATGGGAAAAACCATGGTGGGATTTGAACCCACAATATTATTCCACTATGGCTAGTAGCAAAACAATATTAGAAAATGGGAATGCATAGGCATTCAGGCACACTGCCTAGAGCTCACTGCTCAATTACAACAACTTGAAAGGCTACAACCCTCAGGGAAGTCTCACTGACTTACAAGTGTAGCGTCCTAAAATTGTGACACTTGCAATTTCGACTGCATTTGGGTCTTCACAATGGCGATGCAACACGGAACCTGAATGGAGACCCCGAAACTTGTTCATGACATCAAAAACTGCATTTTTCAGCACCCTGGCCTGATCCTCCTTGCACCCTGCTGCCCCTGGAGGTGGGACCATGGCGCCCAGTGCCCTGGTCCTTCAAGACTAGGGTGCCCAGCGCCCTGGTCCCCCAGGACCATGGCGCCCAGCGCCCTGGTCCCTGGCCCTATTTTGGGCCCGGTCTCTTTTGGGGCTTCGGGTCTTTAAGTTTGCAAATTGGAAAATAATCTTCCCAGGTCGGCCTAAGGTCGGAAAAATCAGTCTATCAGCCCTAATTGACAAGTATATAAACTACTTTTCCTCTCTCAAAAAGGGAGGAGGACGGAGATGGAAAAAGAGGCGAAAGCAATATTCAAACATTCAAGCATTCAAGCATTCGAGCATTCAAGCATTCCTTCAAGCAATTGATCATTCTAAGTCTCCATTCAAGGCTAAGTGTTGCATTCAAGACAAGGATTCAACCATTGAAGAGGAGATCACTTACAACACATTACATACTACATACATTACACCTTCGCATGTAAGAATACAAACATTCTTACAACAAGGTATCAGTACTTGTTTACATTACAAACATTTACATTTACAGCATTCTCATTTCTTGGTTAATTCCAAAATCGGGGTTTGACCTAAAGGCAAACCCCTCATCCCTAACCCCCCAATCGTCCTCTCTTTTCTGTGTGTAGGTTGCAGGTACGCGGCTGTAATTGAAGATCTGGAATCCTTGTGCAGAGACGAACAGATCCACCTTCGTTTTGCGGATTTTTCGGAGGACCGTGTGCACACCGGGCGCCATCGTCCCATCAACTTTCGCTCAAATTTGCAAAACAGCACCATCTCGACATTTTACTACTAATTCCAGGTCCACAGCTTCATCTTATATTCCTATCTCTGTTTATAAGCGAATCTTTCTCACTTTTCATGCATTCCTAGCTTAATCTTTCTATCTACATTCTTTACAAAAGAGGGTATCCTTGATGTCTTAACCCTTGAAACTCATTTAGAATCCAATCTTGCATTTTGTGGGATTGGATCTTGTAGGTTTCAACCCCTCTTTTGAATGTAAAGTCCCTCCCAAGTGAAAACCATCAACCCTAGTGACTCTCCCTTCTCTCTCCTTGGAGTTGGGGAGGGGAGAACGACTAGGGTTTGATTTTTCCGCTTTACATTTTGGTGAACCCGACGTGAACATCCTCATTCTAATTATTCATGGTTAGATTTGAAAATTTTGCTTCCCTAATTACATTTCCATGTTTGATCTTTTGCAAATTTTAGAGGCTAATTGCATAAAACCCCTAAAATTTTCTTTTTAAATAATTAAACTTGTGAAATGTTTAATTGTTAATGCTTGTTTCAGATCTACCCTTCTATTGCCAATTTTTAATTCATTTTTGTGCTTTAATTCTGAAAATTAAGTGGTTCAGTGTCAAAACCCTAATTTTTAAAACCTTCTTGATTCAACCTTTGACTGATAATTTCACTAATCAAAACACCTCCAAATCGGCTGTAACTTTGGATTCCACAATAAAATCACAATATCTTTCATCCCTGAAAATTTGGAAAAAAGTTGCGAGGACCGTGTGCACCCCGAGCGCCATCATCCCTGACATTTTTTCTGAAATTTTGGGAGCTAGATCTTACTGTATTTTTCTGCTAAAATCCAGAATTTTGGCTGATTTTATCAATTCTAACACTTTCAAAATTAAAGTCAAAGTTGGTCTAGCGATTGCTTGGATTGAGGCTTCTAATCATTCAAAAATTGTTGAAATTAAAATTCATATCAAAATTGTGTTTCTTACAGTCCTAAATCTGAAAAGTGTGTTGATATTCATCCGAAATTTCAGTGCTTTATTCAAGTTTTTGCAGTTTACAACTTTTGAAATTAGGTGTTTAATTACAACAACCTTGATTTCCACTTTCCAAATTCGAATTTTGCATGAAATCGAGTCAACTTTTAAATTTCAAAACTTGCATTGCTTTTAGCATTCCCTCTAAAATCATAAAATTCAAAATTTCAGTTTCCCTCTCTTTTTCAAAATTCAAATTTTACATTTTTCAACAATCTTGGTAGGGTTCAATTTTGAGATTGCAACTTTAATTTGGCCTATCTACAGATCGTAAAATCACTCAATTTTTTTAAATTAGCTTTAAAATCATCATAACTTTCATCCCTGAAAATTTCGAAAAAAGTTGCGAGGACCGTGTGCACTCCGTTCGCCACGGTCCCGGACATTTTTTCCGAAATTTTGGGAGATTGTCTTGATTGCATTTAACAGCTTAAATCTAGGAGATTGGCTGATTTTATTGAAGTTTGCTACCTCTAAAATTCAAAATCTTCTCTCTCTCTTTAGTGCATGAGTTTTACAACAATAAGCCCTACTTACACTATTCCCGTTAGACGAAGCCTTAGAATTAGGTCTTTCCAAGGTTTAATTACTGAGGAGATGGAACCTAATTTGAATGGCCTTTTTAACGAGGACATGGGTAATTCCTCTAATCCTCTTAATGATGAAGAAGCTCTCCATGAGGTTTCTGTAGAACAACTTTCGAAATTGGATAACCAATTTGATGATTTTCGACAATGGATGTCTCAAGAATACCCCGATAGCGAAGCTCTTTCATTAATTGAGGGTCTAAAACGTATGGTTCAAAGTGATAAGAATGGAATTGATATTTTGCGTGGTATTGCACACATTGTGGATTCAAATGTGATGCCGATGAAAAGTTGTGCCGAAACCTTAGGTTATACACAACCTCCTACTCAAGTTAATCATTCTATTCCTTTGACGACTTCTATTGCTAGTATACCTACTTTTACATCAAACATAATGACTACTTCAACACAAGACATTCCTCCTATGATCACCAGTCATGGGGGCAATCCCTCTTCTTCAATCAACCCTCTTCCTTCATTCAATCCAACTTCTTCATTCATTCCTTCAATGAGTGTTCCTATTATATCACCACAAATGAACATGACGCAAGGGGGCAATTCATTTAACCCTTCCATTCCTCCTTGTAGTGTTCCTCCTTTCCAAGCATCTCCTATGACTAACTATCATAGTGTCCCACCACCTTACTCTCTACCTTCTTTCAATAACATAACACCTCCATCACAATCTAACACGTCTAATATGAACTCTTCGACTGAAGCGACCATTAACAATCTTGCACAAACTGTCTCTTCTTTACAGCAACAAATTGCCTCTATGAATCAATCTAAGTTTAGTGTGCCCACATTTGATGTTGCGAGCCCACTTTCTCTTGACATTGTTCGAGCTATCCCCCCTAAACATGTTGAAATTCCGCATTTGGAGCTTTATAATGGTAAGGGTGATCCTCTAACACATGTTAAGACCTTTCAAACAATATGTACCGATTTTGCTTATTACCAAAGGTTGCTTGCACAACTGTTTACTAGAACATTAAGAGATAAAGCCCTACAATGGTATTGCTCGTTGCCTTCCTATTCTATTACTTCTTTCGAACAACTTGCAAATGCTTTTATTCAACAATTTCAAAACAATATAAGTCCTAAAGTTACTTTGATTGATTTAATGCATTGTAAACAAGGTGTTAAAGAAAAAGTGACTGATTTCATTGGTAGATATAAGCATTTGTATGCTCAAATTTCTTTTCTAGTGCCTGACAATGATATTCAAAGAATCTTTATTTCTAATTTACAAAAAGATATTAGAGAAAAACTCCTGTTTTTTGAGTTTACTTCTTTCCAACAGTTGTGCGCAACTCTTCACAATTATCAACTGACTGTGAGTCAAATGGAACAAGCGAATCCTATGGCTCCGAGCAATAAGGGTGATAGTAGTCAACAACCATTTGGGAAGTTTAAACCGAACATAGAGTCCATTAAATTCAATGAAAACATCATCAACAACAATGTGAATGCAGCATCAGGTGTGCCTCCTATTTTTAAGTTTTTCAAGAAAGAAAGAAAGTTTACTCCTTTGAATGAATCATTGCATAGTATTATGAATAAGTTATTGGAACAAAATGTGCTTACTCTTCCTCCTATAAGGCAAATAGATCCTGCAAAGATTAATTCACCCTATTTTGATAACAAATCTTTTTGTCAATTTCATCGTCATCCTGGGCATGATACTGAAAAATGTTTTGCTTTAAAGGGTAAAATCCAAGATTTGATTGATAATAATACTATCTATGTTTCTGGTGTGAATGATAAAGGCAACACATCTGTAGCTCCTCCTAACCAAAATCTTCAGATTTTTACTGATCCATTGCCTTCTCATACCTCTAATGCGATTGATACTACTGATTCCTCTGTCTCACCTGATGATCTTGTGTCTATGACTCCTAATATGATTAACTTTGTGGAGTAGCAGAAAATCCCTAAAGAACCTTCCATCACATTTGATTCCAGTGAAACTATTAGGGCACCTGATGGTCCTTTATATATAGTTGCAAAAGTCAAAAATACACCTTGCCGTGGAGTGCTTATTGATCCTTCTTGCATGGTTAATGTCATTACTAAAGAATTTCTTTTTACTTTGCAATTCAATCAGGTGATCTATGATGAAACAAATGTGGTTGTGAAACTATTTGATGCATTTTCTTCTCCTGCAATTGGTTCTATTACATTACCTATTGAGGTCCATAACAAATCCCTTGATGTGGACCTTTCTATTATTCCATCGTCTGAACAATTTCGTGTGAAGCTAGGCTATCCTTGGCTATCTTCCATGAAAGCTATTGCTTCTCCTATTCACAAGTGCTTGAAATTTCCCCATAATGGTGAAGTTGTTACTGTCAATCATAGTCTCTTTAAACCAGCTGAAAGAATTTCTAGTGTTCCTATTGATTATTTTTGGCCTAAACAATTTCAATCTCTTCCACTGCAGAGTGATCATCTTTTCAAATCTTATCAAAAGTGGAAAAAAGATATGATCCTATCTCTAAGTGAGCCTAGAACACCCAAACTTGATATTCCTATCGTTCTTGAGAAGGAAGTTCTTCCTTTGAAAGATAAAACTAATGTCTTTCCTCAAGAAGATTCCCAACCCATCCCTATGAATGTGACTATGTCTATATCTAATAAACTTTCTAAAAGTAGACCTATACCTCCTCGTCATGATGGACTTGGTCTCCTTCCTAAACCAAATTTTCCTCCTTTATATGGAGCAGTTCCTCCTCCTTCCTCTTATGGAGAGAAGAGACCTTCCTCTTCTCCTATTGTTCAACCTAAGAGACCACAACCTAAACACCCAAGTGAAAAGGATGAGAACATTCCTCCTCCTCAATCTTCTCAACTTCTTACTAAGACTAGACAAAATCATTCTGCATGTGAACGCCGACGAAAGCGTCATCTTAGAGCTCAGGCAGCTGCTTCTCAAACTTTGCAATCCCCAAAAACACCTTCAGCTAGTATTATTCCATTTTCTCCTCAGCCGATGATTGAGCCGAAATCTCCTAAACATAAGATGCATGATGGCCTTGATCCTGTGCGAGTTAAAGATCCTATTTTTATAAATCTTGATGATGATATAGATGAAAATGTTATTCATGATGAAAATGTTACTCCTATTCATTCTGATAGTGAATATGAACATGTTGATGTTGATAATCATCTATCTAATGAATTTTCTAAAACACTTATCCTAGCTCCTAGACAAGAACAACGTGGCTCGAAACATGAACATAGCCCTTGTTTGGATCTTGTGATAGCTCCATCTACTATGTTGGATGTTCCTCCTCTAGCGTGTTTCCTACCTTCCCGAAATATTGATCAGCAAGATCGGGGGGTAGATGACGTGCTAGACTAGTTTCATTAGCATAGCAGACTCTCTCCTCCTCTCTTTTGTTACTTCTTCTATGTGTTATTCTCATTTTTCTATTTGTTGTCCTTAGTGTTGTCTACTTGAGGATGATGTAAAGCATTGAGATCTCTTTTGGTCTCTCTCATGTTGACTCAAAAGACACATGTGTTCCCTTCTTCTAGGTGACCTTCCTTGATTGGGGAATGAAGAACAATTATGCATACATACATATGATATACATGAATTATCATATAGCATACTGACCCCGAGGAAAACAAAGTCACCTCGTGCTTTGTGCTTTGTGTCTATTATCCTTGGGCTTATCTCACACTTGGGGGCTAAATCCTTGTGATAACGTGCTCCTTTCTCATTTCTTATATGTATCACTACCTTAAAGCAATCACCCCCGGTGAGGCATGTGTGATCGCTTTAACATAGGGGGGCATACATCCCGTTCATATCTTTTCAAGATACTTGAAAATTTCTTGACAAATTTAGCTTTGCCTTGAAAATTTTTGATATCTTTCTTGCATGACTCATAGTGAGGGAACCTTACTACTGATAGTCATGGTTCTCCCTCGTGATCTTCCCTTTTACTTTGTCAATCGAAGTTGTAAGATCCTTAGTCCACTAGGGGCTTGGTGTATCTTGCCTCCTTGACGTGGTGAAAGTCTTTCAATGTTGTTTCCTTGTACTTTACCGGAAGTATGAGCGTACGCTTATACTCCCACTAAAGTGGGGGCTAAATGTAGCGTCCTAAAATTGTGACACTTGCAATTTTGACTGCATTTGGGTCTTCACGATGGTGATGCAACACGGAACCTGAATGGAGACCCCGAAACTTGTTCATGACATCAAAAACTACATTTTTCAGCACCCTGGCCTGATCCTCCTTGCACCCTGCTGCCCCTGGAGGTGGGACCATGGCGCTCAGTGCCCTGGTCCTTCAGGACTAGGGCGCCCAGCGCTCTGGTCCCCCAGGACCATGGCGCCCAACGCCCTGGTCCCTGGCCCTATTTTGGGCCCGGTCTCTTTTGGGGCTTTGGGTCTTTAAGTTTGCAAATTGGAAAATAATCTTCCCAGGTCAGCCTAAGGTTGGAAAAATCAGTCTATCAGCCCTAATTGACAAGTATATAAACTACTTTTCCTCTCTCAAAAAGGGAGGAGGACGGAGATGGAAAAAGAGGCGAAAGCAATATTCAAACATTCAAGCATTCAAGCATTCGAGCATTCAAGCATTCCTTCAAGCAATTGATCATTCTAAGTCTCCATTCAAGGCTAAGTGTTGCATTCAAGACAAGGATTCAACCATTGAAGAGGAGATCACTTACAACACATTACATACTACATACATTACACCTTCGCATGTAAGAATACAAACATTCTTACAACAAGGTATCAGTACTTGTTTACATTACAAACATTTACATTTACAGCATTCTCATTTCTTGGTTAATTCCAAAACCGGGGTTTGACCTAAAGGCAAACCCCTCATCCCTAACCCCCCAATTGTCCTCTCTTTTCTGTGTGTAGGTTGCAGGTACGCAGCTGTAATTGAAGATCTGGAATCCTTGTGCAGAGACGAACAGATCCACCTTCGTTTCGCGGATTTTTCGGAGGACCGTGTGCACGTCGGGCGCCATCATCCCGTCAACTTTCGCTCAAATTTGCAGAACAGCACCGTCTCGACATTTTACTGCTAATTCCAGGTCCGCAGCTTCATCCTATATTCCTATCTCTATTTATAAGCGAATCTTTCTCACTTTTCATCCATTCCTAGCTTAATCTTTCTATCTACATTCTTTGTCTTAGACAACTACTAGATGAATTTTGGTTGAGTGCCAAATATACTGACAGACACCCTTCTGCTAATCTACTCTGTTATGTCCCATTCTTTGTCTTAGACAACTACTAGATCAAGAGTTCTCACATGAAACTATGCCAAATCGGATTCTTGATCACCTCTTGCTCGCATACAATCATATCATTCACCAAAAGGATTATCCACACCAAACTTATATACCAGTAATCACAAAATAGATCATATATCATATTGGCTTGACTGGATCACCAAAGATAAATGTGGATCACTAAAACAATAATAAAATGATGTGCCTAAGTCGGCCCAATCATTGCAAACATGATTCAATACACCAAAATCACTAGAAAGCTTCCGGACCCAAAAATGCTCCATTCTCCCTGAAATACCAATTAACACTTGCTTTTGGATATAAAGAATTATGATCACCAAACCAAATCTCCATGAATAATTTCCATCAATGACAACCCTAAACCAATATTCAACCACTAGAAACCACCAAATGAGTGTTAATTGCCAACAATCTCCCCCTTTGGCATTGATGGCTACACTCATGAAAAATGACTAAGTGTTTAGCACTGTACACCAGTTCAAAAGAATCAAAAGAATTTCTAAGGGTCCCCCTTAGACATATAATTTAACTCTTCAATATTGTACAGTTTTCACCATACCTCTCCCCCTTTGACAACAATGCCAAAGATGGGGTGTTGTCCAAATTTATATACAGAGATATTTGTCACAGAATTTACAAATACTTGAAGTTGTCAGCATAAATAGTCTCCAAAAATCCTAGATGAGTATCCCACCCACTCTTCAAATTATCCAAAACTGTGATAAATGCACTAAATACAGTGGCATGAATTTCTAATTCTTTTAGATCAGATGGCACAGGCCAGGCCATTTCCTTCACACAATCTACCTTATTACTCAACATGATGTCCAACCCGAGGGCAATCAAGTTCCGGAGCTCAGCAACTTTTCTCAAATTTTTGTCCTTGTTCGCTTGGAGGCTTGAGATCTAATCATTTAGAGCCATAATCTGCCCTTCAACACCGCTTGGTAGAGCTACATTTGGATAAAAGGACTATGAAATACTTGCAAACTTTCCCTGGCAAACACCTATCTACTTGTCTATGTCTATAGTGAATTTCAGAAAAAATAGATAAGACTTGTACAATTTTTTGCCTTTTGACAATGCATCAGAAATAATTTGTATTATTTAGCCTCACTCTATCATTCTCAATCATCTTCTGGAATGCTTGCATCCTAAAATCCTTAAATCTATCGAAAACTTTTTGAGTAGCAGACTTCTCTAAAGAATCAAAACTGGTATTTACACTATAAATAATTGCAATAATTTGCTGCTACTATTGGAATCCAACTATACATCTGAAGCCATCTTCTGCAAAACATCTACCGACATCAAAATTAGCTTCTTGTCCTTAGATTCAGACTTCACCAAATCCTAGCTAGCTTGAGCTTGCACAACAGCTACGAGCATGAGCTTATTCATAGGAGACATATGTCCAAGTTTTAGCAAACCATCTAGATTTATAGGGATCTGAGGTGGGGTCCCTTTAACCGAAGGAGTGATAGTTGCCAGATTAACTACACCTTTTCCCTTGTCAGACTCTCCAACCTTTTCCTCTATAGTCTCAACATCCTTCTTCTTTTCACCATCCCCTTTATCTTTTGCGCCGGTGTTCCCACTTGGTGAAGTGTTAACCTGTTGGATCTTGGGGGCTACAAAGTTGTCTACCACCAGAGGGGTATCACTAGTCTCAGCATTAAGTGTAGTGTTATTTTGATCTTTTAGATGATCCTCAGTCTGCGTTTCATCCTTTCGACCATCAAAAACACCTTGCTTTTCTTCTGACTAAGAGGACTTAAATGCATCCTTATACAAGGGATCATGTTGAATGATCTTTATCTATATATCCTTTGTCTCTTTCCTCACCTCTTCCACATTTCCAATCATTAGCATATTCACCCTATTCTTACTTTGGAATTTTTTCTTATTTGCCTCCTCAATCAGCCTCTTGGCTTTATCATGAGTGATACAGGTACAAACATTTATTATCTCTCTCTCCTTCATCTCCTTGTCAAGCTTACTTGTTGTCATTCTCCTTGCATCTATAAGGATTTACAAGTCCTTAGGAATGGTCTTCTCCAATTCAATTAATGTCTTTCTAAAATTGTGTAAATATGATATAGCTGCTTCCTCTACCTTTCTTTGATCAACCTCATCTAAATTCTCATAACAAGCTCTAATATTCTTCAAGTTTCCATCAACTATTATTTCATCTATCAACTGATCTATTGACAGTGGAGGAACAATTGTGTACTTACCTTGTAAGTCACTAGACTCAAGGTCTTTGTCAAGTTGACTTTTGACATGTCTACCTCTTTTGGATCTTTTGGTAGCAGTAGGATCATATTTTGCCTTCTTTCTTTGTTGAGCTCCACCGGACTGTGGCTTCCTCACCACTCTCACAAACTCACCTTTCTTCTTCATCTTTCCTTCTTCTTCCCCAGACTCTATTTCAGAAGCTACCAGAGATAGTACAACATAGGTACTTTTAGGTTTCTCCTTCTGCTTCAACACACCTTTCCCAGATGGGCTAGGTTCTACAGTTTGTACCATCGGAGAAGGAACAAACTTGGTCTCCTTAGGTTTGACCTTGGACGAAACTGAATCAACCTTAGGTTTCTTGGTTTCCTTTTTGGCCTCTTGTGCATACCTTTCTCTTGCTTTCTTCACTTCCTCCTAGGTGAATCCCATCTGGATTGCCACCTCCTCATCCATCTTTGTAACTTTCCTTTTTCTGACAGATGCAGTGAATTGATTGTGCAATTCAAGGTCTTTTTCCTTGAATGTTGTGAATCTCCCTTCCTTGGGATCTGCCAGTTGACTCAAAAGATGTTGGTCACATACCTCAAGGGTGACACAATCAACTTCATACCCCATGGTTATGATCCACACTATTCTGGGCTCTACTGCTTCTATTAGACATTGATCTTTCTCAACCATGAAGCATATGGTTTTCTCATACTTCTCCACAATTTCCTTAGGGATCCTATCTCTTCTTTTCACTGCTACTTGGAAATATTTAAAGAATCCCCAGAGAGTAGATATTCTCATTGTTGTATCTCCAACTCCCCATAACCCCTCTTTAATCTGCATGGCCACTGTTCTATCATAGGCCCATTGGACCTTTCCTTTTATACTGGGTATCTCATTCAAAAAGTATAGAGCCAAGCAAATGAGAAGAGTACCATATTTGAAAGTATGCTTTTTATCCTTCTTAATCTTCTTCAAATTTCTCAACAAATCATTTAGGAGGGTTGAACATAGGTCATACCTCTTGTCATCCTTGAGCATCTAGTATGCAAAGTAAATGGGTAGTACCAGAGACAAAACTATACTTGCTTGATTGGTAAACCTTGTAACCTACCACCATTGATGCAAATTTCACATCATTCTCCAGAATTTCATTTATGGTCATCGATCTGCTATCAAATTTGGAGCCAGTGGTGGCTATCACCGTGTCATTCGATACTTTCCTCAAGCTAGGCACCTCACTGGTTTTAGCTAGGCCTATCAAAGCTCGGATCGTCTACTTGGTGATATTTTGTGGCTTGCCAAGCCATATAAACTCATCATGAACATGACTAATAATGTATTAGATCCACTCTGCTTCATCGAACAACATAAAGTGAACAAACTATGATATACCCTTATTGTGAAGAACTCTGTAATCAAGTTTCAGATTTCCCAAATTGTCTGCCAAGTATTTGTTGTACGGGTCTAGCATATCAGTGTTACCAATCTCCTCAAGATCACAGTGTATGTAAGCCCTAATATCTTCATTGTGGAGAATGTCATAGGGTACTGATGAAAATGCACCTTGTGGATTATCCTCAACTAACTTGAAAGGGTGTTTCTTGAAAATAGGTCTGACCCTGTCCTTGATCTTGACTGCTAAAGGGGTAGCAATACTAGAAGCTGAAGCCATTTCAAATGATAGGGTATGCAAAAACTGAAAGCCTGAATAGATAAATACCTTGATTTGCAACTGGGTGCTGAAATTCACTGTAGAATCACTAAAATTGCCAGTTCACTTTGCTCTTCTTCTCTGCACTAATGGCTTGATCGCATTGTGACAAATGAAACTTCTTAATGCACTTTTATCCTTTAAAAACCTAATTTTCCACTGTAATAAATGCAACCAGTTATCTTGAGTTTCATGAAGTCGCATACCGGAGCATCAAATCCATTCTAAAACTTCCGGATAACATCTTATTATCTTATGTAAGCCTTCTACAACCTTTCTGAATTGATTGAAGACCACCGAAGAGGGGGTTCTTAGAATCTGCATGAAAAGTTCCCCCTAAGGCATAAAGCCCTAGTTACCAGAGGAAGATCTTGCACCGGATTCGGGTGTAGATCCATTTTTTGCTTTAGATTCATCTTTTCTAACCCAGATCTTCTCATGCTTGTCTTTGATCTCATCTACCTTCACTTTTCCCTTCTCATCTTATTTTCTTATGTCTACCAGAATATTGTTATTTCTTCTATAGTACTTTTCAATGTGACCAATTTTGTTGCATGCACAACAACCAACATTATTCTGCCTAGGTCTGAAGTTCACCTGATTTGGTCTCATCCTGCATTGGTTAGAGATACATCCAAACATCCCACAAGAATAGCATCTTTTATTTTGGAAGTTACTCATTACTTCCCTACACATATTTGACTTGTGACCAAAATTATTGTATATAAAGCACTAACCGGTAAAGGTAGGAACATTGTTCATGTTGTTCATTCCATTATTCATCCTACTTCTACATTGATTTGGAATATGACCATACTTATTGCAAGTAAATAATCTACCATTAAATTTATGAGCATTAGGTTGTCTTACCGAAGGATGCTTTCTCTTCTTCTGATAAGGTTTTGTATTGCCTTGGCCAAATCCAGAGGATTCACCTTTCTCAAATCCAAGTCCTCGCATATCCTTTCCATGTCTCTAACTTTCTAGCATCTCATCAAGCCTTGTGGATCTAGCTTTGAAATTATCTTTGTATTCATTAGTAATAGAAAGTTCATCCCTTAAGGTAGCAATCTGTCTTTCAATTTTTTGACCATTATTCCTTGACTGTGTCAATTCAAGCTTCAACTGATCAGTCTCATAGGTAAGTCTGAAGCATTCATCTGCACCTTCCTTCAATAATTGTGCTAGATTTTCTTCATTCTTCTTTCGGTCCTCAATCTCCTTAGTTAGCCTCATCACAATAGATTGTATCTCATTCTTCAAAGCAGCATTCTCTCTTTCAAGCTTGTTAACTTCATCAGCTTTACCCCGATATTCCATGATTTGTTCTTCTTTCTCCTTCAACTTGTCCATCATTTTTTTCCTCTTGTCTCGAGAAGTGCTCACTTGATCCTTCAAGTCATTAATGAAATCATCAGAAGCATTCAAGTTCTTCTTCAAGGTACAAATCTCATTTCTCACTGCATGAAGATCCTCAAGTGTCACACTACATTGTCTCTAAAAACTAGAATCCATTGAATCAATCTCCTAGACCTTCCTCAAATGGTTAAGCTTCCTCAGAGGAACTAGGATCTGATATCAATTGTTGGAATCAAGGATCACTAAGAAGGGGGGGGGGGTGAATCAGTGATTTACAGGTTATCAAATTTTAAAAATTAACTTTAAACAACCAGAAGCAAATACTTGAAACTGAAATGGAGAAACATAAAACAAACAACCACAAGATCATAGTACCGGTATTTTTACGTGGAAACCCAAATGGGATTTGAACCCACAATATTATTCCACTATGGCCAGTAGAAAAACAATATTAAAAAATGGGAATGCACAGGCATTCAGGCACACTGCCTAGAGCTCACTGCTCAATTACAATAACTTGAAATGCTACAACCCTCAAGGAAGTCTCACTGACTTACAAGATAGTTAGAATGATGAATTACAATGAATGAACTCTTAAAAAGAATCTACAATTCTTGGATGATTTTTGGTTGAGTACCAAATATATTGACTGACTCCCTTCTATTGATTTGCTTTGTTCTGCCCTGTTCTTTGTCTTAATCAGCTACCGAATCAAGGATGCACACTTGAAACTATGCCAAAATAGATTCTAGATCACCTCTCACTCGCATACAATCATATCATTCACCAAAAGGATCATCCACACCAAACTTATATATCGGTAATCAAAAAATAGATCATATATCATGTCGACATGCAAGTGTAACATGTAGTCACATGTCAGCTTGACTAGATCACCAACGATAAATGCAGATCACTAAAACAATAATAAAATGATGTGTTTAAGTCAGCCCAATCATCCCAAACATGATTCAATATACCGTAATCACTAGAAAGCTTCAAGACCCAAAAATGCTCTATTCTTCCTGAAATACTGATTAATTAGCTACCGGTTAACACCCTCTTCCGGATATGAAGAATTATGATCACCAGATCAAATCTCCATGAAGATTTTCCTTAAATGACAACCCTAAACCAATATTTAGCCACCAGAAATCACCAAAAACCATTGGATGAGTGTCAATTGCCAAAAATAATAGGTCCTCTTAATGGGTCTTATGACATAATAGGTCCTATTATGACACAATACCCCTTAACAGGTCCTACTAAGGGGTATAATGTCATAATAGGTCTTCTTAAGGGGTCTTATAAGATAATAGGACCTATTATGACATGATAGGTCCTCTTAAGGGGTCTTATGTCATAATAGGACCTATTATGACATAAGACCCCTTAAGAGGACCTATCATGTCATAATAGGTCCTATTATGGCATAATAGTATCTGTTATGTCATAATAGGTCCTATTATGTCATAATAGGTCCTATTATGTCATAATAGGTCCTATTATGACATAATAGTATCTATTATGTCATAATTGGTCCTATTATGTCATAATAGGTCCTATTATGACATAATAGTATCTATTATGTCATAATAGGTCCTATTATGTCATAATAGGTCCTATTATGACATAATAGTATCTATTATGTCATAATTGGTCCTATTATGTCATAATAGGTCCTATTATGACATAATAGTATCTATTATGTCATAATTGGTCCTATTATGACATAATGCCCCTTAACAAGTCCTACGAAGGGGTATAATGTCATAATAGGATCTATTATGACATAATAGGTCTTGTTAAGGAGTCTCATGACATAATAGGACCTATTATAACATAATCGGTCCTATTATGACATAATAGGTCTTCTTAAGGGACCTCATGACATAATAGGACTTATTATGACATAATTTGTCCTATTATGTCATAATACCCCTTAATAGGTCCTAGTAAGGGTTATAATGTCATAAAAGGTCCTCTCAAGGGGCCTTATGTCATAATAGGTCCTATAATGTGATAAATGGTCCTATTATGTCATAGTAGGTCCATCTAAGGGGTCTTATGTCATAATAGGTCTTACTAAGGGGTATAATATCATAATAGGCCCTCTTAAGTGGTCTTCTGACATAATAGGACCTATTGTGACATAATAGGTCATCATAAGGGGTCTTATGTCATAATAGGACATTTTAAGACTCGTCTTATGTCATAATAGGTCCTATTATGGGGTCTTATGTCATAATAGGTCCTATTGTGTGATCTTATGTGATAATGCATCCCATTAGGTCATACTACCTAGAAGAGGACCTTTTATGACATAATACCCCTTAACAGGTCCTACCAAGGGGTATAATGTCATAATAGGTCCTACTAAGGGATAATCTTATGTTCAATAATATGTCTTAAGGGGCCCTAGGATGTACTAAGGGGTTGTATGATCTGTGTTAATAGGTCCTAGGATGTACTAAGGGGTCCTAGGTGTCTTAAGGGGTCCTAGTAGTCTTAATATGTACTACTTGGGGTCCTAGGTGTCTTATTGGGTCAAAAGATGTCCTAGGATGTACTAAGGGGTTGTATGAGTCTTAATAGCTCCTAGGATGTACTAAGGGGTCATATGATGTCTTAATAGGTCCTAGGATGTACTAAAGGGTCAAAGGTGTCTTAAGGGGTCAAAATATGCCCTAGCATGTACTAAGGGATCCTATAATGTCTTAATAGGTCCTAGGATATGTTGCTCACCAAATCTGGTTAACCCAAGTTCACCTGCAATCCTTCTATGAAATGGCCAATTTCAATCTATGGAACACATCAAGACTTGGGAAACATAACATAGGACCCTAATTGATCCTCCTGCACTTCAAGTTCTGCTAAACCTAGGGGGGGACACCCTTTTGATGCATTAAATACAACAATTACAGACATATGGCAGTATCAAACAATAAGCAGATAGGTCATTCTACAAACTCAACCAATTAGAAACACACTACAGATTGGCTAAATTTTTCTAGACAATAGATGCAACAAGGCTTGGAATGAAAAGAACACAACCCCTAAAAAAAAAGGGAAATATATTTTCTTTAAATGTATAAATCTGAAAATATCCCCAAATCCTTCAAAGACCAGTGCCTTATTCATTGGGTATGGAGTCACATACAGAACTATAAATGCAAATCTTAGCTGCAAATTTGTTTTCCTTACAAGATATTCTTGCAACAATACCTTATACTAATGCATTACTCAATTCCTTCACAAAATCATCAAATATTGGATACATATTCCATTATTTATGATTGATTACAGAATTTAAAACCTTCATTGAAGGATACCTACAAACAGTCACAACAATCTCCTAGAAATGATAAATTCCATCCTCCTCGAGGGTTCAATTTGTAACAATGAAATACATGCCTAGAGACAATCTTGTGTGAAATTTACTTATGCCTAACATAAGTAAAACCTGCAACTAGAAAACAATCTACAATACTGAAATGCAGCTCTATACCTTGAAAATATCCATAGAATTTTACAAACTTGGGTCAAGAAATTCAGAACTAGTAACCATGAAACTCTGGAGCATTTCTCTAAAAATTCTGGAAACCCTCACAATTGAGAAGAAATGAGAATAAAAAGAGGAGGGAAAAAGATTAGATTTGCATAACACATTGCCAAGTGTCCCCTTTCTCCAACTGAATATTTTCCTTTCTCCTTCCCATGGAAACTTATCTCAAAATATCTGAGATTTGTCAAAACAAATCATAGAACTGAATTTCACAATTCAAGGGCTTTCCAACGGTATATGATATGTCTATGTTTGGATAAAAATAACCCCTCCAATGAATTAACCTCTCGTGCACCTCTATCATTTAAATTTTTGCATTTTTAACCCATAGTCTCAACTATGCATTTAACTTTAATTTTTCAGTCCATTTTCGGCCTTGCATCCTGCCACGTGACAGCTTGTGATTTGTCAGGAGGGTCCATTGGGTGCCACCTGGGATGACACCTCATCAATCTGCCACTTGTTGGTCACCCGGATTGCCACTGGACTGCCTGCTTGTTGGCCACCTCACTGGGACCCGCAAGCTCACCTACCACATCACCTTTCACCATTTCGTGATGGTTAATGGGTGAGCAACTTCAGATAGCGAAACAACACTGACCGTCTGATCTCCTCAACTTGCACGATCTTTAACATTTCGCCATTTCGTGAAGGCTATCTTTCGAGCATCTTTGGCTTGCGAAACAACACCAGTTGTCCGATCGCGATGAACCTGCTCACTCATTAATCCATTCTTTCTCTGCAAAATCTACCTACCTCAGGATTCATGCATATGGTGGGGTCCACTTGGTCGCCAACTGGCTCTTCGGTCACCTCAGGATTCATGTCTGCACGTGTGGGGTCCACCTGGTCACCCAACCTGCACCTTGCGTCAAAAGCCTTCAAGGCTTTGACACTATAGTATATTGGGGCACTACTTTTAAATATTGAAATTTCTCTCTGCCCAGCCAATGTGGGATAAATGCTCATGCCTGGGAATGCATTTTTTGAAGCTTTCTTGAGTGTTTTAATGGCTGCTAATGAAATTTGGTTTAATAGTTTTCTTTGTCTTTCTACTTCATGGTGCGCCACACCAGAGGGAGAGGATCAAACTAGTTTACACCTTGTAATTTCATTTTCTTGAAAAGTTTTAAAATGCCTCTCCAAACACTACACAAATCTGCATTAATTTCAAAGTTTAATGGGATTTACCCATAGTGCAGAGGAGGAGAATGGCTTGTTTACACCTACTTGCTTGAAACATTCTTCAATGCCCCTCCTCCACCTTCTATGCCATATTGCAAGTTGCACTTGCTTGAAAATTTTAAAATCCCTTCAACATTTTCCATGGCTAGGAGGACTGCATTCTCACGACAGGGGGAAATTGGCTTTATTCTTGCCAATTGCATTGCTTGAAAGTCTCTAATGGCTCTTCAGCCCAAACACCACGCAAAGGGGAGGAAGCAAGGTTTGTAGCTTTATGCCTGCACTTTGCATTTGTTTTAGAGATTTATTTGCTAAAGGTTTCAAGAGCCTGCTCAAACGCCAATGCCAGCAGGGAGATGGGGAGGCATGTGAGGGGGGTTTGACTGGCATTCATTTGCCAAAATAATTTGTTTCAAAGTTTCTATTGCCTCTATCTACATCATGCAAAGGAAGATTTGTTGGCAAAGGGTGCGGATTTAATTCTACTCAAAGACCATTGCCTTCCAAAGACCACACATGGGAGGATTTTGGCACCATGCCAATTGTATTTGCTTTGGATAATGGACTTTACCCATTACACACCACGCCAAAGAGAAAACTAACAAGGGTTTTGGATACTAAACTCCACCTACCAAATGAATTTGCTAAAAGTTTCAAAAAACCTTCTACATTGGTGTTATGCCCGACAATCACATTTTCTTGGAAATTTATAAAACTGTTGCCCAACTAGTTGCCACGCATTCACAAGGTTAGCCATTAATTGTAAAAGCCTTTGATGCATTTGGTGCACCATCATGAGTAAGAAATGCTTCATTAATGACATCAATGAGATTGTTGTCTGGGTGCAGTTGCTTTGCCTTAATATAATAAGCTTTTCTTAATCTCATAAGCATGAACATCGGGCTCCACTCCTAGAATATCATAGTACCTTTCTTCCTTCACCATTGTAACTAGACATAAAGGATCATAATGAGGACCGAACTTATGGTAATATGCATTTAGCATGCATGAAGAACACTTTACCATAAAATTAATGCACTGGCATGAGCCAGGTCGGGCCCCAAAGTGGGTCTGGTTAAAAGAAAAATTATTTTCATGTAATTAACCTTCGAAATGCCTCATGAACCTTAAACATACCTCTGAATCGATCGACACCATTTTCGGATCATTAAAATGAGTTTTGCAACTTTCAAGCACCTGTGCCACATTTTCGCATTTATCGCAAAGATGTAATTTTAAAACTGGTCAAAAAATCTTTCTGGACTTCGCAAACTGACAGGCATGTACTCTGATATACAAACATGAAATATACCAAGAGGTTTCTCAAGATGAATCCCGAGTGAAGAAATATTAATGGTCAAAGATGACCAACTGGCTTTGTCAGCACTGCGGACCTGATAAAGTCAATGCGCAAGGAACTCATAATCCCTTTCTTAAAAATATCAAACGATCTCCGTAGACCCTCAAATCTAAGGCATAGGTACCTTGAAGTACATATCAAAACTTAGAATGCTCAGTTTGACCGGGAAACTGATAGGGTACAAATAGTGTGCTCATGAAAATAGCCACTTTAACTGATGTAGCAATGAAAATATGGAACACTGAAAAAAGTGGCTCAAGAAACCCTTTTGAAAACTAATCAAATGGATTGGCAGGAGCTTGAAATTTGAAACATAGCTTATCTTTTATACCAGAAATAGCCCAGAAAAAACATTCTAACATGACATTCACCGGGGCATCTTTTACAAATGTGCAAAGTGAGGCTCTGACTAGCTCTTGAAACAGGGACTTATGCAAACCATAAACTGCAAACAGATTGAGCTTGCCAAACTGAGAAAATGGATTCATATGGACTTGAAATCTAGCATGTTGACTCACATTTATGCATAAAATTCAGTGCACTTTGAAATTCTTCATGATGATCAACAGGGCAAAATTTATAGGAGCTCAAAGTAGGCTACTTAATAAAATCTGCATTTGCACCTAACATGCACTTTCAGCTCACCCCTTGAAATGGGTACTTGATCAACTGATCCAAAATGAATTTTGAAAGTTTTCGAACACTTCATAGGTCAAATGAAAGGTATAGGACACATTTCAAAGCTTTACCTCTTGATGATTAACTGGCTCCATTTTATCCCCTCTCTAACTAGGCCGTTCAAGTTGATTCACTAGGTACTCATTCTGAAATGCAGAGCAAAATTTTGAAATGGGCCTCAAACCTTGAATCAAATTTAATGAGTCCCAACAGGATATACTAAGGGGTCCTAAGTGTCTTAAGGGGCCCTAGGTATCTTAAGAGGTCCTAGGATCTACTAAGGGGTCCTAGGATAACATTTTAACATCTAACTATATGTATAACATTTATACATAACATTGAAAACATCTAGAACATATAAATAACATTTAAACATGTCAAAAAAAAATTTAAACATTTAAACATCTAACTAGGTAGGTAGGGAGAGAGAGATAGAGATGTATATGTAGATAAATAGAGGTAGAGAGGGAGTGAGAGGAGGTGCATAGAGAGAGAGAGAGAGAGGATATAAAGAGTAGAAAGTTAAGGATGTGAGAGAGGTAGAGAGATAGATCTAGATTTTGGGAGATAGAAGAGAGAGTGGTAGAGAGGGGATAGAGGAGGAGTAATATGGAGAGAGATAGGTCTATAGTTTGAGGGAGATAAAGACAGTGATATATAGATAGAAAGAAAATTTTGATAGGAGCCTGTTGATTGCTGGAATTTGACTATCTAAAAATTTATAAGATCTTCTTAAATTTAGAATTTGCATTATAACTCCTAGAGATCTAAAACCACTGTCAAACTGTTGGCAATTGACACTATATTGGTTGGTTTCATTATGTTGTCATTGATGGCACCATGATTTTGGGTTCCGACTTCATATGGTGTACCAATAAACACTTCACAGACTCTTCATTGGCACCAGCATTGACAATGAAGGTCGACATGGTATAGCAAAGGTCATCGGTATTGGAGGCCGACATATTTTGGATCCGACATGGGTAACTTGTTTTAATGTTTATTCATTTATGTTATATGGCTAACATGTAATCTGATATTTTTTATATCTTTGTAAGCCGACATGTGGCAAAAATTTGTATAGGGTATATAGGGAAGTTTTTAAGATCATTTTGATATGACAGGAATGAAATGTAATGGACATGGAAATCTAATATGATGTGAAATCATTCCGAGAGACTATGTATGTGAGGAATTCATTGTAAGGGTTAATCTAGTATAGAGGTTTAGGGTTTTAACCGGAACAGACCGACCTTAAATCAGAGCTGTATTCTGGCATAAAAGATGCTATCCTAGTAGTTCACTATTCTCTAGATTATTGTTTGGAATTTAATGTAGTCACTAAGGCTCCTATTGTGATTGAGTAGTATGCTCTAGGTTGTAAGCCTTCCTGCAAGTGCAGGCCCATCATATATTGTAATATCTCTTCATATGGCCAATGGATTGATATTGTGGGTCACAAATCCCACCGTGGTTTTTTCTCTTCGAGGTTTCCCACATATAAATATGTGTGTTATGATTCTCATTTATATGTTTGGCTTATTGGCTGCATTACTTCTTTCAATTTTGTTTATACCGATATACCGATTGGTATATGAATGTTTTGTTTGTTAGGCCCAATATGGAAAGCTAATGTACTAAGAGGGGAGGGGTGAATCATTTCTTCAAAACATTTCTTCAACAATATCTTTACTGTTATACATAAACCGAATAATGCAGTAACATATTATAAAACTAAAATAAATAGATAACAATCATACATGATTCACTCCATAACACATATATTTTGATTACGCAGAAACTCTTGGTTAGAGAGAAAAACTGCGGTGGGGATGGCACCCACAACTTCACTACTGTAATAATAAAGAGTGCTTAGTTAGAGCTACATGTTTAGCTATTTCTGATAGCATACCCTATTAGGAGTAACAAGATCTATTAGATCTACCTTGCTAAAGGATTTTACAACACTTCATCTAAATGTTGCACCTAGTTAGAGGCTTTACAATTTATAGACTTGATTAGAGTCTTTTATCCTATTAAAGGTTTCTCTTACAACTTCAAAATATTACAATAAAATCATTACAAATATCTGCAACTTTACATCTGGAATGTTATAGCAGATTCTATGTGCTCAGAATAGATTACCTTGCTTATTGCATACCTCGGTAACCCATATAGTAACTCGGTAAACCCTTTTGTTTACTCTGTACTTTGACTATTCTCTGAAAACCTTCTTGGTGACCTCTATGTCTCTATAACAGTCTTCTTATAATCATGCACACACCTTTAACTCTTAACTCATGTTGTATAAATAGATCTCTTATGACAGTGATCCAATTCATTGCTTCGATTTTACAAACACGATTTATTGAATGAATAACTATGCAAAATATTTCATTGGTGAGATAACCTCAATAATCATACACAATCTTTAAGTGCAATTTCCAATGTGATAATGGTTAGATGTGCCTCGATCTTGTAACACATTTTCATATGCATGTCTAGGTTCAATGAATCTGGTAGCACGTTTCACTCGGTGTAAATCAACTCGGTGTGTCATCTTTGCTACTTGGTAGACATGTAAAGATACTCGATAGACAACTCGGTGTATACTGCATTCTGTGACTTCTTTCTTCTGTAACAGACTAGACTGTACATACCGATTGAATATTTTGGTAATAGATAACCGACTAGAGTATATAGTATAACTTTGACATAAAACTAATGGCAATTTGATAAGTAGTAACAATCTCCCCTTTTGACATTAGTTGAGATGTTTGACAAAAACTACTTTCAAAGTTATAACTCAATAATCTATATACTTGCAAAATTTGACTATGTTGATAGTATATACAATAGTCAATAATAATATATCAGATATACTCCCCTTATTGATATACTATATAAAATTCTGAGTTTTGAGTGCTTAATGATCTGTTCCTATTCTATGCTTAGTGTTCTGTATACTGCTCGGTTCACTACTCTTGGATACTCTTCTTATTCTGCTCGGTATACTTCTCCTGTATACTATACTCCAAAAACTATACCATTCTCTCAATACTGAAGTAATACTGTATCACTCCCCTAGTACTGTAACATATTACTCCACAAATATAGTATCACTCCCCCTTTTTGACAAACATCAAAAACTTAATTTCCATTCAGGGGTGGTAACTGGTCAAAAATGGATTTGTACTTGGTCTGGGCGTCGGTGAGAGTGACAGAGAGTGCATCCTTTACACTGTCCATTGAAGAATTATGTGCTTGAATATCAGCCAATAGTGATATTAAGCCATCTAGAGTGCTTCCCTCTTGAGTAGTAGATAAGTATGTGGCTCGGTTGATCTGTTCTTGGACTGATGAAAGATGAGGAAGGAATAATGTCTAAAGGGTCAGTATGTCCATCCGGATCTTGTGTTCATCATTTCTTAATTCCAATTGTTGAGCCATGAGCTGTTGTAACTTTGTATAAAAATTTTGAACTGAATTTGGCTCAGTGGTCAACTTATTTGAGAGATCGGTGATCTCTTTCTCAATTGCCTCTGTTTTATTCTTAATGTCTTTAATGAATAAAGAAAATGTGCAGAGTTTCTGAAATAAATAATGAATGTGCATGAGTTGAGGAGTCGAATCAACAATAAATTTGACAAGTTTAACTTTTCCAATAGCTATAGCTTTTTGTACCTCTTCTATCATTTTGGCAGTGAGCTCTTTGTCTTTCAACTTGCTCAAATACTTTGATGCATCTACTCCAGATGTCTCTATCTTTGTTAGGAGTTCATCCAGTTGAATGTGGATGGCTGCATCAGTTGAAACTATAGCTTTAGGTAGCATATCTATTAGGAGTGCTTTTACCTTCTGAAGTACTTTATTTTTCTTTGGAATGGCCATTTTCTTCTCTTGTTCGGCCTTTGCTTTGCATAGTTCACCGAAATCAATGAGTGCTTCCCCCTTTAATTTTGCTATGTCTACATTGAGCAACACTATGGGTTTTGACAAATCAACTTTAAAACTATGCTTCTTCACTTTCTTTTCTTTACCTTTCACCAATGGAACTAAGACAATGGCTTGTGAGGCTTGATTACCCTCGGTAGGTTGCTCAGTAGAGGCAACACTTTGATCGGTTCCTTTAGCCTATGTAGAGTCCTTCGGTGTCTCAGTACTTGGTGTCTCAGTTGCAACATTCTTAGTGCCAAAAGTTGCTTGAGATGTCTGTTCTTGAGTAGTACCTTCTTCTGTTGTGGCTTGTAACATTTGGTGCCTTGATCTGTATCCTGAGGAGTTTCGGTTGAGATAGGTTGCTTGACCGGTGGATAAGGCTGAACTTGTTCCAAAATGGATTCACTAGATACAAGTTTTGCATATGCAGTGCCTTCTATCATTTCCTATTCCGGTGCCTCTGTATCCATGACATCTTCATCAATTTGAATGGTGTCAGTAGGGTCTTGTTCGATAGCATCAGGACCTTGCTTGGTGACATCAGGATTGTGCTCGGTGACATCAATGATTTCAACCGTAGCTTTCTCACTGGCATCCTTGATTTTGAAGATTTCCTGCCACTTTGCTTTTGTCTCATTTTCTACTTCAATATATAGCCCATTCATCAGTTTTAAGGCTCTTTGTTTGACAAGAAACTTTGAATTGTAGGCTGTCAGATGTTCCTTTATTTTAGCTACTGACATATCAGGAAAGAGATGGACTAGACTTCTTTCTCTGATTTGTTTCTCTGAGTCCATTGCATACTTCCACCTATTATCAATATGCAAATACAATTCATTTGGAAGTGACTTAGCTAGTTCCAATGGAGCTAACCGAAACTTTAGAAATGTGTAGATGACAGCTTCTTCAAATTGTCTATTTTCATCATTGTTCCTGGTTTCATACTTGACATATATAAATCCTCCAAATCCACCATATTCTTTCAGATTAGCACAGAAGTTTTCAACACTATGTATATTTACCTTCTTGCTCTTGACAATCTGAAATTTGCTTGCATCTTTTGATTCGGTATCACTAGACTCTTTTGCCAAAATGAGTCTCTAAGTAGATTTCTTGTATGTCTTTATTACCCTGGGAACAGTAACACTCTTTGTCTTCTTACTCAGTGAAGCTACAGATGCTCTAGTGTTAGGTCATTTTACTGGAGGTGGAGTCGGTGAGACTTTTGATGTGTCTTGTTTCTTTCTCTTTAACACTTTACCCTTAGGCAATTCAGTACTTAGTGTTATAGCTCCCTCTTGGGCTTTAGATTCCTCTTCGGTAATGGTAATGGTGCCTTTGATAGGTGTAGAGGAAGAGTCTTCTCTGAATTTCTCAGACAATGCTTTTATCATTTTTGATGCCTTTCTTGTAGCTTTGGGTACTACAATATTCATCTTTAAGTTTTCCTTTACTTCCTCATAGGTACCATACCTCAGCTCAGTAGCATGTCTGGGCAATGTAAGAAATGCATCAATTTGTTGTTTTGTGATGTCAAAATCAATCTCATAACCCATTGGTGACAAAGATTGAGTCCTTGGTTCCACAACATTCACATAACGGTAATCGGTGTCAACTTCAAAACATATATCATTTTTGTATTTCTCTACTAGCTGGGGTGGAATCCTATATCTGTTATGCATTTTCTCTTAAAATTTACTGAAGTAATCATCCATGATATCATTGAAATTATCACCTAACTTCTTAATGAAGTCATTAATCTGATGGGTGATAGGTTGGTGTAGCTCCCAAACAACTTTACCGACTGATGGAAAGAATTTTTCAAAGTAAAAAAACATGCATACTAGTAGTGATCCAAACTTTAGAGTATTAGCCGAGTTGTTATTCTTCGGCTTCATGATGGTGTTTAGATTTTGAAATAGGTTCTTCAGCAATACCTCGCATAGGTTAATTTTCATTCCCTTTTTCACAATTTTGTAAGCCAAGTCTATTGCTACACAGGGAACACTGTTTTCCCTTGCCGATTGGAAGAAACAGTAGCCCATTACTCTAAGGGCAAATTTTAGTTCTCCATTAGTAACATTATTCAGTTTTAGTCCTTTGCAATCAGATTCCACTCTGGTTAAACTGATCAATTCCTTCTATGATATCATCTTCTGGGCTCAGGAATGATCATAGATAGGGTAACCGGTAATCAGATGAATGATTTCCTTGGTAATCTTAAATGGTTTTTCTTCTAGCCACATGAAATCATCGTGAACTCTACTCAGAACAAACTTGACCCACTGGGGTTTGAACACATGAGGATAGGTTAGAGCTTCAGTTAATCCCTTGATCTTGATGTGCTCATACTTGTTGTTCAATATACCATCGGTACATAGCTCATCATAGGTGTCTTTGATTTCCACATGACCGAGTTCTTCAACACGACATTTGGTGAAGAATCTCACATCTTCGACTAACAACACTCTGTCCGGGATGAGTGAAAAGGCAGTTTTGTCATCCAGTTCAAAAGCGACTTTGGGAGTCAAAGAGTATTTTAGTGAGGGTTTTTCTACATTCTTGACAACTATGGGATCTTGGATCTTGGGCGCCATTGTAGATTTCAGATAAAAATTAGCAAAGAGTCCTTAGGGTTTCAGGATTTCAAACGACAGATGCTTTGTACTTAGCAGATAATGGAAACTAGATAAGATTGGTAAACTAGCTTAGCAATGTGTTGAGATTTGATGTAAATACCTTGAATTTGCTTTGTAGGAGGTTTGATCGCCTTTGAATCGCTTGCTCTTCTTTCTCGAAAACTTAGTAAGTGTAAATGACAGTGAAAATGCTTTTAAGTACACAAAATACCTTATCAAGCTCCATGCGAATTAGGTCAAAAACATTAAATGCACTTGGTTCCTCTTTAACTGATTTACTCTCCTATTTGGTTTTAACCGAGTAACCAAACTTCCTTCATTTACCGACTTGACAGGCTTCCTGTATTCACCGACTTGACAAGTTTCCTGTAAAGTGCTTCAAAAGACTTTGATAGAATTTCAAACTTACTATTACATCTTAACTATGCAGATTTTGAATTAAGTACATAATAGAATAGGAACTGTTAAGATTTTAACCTTCAGAGAATGCCGTCCCTTCATACCTTTACCGATTAATTTGGAATAGGTGCACCTAACTTGATAGGTAAGGTTCTTTCTTCATTTGACACAATTTCCTTCTTTTTCCAAATCATCTTTAATTTTTCTTTTATTTCTTCAGTGTCTTTTCTAGGTTGATCTTTGCAATCTCCAGCTAAGTGTCCCACTTTGTGACAATGAAAACATGCGATACCAGGATTTCTCCATGATCTTCGGTTGTACATCCCAAACCTTATAAAATAGTTGTCACTTATATGTCCATATCTTTCACAACACTCACACCATATCCTTGTATTGTAATCCCATGGTACTGCAGAATACTGTCGGTAAGGATCTGTGTGAGTTTGGTAGCCTCTAGCATTTTCTCGATGTGCATACCACATATAGTTCTTTTTCTTAAACTAGCACTTCTCGATACTATGTCCATATCTATTGTAGTTTTTACAAAACCCTTTGAATTTTGCCTTTTGATAATTATTAACAGACTTTGTCCTACATTGATTAGATGTGTGACCATATTTATTGCAATTGTAACAATAACTATTGGACTTAGTGGCATTCGGTTGCTTACCTTTTCTGATTTGGCATATGTTGGCAGTGTGACCTTGATTTCCATAGTAGTTGCAAATAGGCTTCTTTCTTTTGATGTTATTCTTATTTCTAGCTTGCTTTGATGATTCTCCTCTCTCGGTAGTATGAATTCCTTTCTCGGTAGAGTCTTTTCCTTTGTAACCGAGTCCTACATCTTTGTTGGGTCTTCTTGTATTCAGTTTCTCATCCAACATCTTTGATGCTTCATAGCTCTTCTTCAATGTTTCTTTGGATTTCTTCTCTATTTCAAGTTCATCGGTTAACTTTGATACTTCAAGTTTCAATGCTTGATTCTCATCATTCTTCAGAATTGCTTCATGATGTGCATAACCTAGTTGATTTGATAGGTTTTGTTGAGTTCTAGTCAACCTTATGATTTCATCATTCTTATTAGATACTAAGACTTCAAGTTGTTGCTTCTCTCTTTCTAGATCTCTTACTTTATCCTCAGCTGTTCTCAATGCATCAAGATTTTCAGTCATTTGTGTGCTGAAATGTTCATGTTCTCTTTTCATTGCTTTTAGTTGATAAGCCAGTGCTTTGTTCCTTTCTTTCAATACTCCAATCATTTCTTCAGTCTCTTCAGATATACTATTCTCAGATGACGTCTTAATTTGTTCCACTAACTCTTGAGAGTCCTGCAAATCATCAAATAATATTCTTCTCACTTTTAGAGATTTTTGCATTTGCCTTTGCATGTCTGCAATCACTTGATTAGCATGATCCAGCTCTTTTTACAGATACACAATCCTCCGAGATTGTTTATAGCCTTCCATTGATAAGATCTTTCTTTTTAGGTAGTTAAACCCTTTTTCAAGATTCAAGCTCTGATACCAATTGTTAGGCCCAATATGGAAAGCTAATGTACTAAGAGGGGAGGGGTGAATCAGTACTTCAAAACATTTCTTCAACAATATCTTTACTGTTATGCATAAACCAAATAGTGCAGTAACATATTATAAAACTAAAACAAATAGATAAAAATCATACATGATTCACTCCATAACACATATATTTTGATTACGTAGAAACTCTTGGTTAGAGAGAAAAACTACAGTGGGGATGGCACCCACAACTTCACTACTACAATAATAAAGAGTGCTTGGTTAGAGCTACATGTTTAGTTATTTCTGATAGCATACCTTGTTAGGAGTAACAAGATCTATTAGATCTACTTTGCTAAAGGATTTTACAACACTTCATCTAAATGCTACACCTGGTTAGAGGCTTTACAATTTATAGACTTGATTAGAGTCTTTTACCCTATTAAAGGTTTCTCTTACAACTTCAAAATATTACAATAAAATCATTACAAATATCTGCAACTTTACATCTGGAATGTTATAGCAGATTCTATGTGCTCAGAATAGATTACCTTGCTTATTGCATACCTCGGTAACCCATATAGTAACTCGATAAACCCTTCTGTTTACTCTATTCTTTGACTGTTCTCTGAAAACCTTCTCGTTGACCTCTATGTCTCTATAACAATCTTCTTACACTCATGCACACACCTTTTGTTGGCAATTTAGCATTATAACAGACAACGAAGGATTGTTGACATTTCAATAAAGGATATTGAGAAGGTTGTTGATGATTATGGATATAACTGGTTAAGGATGTTTACTGTCTTGATATTATTATTTTGTCATTGATGTCAAGAAATTGATTTTCTAATTCAGTATTATGTTGCCATATCTTAAGAAATATGATTTGAAGAGTATAAAGATGTCGGTAAAAGACACAGGAAAGAATATGATGAATAAGGGGATGAATAAGGTATTCAATGGGCAACGATTACCGAGTGAGAAAATGATGAGATCATGATGTTTAGATTGTTTTAACATCATAAATATGTTGTAAATTGTAAGGTTAATACTGTACTATGTTACCAAACAAAGAACCTAGTCGGCAAACCCTAAGGAACCTAGTCGGTAAACCCTAAGGTTATCGCTATTGGTTAATGAAGACGGAATGTCTACCGAGTGAAGTTTAGTATTTACCGAGTTGTAACCAAGCTATAATAGAATGCATTAAATGGTTACATGCATTATTTAATGAAGGAATCTGATGAGCTAGAACTGATTAAATGATTGGTATGTCATAAATGAAGTTTGTTAAGAATCTATGGCAATGGAAGATCGGCAGGAAGATCTATAGTTTAGATTGAACCGCAATACCTTGGCACAAGTTCCAAGAAAGGTATGCAAGTTCCAAGGCAGGGTAAAACATTTTCAGATTGAAAGATGCATTGAACCTAGTCAAGATTGAAGATCTGATGGCTATGATTGATCATGGGAAATGTGATCAAGGAGATTAAGTGGTTAGCTAATTGTTTATAAATAGGAAACTGTTGATAAAAAATGTATACGGGAAAGTGTATGCATAGGGATGCTACATAGTGATTACCGAGCACTGAAGCTTGAAGACCTATTTGAATAATAGAGTATAGAAGCCCAGCAGATGGACAAGATTAGTTCTATGTCTAGATTGTATTGAACAAATAAGAATCTGCTTTAGCATTTTAGATGTGAAGTTGCAAATAGATTTTATTACTGTTATTTTGTGAAAGTGATAGAAAATCTCTTGACCGAGTGGACTTAATAGTCTTATTTGTAAAACCCTCTAACAAGGTGACATTCTGATTGAGTGTTTGAAATCCTTTAACAAGGTCACTTCTAACAAGGTGAAGATCCTAACAAATTTGTGGGAAATCCCTTAACCGGGTCACATCTAGCAGTGTGTTTGTAATCTTTAACAGGATTTGCTTTTAACCGAGCATACTCTAGAAGAGTATATTTCTTAGTGGGTCTGAAATCCCACAGTGGTTTTTCCCTATTTGGATTTCCATGTTAAATTTGGTGTTATGAGGTTTATAATGTTTATATGCTTTTGAGTTTGCATGTTTAATAGTTTTGGTTATATTACTAAAGTATATGTTACCGAGGTTGAATCTGATGTTTTTATGGAAGATTAAGTTTGTATGATTCACCCCCCCCCCCCCCTCTCATCTTGTTGGCTATTAGATCTGTACTTATATTAAGTATTATAACTATCAATTAGTATCAGAGCTTTGGACTCCGGAAGAAAAGTTTAAAGGCACTTGAGTTAAAGATCCAAAGATGTATAAGAGGGATGTACCGAAGCTGAACAAGTCAAGTTTCTCTACATGGCAGAAAAGGATGAAGTTGCATCTATCAGGGGTTGGAGAATATGTTGTATACTATCTAGAGAATGATTTTGTTACACTGAGCACCTATCCATTGACAATGGAAGAGATAAAGGCAAAGCAAGAACATATTCAAGCAATGATTGAAATAACATCTGCATTGACTGACTCAAAGTTTAATGATCTAGAAGGCTGTAATGATGCAAAGGCAATGTGGGATAAGCTCATATCTATGTATGGAGGAGATGAACATGTTCAAAGAGAAAAAGTAGATAGTCTAAGAGGACAACTTGAATCTATGAGGATGAATGAAGGTGAGAACATAACTCAGTACAGTACAAGACTAAAAGAGATTGTCAATCAACTCAAAGGAGCAGGTGGAACTATTGAAGAAAAGGATATAACAAGTAAGTTGTTAAGAACCCTTCTACCAGCTTATGCAATCTGAGTCTCTGCAATCAATGAATTGAGGTCTGTACCTAATGTGCCAGTTTCATTAGATGCTACTATTGGTAAGCTACATGCATTTGAGTTAAGTAACTTTGATAACAGTGGATCTTTAGTAAATAAAGTTGAATCTGCATTTATTTCTTTTCATCTTGATGAATCTAATGATTACAATGAAAGAAAGTACAAGAACTCTGAAGGAGATCATAGTGGAGCAAGTGAAGGATTTCATAAGAACATGGAAGAAGTACACAAACTGTATGAGGAAATTAGAAAGCAAGAAGAGTTTGAAGCACTATTAGCCAAAAGGTTACCGAGAGGGAAAGGTAAGTATAAAGGAAAACTACCTTTGAAATGTTTCAATTGTGATAAAATAGGACATATGGCTTCTAACTATCCTGACAAAGATTCTACTGAAAAGAGAGATTACCGAGATGACAGACAGAAAGATAATCATTACAGAGGACACCGAGACTTCAGAAGAAGAGATAGAAAGACATGCTTAATAGCCGATGAGGAATCCAATGATGATAAATTAGATGAAACTAATATAGAGGAAGTAGTTTATGTGGCTATCAAAGATGGATTAGATGAAGAAAAGTATGAAGAAAAATCCCTAATATCTCACATAAACACTAATGATTCTTGGATCATAGATAGTGGATGCTCACATCATATGATAGGAGATAAACACAAATTTATTATATTAGAAGATTATGATGGAGGCTATGTTAGATTTGGTAATGATGCACCATGTCCAGTGAAAGGTAAAGGATCTATAACACTTCTTGACAATGCAAGATGTAATGATGTTTATTGGGTTGAAGGTTTGAAATACAATTTGTTGAGTGTAGCACAGCTAAACAACACATGTTACCAAATAGAATTTCAGAAAGGAATTGTCAAAGTTCATGACAAGAATGGAAAGTTAGCTGCTACTGGGACACAAACAAAAGGTAACACATTTCACCTTAATTCAACTCGGATCAAGTGTTTGTATGCAAAGATAGATGATACCTAGTTATGGCATAAAAGGTTTTGTTATGTAAATTTTGATAATCTGGTCAAAATAAGCAAGAAGCACCGAGTAAGAGGTCTACCGAGTCTTGAAAAACATGAGAATGCTATGTGTCGAGGATGTCAAATGGGCAAGATGTCAAGATCAATATTTACAAGTAAGTCTTACACTTCTAAGGGAATTTTAGATCTTGTGCACACTGATCTTTGTGGTCCTATGAAAAATCAAAGTTATTATGGTGATAAATATTTCATATTATTTGTGGATGACTATTCAAGGATGATGTCAGTAATGTTTTTAAAAGAAAAATTAGAAGCTTTTCAAATGTTTAAATGGTACAAGGCAAGAGTTGAAAATGAAACAGGAAGACAATTGAAATGTCTTAGATCAGATAGAGGAGGAGAGTTCACATCTGATGAATTCAACTTATTTTGCAATGATCATGGTATTAAAAGACAAGTCTTTGCATTGAGAACTCCACAGTAGAATGGAATAGTTGAGAGAAGAAATAGATCTATTGTGGATTGTGCTAGAACACTGATGATTGAAAAGAAGGTGCCACAAACATTTTGGAGAGAAGCAATAAGCACAACAGTTTACACCCAGAACCGAATACAATTAAAGAAAGGTACTTTGAAGACACCATATGAAATCTGGTATGATAAGAAACCTAATGTAAGTTATTTTAAAATCTTTGGAAGTAGATGCTATGTTCACAAAGATGATAGAAATGGCAAGTTTGATCAGAAAAGTGAAGAAGGAACATTTCTAGGTTATTATTCTAGAAGAAAAGCATTTAAATGTCTAATCAAATCATCTAACAAAATAGTAGAAAGTGCAAATGTGAAAATTGATGAATTTGCAGAAAGAAATGATGAAGGAAATTCCAAGGAACTAGAAGACTATGATGAATTTGTCTATGTTCAACCGACAAGTCTTATCAAGAAGACTATTGAAGAAAATGAAGAGAATATCTAGTTACCGAGTGATGAAGAAGGTCATACAGAGCCTACCGAGCCTATATTAGCCAAGTATGTCAGAAGACACCATGCACCAAGTCAGATTATAGGAGATAAAGATGATCCAGTGATGACAAGGAACAAACTGAGATAGAACACATGTTTGATATCTGAATTTGAACCGAGAATAGTAAAAGAGGCATTTAATAGTGAAGATTGGATAAATGCTATGACAAAAGAGATTGATCAAATCAAGAAGAATGACACATGGACACTAATCCCAAGACTGAAGGACAAAAATGTAATCGATACAAAGTGGATTTTCAAAAACAAGCTAAATGAAAAAGGAGAGGTCATTCGAAACAAAGCAAGACTAGTTTGCAAAGGCTATGCTCAAGAAGAAGGAATTGATTATGGTGAAACTTTTGCACCTGTTGCTAGACTTGAAGGAGTAAGAACATTGATGGCATATGCTGCTTTCAAAAACTTCAAGGTATATCAAATGGATGTCAAATCTGCATTTCTGAATGGAATATTAAAAGAAGTTTTTATTGAACAACCTGAAGGATTTGTTGAAGACAAGAATAAAGATCAGGTATGTCAATTGAACAAAGCTTTATATGGTTTGAAACAAGCACCTAGAGCATGGTATGAAAGATTGCACTCTTATTTGATTAAGATTGGTTTCATAAGGACAAGTGAGAACATCAATATGTACATGAAGAATGATGAAAATGGAATACTGATCTCAGCCATATTTGTTGATGATATTATATTTTGTGGAAATGACTCTTTATGCAAGAACTTTGGAAATGAAATGAGCAAAGAATTTGAGATGTCATTAATCGGTGAGATAAAGTATTTTATAGGTTTATAGATACTGCAAATGAAAAAAGAGATTTTCATTACTCAATCCAAGTACATAAAGGAAATCTTGAAGAAATTTGGAATGGAGGATTCAAAACCAGTAAGTACTCCTATGACTACCATCTGTAAATTATCAAAGAATGATGAATCTGCATCTGTTGATAAGACACTTTACCAATCCATGATTGGAAAGCTACAATATGTTGTTCATAGCAGACCAAACATAGCACATGCAGTAGGTATAGTTGCAAGATTCTCTACAGATCCTAAGGAAACACACATGACAACAATCAAAAGAATTTTTAGATACTTGAAAGGCACTGAAGATTATGGCTTAGTATATTAGAAAGGAAATAATTTTGATTTAAAATTTTATACTAATGCTGATTGGGTAGGCAACATTAATGACAGAAAAAAAACAAGTGGAGGAGCTTTCTTTTTAGGAGAAAGACTAGTGAGTTGGCTTAGCAAGAAACAAGGATGTGTTTCACAATCAACAATAGAAGCTGAATACGTTGATGCAGCATTGAATTGTACCAACATTGCATGGATCAAACAATTGTTGGAAGGTATAAATGCGAAAGTTACTGAGCCAGTAACTATATTCTGTGACAATACTAGTGCCATTAACATTTCAAAAAATCATGTTATGCACTCTAAGACAAAGCACATCTCTATCAAATATCATTATCTTAGAGAAGAAGCTCAAGAGAAGAAAGTGGTGTTGGAGTATGTTAGCACAAAGGAACAAATAGTAGATATCCTCACCAAGCCACTACCAAGGGACACTTTTGAATATCTCAGAAGTAAGTTAGGGGTCCTACCCCTATCTTCTACTCACTGACTGAGTTTGGTGAAAGCATCAATCCGATGACTCTATCGAATATCTTTTAGGAGTTGATGCTAACTTACACACTTTAGGATGTTTTCTAAAGGTGTATAGGAATTATTACAAGAAACAATACAAGAAACAATACAGGGAACAGGAATTGAAGACAAAATGCTCTGACCGAGACTGAATTGACACAACAACAGGAAATCACTTCATATAGGAAGAAATTATGTTTTAGTTCTTTACTTTTTGGCATTGTTGTCAAAGAGGGAGAAAACTAAGAAAGGGGAGAAGACTGAAGATTAGAAAGAAGACTAAAAAAAGAGGAGAAGTCTAATGTATGGGGGAGAAGTCTGATGACAGCAAGAGAGAGCATTTCATTATTTCAGAGTCGCAGCAATTCGAATCTTTTAAGGTCAAATCAATTGGTTTTGCCATCAATGCCAAAGGGGGAGATTGTTGGCAATTTAGCATTATAACAAACAATGAAGGATTGTTGACATTTCAATAAAGGATATTGAGAAGGTTGTTGATGATTATGGATATAACTGATTAAGGATGTTTACTGTCTTCATATTATTATTTTGTCATTGATGTCAAGAAATTGATTTTCTTATTCAGTATGATGTTGCCATATCTTGAGAAATATGATTTGAAGAGTATAAAGATGTTGGTAAAAGACACAGGACAGAATATGATGAATAAGGGGATGAATAAGGTATTCAATAGGCAACTATTATCGAGTCAGACAATGATGAGATCATGATGGTTAGATTGTTTTAACTTCTTACATATGTTGTAAATTGTAAGGTTAATACTGTACTATGTTACCAAGCGAAGAACACAGTCGATAAACCCTAAGGTTATCGCTATCGGTTAATGAAGGTGGAATGTCTACTGAAAGAAGTTTAGTATTTACCGAGTTGTAACCGAGCTATAACAGAATGCATTAAATGGTTACATGCATTATTTAATGAAGGAAGCTGATGAGCTGGAACTGATTAAATGATTGGTATGTCATAAATAAAGTTTGTTAAGAATCTATGGCAATGGAAGATCGGCAAGAAGATCTACAGTTTAGATTGAACCGCAATACCCTAGCACAAGTTCCAAGAAAGGTATGCAAGTTCCAAGGCAGGGTAAAATGTTTTCAAATCGAAAGATGCATTGAACTTGGTCAAGATTGAAGATCTGATGGCTATGATTGATCATGGGAAATGTGATCAAGGAGATTAAGCAGTTAGCTAATTGTTTATAACTAGGAAACTATTGATAAACAATGTATGCGGGAAAGTGTATGCACAGGGATGCTACATAGTGATTACCGAGCATTGAAGCTTGAAGACTTGTTTGAATAATAAAGTATAGAAGCCCAACAGATGGACAAGATTAGTTCTATGTCTAGATTGTATTGAACAAATAAGAATCTGCTTTAGCATTTTAGATGTGAAGTTGCGGATAGATTTTATTACTGTTATTTTGTGAAAGTGATAGAAAATATCTTAACCGAGTGGACTTAACAGTCTTATTTGTAAAACCCTCTAGCAAGGTGACATTCTGATTGAGTGTTTGAAATCCTATAGCAAGGTCACTTCTAACAAGGTGAAGATCCCAACAGATCTGAGGGTAATCCCTTAACCGGGTCACATCTAGCAATGTGTTTGTAATCTTTAATAGGATTTGCTTTTAACCGAGCATACTCTAGAAGAGTATATTTCTTAGTGGGTCTGAAATCCCACGGTGGTTTTTCCCTATTTGATTTTCCACGTTAAATCTGGTGTTATGAGGTTTATGATGTTTATATGCTTTTGAGTTTGCATGTTTAACAGTTTTGGTTATATTACTAAAGTATATGTTACCGAGGTTGAATCTGATGTTTTTATGGAAGATTAAGTTTGTATGATTCACCCCCCCTCTCATCTTGTTGGCTATTGGATCTATACTTATATTAAGTATCAGAACTATCACCTTTAACTCTTAACTCATGTTGTATAAATAGATCTCTTATGATGGTGATCCAATTCATTGCTTCGATTTTACAAACACAATTTATTGAATGAATAACTATGCAAAATATTTCATTGGTTAGATAACTTCAAAATCATACACAATCTTTAAGTGCAATTTCCAATGTGATAACGGTTAGATGTTCCTTGATCTTGTAACACGTTTTCATATGCATGTCCAGGTTCAATGAATCTGTTAACATGTTTCACTCAGTGTAAATCAACTCGGTGTGTCATCTTTGCTACTTGGTAGACATGTAAAGATACTCGATAGATAGCTCGGTGTATACTGCGTTCTGTGACTGCTTTCTTTTGTAACCGACTAGACTATACATATCGACTGAATATTTTGGTAATAGATAAGCGACTAGAGTATATAGTATAACTTTGACATAAAACTAATGGCAATCTGATAAGTAGTAACATTGTTAAGGATAAAATCCACTATTTTGGTATAACACTGATTCACCTCCCCCCCCCCCACTCAGTGTTATTGGTTTCCAACAATTGGTATCAGTGCCTTGTGCCTTAGAGGAAGTTTAATAGCTTGAGGAAGATCCTGAAACTAGAATCATTGAATATGGCTTTGGAGAAGCAGCTTGAGATGGCACTTGAAGATTATGATGCTAAAATATTCAAGAACTTAAATCTACAAGATGAGTTGAATTTTGCTAAGGAATTCATTCTTGTCCTACAAGAGAGGCTATAATCTGTTCAAGCTAGGAGGAAGGAACTTTTGCAAAATCAGGATGATGAAAAGAAAAGTGCACTTAAGGAACAATGTCAGAAATTGAGTCAGGCGAACATGGTTATGAAGAATGAAATTCAAGCTATAACTATGAGGATGATTAAGGAGATTGAGGACAAAAATAAAAAGGAAGAAAATTTTGTTGTATCCCTAAAGAATAAATTTGAAGAATGTGGTAGGTTGGTTCATGAAAATGATATGTTGAGAACTAATTTGGTACAATCCTAGAATAATGAGAAAGAGATTGAGATCCAAATGACAATACTAAGAGATTATTTAACTATTGCAAGTGAGTACAAAGAAAAATTAAAGATCAACTCAACACAACTTGATGAGTTACTGAAGAGACAAAGGCAGATTGGAGATTCTAGTGGACTTGGATTTGAGAAAGGACGGAGTTTCAGTACTGCTAATGATGATCAAAACCATAAGGGACCAGTAAGGAAATTCAATTCTTATAAATTCAAGGGTATATGTTTTATTTGCAATAGATTTGGTCACATGTCTAGGCAATGTAGAAACAAAGCAAATCAGAACCTTGATTCTTCTCCCAGTAAATGTTCTAAATGCAATAAAATTGGTCATAAGACAGAAGACTGCAAAATGAATGTAAAATGCTATGCTTGTAGAAAATTTGGACATATGGCTAATCAGTGCAGGTCAAGCAATTTCACCAGTTTTAGTAAAACAATTCTGAAGAACAATGTTACATGTTATGCATGCAATGAAATTGGATATATTACTAAGTTCTGTAGAAGTAGAAATGCATCGGTTAGTAATGGAGGATATGTCATGCCCAAAATTTTGGGCACAAACGAAATAATTTTTTTAAAAAATACGTAACCTAGTACAACTAACTTATTAAAATAATGCAAAACTAGTTTAGTCATAACTATGTTTGAGTGAATCTAACAACTAAATCAATTAGGCAAAAAATAATCTATGTTAAAAGCGGGATAATAATTCTCCCAAAAGAATTATTAATATTCTCCAATTAATAAATAATTAAACTCACTTAACAAAAATCTCTAATTAATTGATAAGAGATAATATAAATCTCAAATAGTCCTTTAATTGCCTAGGGTCTAAATTAATTAGCCCTAGCTTATTTTAACAATATTTATAATTTGTTTAAAACTTAACAAGAGGGTCAATTAAACCCTTAATTGTATTTGTGCTATAAGATTATATTAATGAAGGCCAAATAATTTAACTTCTAAGGCTACCTATTGCAAAGGTATTTATTAATATTCTCCCATAAACTCAACTCAAAAGGATTCTAAATCTAGCTCTTAAATAAACCTTTTAAAAAAGAACTCTACTCAATAACAAATGAAATTTCACTATTGGAGGTTTAAACCAAGTAAAATCTCAATTTTATAAATCTAATATACATATGTAGCTAATACACCATAAAATTATATATATATATATATGTGTGTGTGTGTGTGTGTGTGTGTGTGTGTGTGTGTGTGTGTGTGTAACATATATATATATATAAGTATGTTAAAAAATAATATATAACATTTTTTTGTTTTATAAATTTTATGTGTTTTGCCCTAACCCAAAAATTGGGTTAGGGCTTTGTGTATGTGTGTGTTTTCATATTTTTTTTTTTTGTGTGTGTGTGCAAGTGTGAGGGTCGGCGACCATGGGGAAGGTGTCCAGTTTCATCATATGGCGGGGCCGAGTTTCCATGCAGGGTGGAGGCCGAGCGGATGACGGTCTCAAAGGGGAGAGGGGAGCGAGAACGGAGGCGACGGCTACCTGTGGGGGCTCCCTACAGGGATGGCCGCAGCCATGCCTGCAGGTCACGATCCATAGAGGTAGCCAAGGCCGCCACTGCGGTACATGGCCCGCAGACCGACTACGCTGCCGCTGCGGGGCGCCGCCCACAAGGGGGAGCTGAAGCTTCCTCGTCTGTGGGTTGCGACCCATAGAGGCGGTTGCGGCCACCGCTGGGGGTCGCCACCCATAGCACGGGGGGCGCTTCCCTTGCCCTCGCCTGCGTGCAATCCCGCAGGGCCGAGGGGGGGCATAAGCTCATACAATATATATATTTTTTTGTTTGTTTAATTTTTTTTTTGGCATAAATTTTCTTTTTAATAATAAAAAACAATATATATATATATATATATATATATATATATATATATATATATATATATATATATATATATATATATATATATATATATATATATATATATATATATCTGGGTGTTTATTTTTACATTAACACTCTTTAAGCAAATTCCTTTTCTTTTTTTTTTATTAAATCTTTTATGCATATAGAAAATTAATAATATCATTTACAACATGATAATGGTGAAATATTCATTTCTATTAGGCTGAAAAATAGGTGTTTTATATTCTGCTCTCTTTTTTTTATGTTATAAGCATTATGTAACTATGTTTAAAATGCACACAAATAGCAAGCTTTACTTCCTAAATATTTTTCTTTTGCAAGACTAAGATGCTAACTTTAGAAATGTATAACTAATTAGTTTCATTTTCTGCAATTTATTTAAATGACAGAAAGTAATAAATTATAACTGCAACTATATTAGTCTAGGAAACATTTAAAAGAACAACTTAAAGTAAAATATATAAAAAACTATTCCACTAAATTTATAGTTGTATTAAGCATCAAGGCCTATGTGCATGCTATTCTTTTTTTTTCATAAGTTTACTTACATAAGGAAATAAATGAACTCTACACTAAAAACAACATGAATGCAAACAAATTTATCTCTTCTTTTTGTAAATGAAGGTCTTAATACAAGCTCATATATTTCATCCCTTTTTTTTTTGCAAAAATAACCAAATCGAAAAAAAAAACATTTCTGTAAGTATATTAAAATACAATGTAAATATCATTACAAATGGGTTTGAAAACCCTACTAGAAATCTCCTTTCCATTGAATGAGAACTATGAATAAAAATACAACATTTCTTTACTTTTGGAAAAATAAATACATCATTGGCTTTTTCTTTAAAAGCTACAATAATAAATTCAACTTTTTTTTTTTGAATCTTTTCTACAACATAAAAACAACAACTAATTTCTTCTTCTTTTCCTTCCCATCCCAAGCAACCTGCAAATAGAATAAAAACTTGACCATGGAGTGCTCACCTCCCAGCCTAAGCTTACTAGAAGCCACCCTCGAGCTTGGAGAACCAAGCACTAGACAGGTCACAAACAAACATCCACACCAAACAAAGGGGCAAACACTCAACATACATTTTCCCAACCCAAGCTACACTTTCACCACAACTTGTGATGGTTTTTTTCCACGGGTGGAAGTGGACCAAATACCATTGGGGAGATTGCAAGCATGGAACAATTCAAGCCACCTCATGGCAACCAAAATACAACAAAATACATCTCCACACCCTTATGCGCCCCCCCCCACCCCAAGGCATATAAGCCATATCTTCTCCCCTTATGACCCCCAAATGCATACACAAGGCTATGCAGCAAGGGTCACAAAGAACACCCTTGAGATCACTCTCCATAAAGGAGAGCCTCTCACCCAAGGCTATCATACTTCTTCCACCCCAAGACCATCCTACTCTCCCAAGAGTAGAAGGCCTTGGACACTCCCAATACAAGAAAACGTAAAAAGAAACAAAGGAAGGAAAATTACATCTTTCTTCTACAAGCAAAATACATATACACATCCTTTTCATACAAGCATTTTTCCAAAGAAACATATACAACATAAATAAAAGAAGTAAGAACCAACCTTAATCTGCCAAAAGGTTTGATAGACTTAGTTGGGGATGAGCAGCCCAAATCCACACAAACTCTTCACCAACACTTCACCAAAAATTCTATCCTACAACTATTCTTTCAAAAATTGAATAATCTCCAACAATGGAGAGTGGGTGATTACTCACTAAGTCCCTAATCCTTGCCTAAGAAGGCCTCTCTCACTCTTCCCAACCCCTTGGGTAAAGTGAGAGTTCCCATTGGTTGTTCTTCCCAACCCCTTACATGTTGCTAAAACTGGAAAGAGAAAAGGTAAGAGAGGATGGGGAAGAGAGTCTGACACCAAAAGGGAAGGTTGTCTATCCTAGGAGGAACCTTCTAAGTTGAATTTTCGTTCACCTTGGGAAAACCACTTTTTGAGGTGAGTAAACAGTCACATGGGAGTAGTCACATGTTTAAAAATACCCCTAAACCATAGGTATACCCTTTGGACCTTTGGAAAAGCCCTAAAACTGACCCTAGGAGTCCATTTGACCCCTTAGAAACCCATTTGAAGTTAGCCTACGGGTCAAACCTGAGTTGACCACTCCCAAGACTCCCTACCCAAGGCAAATTTGGGACCACACTCATATGTTTGAATGGCTTTGGTAGAAACAAAACTCCCTCCAAGAGACAAGTCAAAAATCAATGACACTAATCAGCACATGTGTCAAGTGACACAATAAAATACAATATAAAAATCACACATGGAATTTGTCTCTTGTAGGATTACACAAATTAATAAAATCAATTTAACACACATGCATCATTTACTTTCACAAATAAAATACAATACAAACAGGGTGTTTTCTCTCCAAATAGACAACCCCTGGCATTACAAATGTACATAGGTCTAGGTTTGGTTCTCCATATTATTTCCATGGTCACATGGATAATTTTCCTATGCATCTCAATTAACACATTAGTAATTCCAAATAATCACAAATATATTATTAAACACATGAATTCCATTACACATCAAACACTCATACAATTGACAATAATAAATTAATATCTCATATATTCCAATTTGATTCCACATAAGCAATTATCATAATCCTCAAAATTGATCCATTCATATTATAAGCATCCTATTTCTATCATCAAAATGAAGTCCTACAAATCCAATAATGGCATACATCATTTCAAAGTAATTCTATTCTAGCAACATATAAAGTTTCATATTCATAAGCATAAAATGAAGCATCAATATACGTCAATGTGATCCAAATCATGGAATCATATAAGTTCTAAATCCATAATGCATAAAATAAAGCATCCATAATAGTCTCAATATGAAAATAACAGAAATGTCAGAATGAGTTATGGTAGGGTCTCACACCCTCCCCCTCTAGGCATGAACTTCCTCCTGGAGTTCATCAAAAAGGTGGGGGTACTGTGATCTCATACATGTTGCATCCTCCCATGAGGCTGTAACCTCATCATAGCAATCCCACTGGACCCTAACTTGGTCTAGCTCTCAACCTCAAAGGCCCAGCATCCAGTGTGCCAAAATGCGAATGGGCTCCAAAGCTAGTTGCCCATCCGACTCCACCTGCAAGGCATCCCAATCTAGAATATGAGACTCATCATAGATATACTTCCTCAAAATTGAAACATGAAACACATCGTGGATGCGCGACAGGCTAGGTGGCAATGCTAAATGGTAGGCAACTAGTCCTATCCTCTCAAGGATCTCAAATGGTCCTACAAATTGAGGTGCGAGCTTAGAACCCTTTCCCTAATGGATTGGACTCTTATGCGGTTGCACTCTCAAGAAGACTCTGTCTCCAACCAAGTAGCTATGATCTATCCTCTTCGCATCTGCATATTTCTTTTGTCTATCTTGTGCCTCTCTAAGACACAGCCTAATCAAATCCACCTGCTGCTCCATATCCTGAACTATCTTAGGACCAATAGCAACTCTATCCTCTATGCGGTCCCAGCTCAACGGTGTCCTACAAGGTCTGCCATATAATGCCTGATAGGGTGGCATCCCCAAATATGTGTGATGCCCATTGTTATAGGCAAACTCCACTAAGGGAAGGTACTCTTCCCATCTAGTTTGGTGATCCATGATGTACATATGAAGCATATCCTCTAATACTTGATTAACCCTCTCTGTCTGGCCATCCATTTTCGGATGATAGGCTGTACTAAAATTGAGCTTGGTACCCATAGCTGCCTATAATGCCTTCCAAAAGGAAGAAGTGAAGAGGGAATCCCTATCAAAAATTATCTTGTGTGGAACGCCATGAAGTCTGACAATGTCTTGCAAGAACACCTATGCTACTGCTGGTGCTATGAAGGTGGTACGAACTAGTGAAAAGTGGGCCACTTTGGTCAACTTGTCAGCCATCACCAAGATGGCATCATGGCGACAAGATGACATAGGGAGACCAATGATGAAATCCATGGATATAGTATCCCACTTCCACTCTGGTATAGCATGAGATTGGAGCAACCCACCTAGATGGCGGTGCTCTGCCTTGACTCTCTAACACTCAAGGCATTAGGATACCAACTCAGCAATAAGTTGTTGCATTCCTGGCCAATGGTATAACTCCCTCAAGTCTGCATGCATCTTCTTAACCCCAGGATGTACTGCATAGGGAGCTCTATGAGCCTCTGTGATAATGAACTCTCACAATCCCCTGGAAGAAGGTACATAGATGCGCCCTCTATGGCATAATAATCCATTAGACTCTAAGGAATAATCCACATATTTCCCTTCTAAAGTTTCCTGAGATTGTATAGCCTGGCAAACCTCTAAATACCATCCATCCTCTGGCAACTGCTGCATTATCCGATCTCTCAAATCTGTGCCCATATATATGGTATATACCTCATGACATCTCCTACTCAAAGCATCTGCAACTATGTTTTCTTTCCCTTTGATGTAGTTAATGTCAAAATCATACTCGCACAAGAATTCCATCCATCTCCTCTGATGTGCATTAAGATTCGACTGAGTGAATATGTACTGAAGGCTCTGATGGTCTAAGTGTAACTCAAAATGATGACCCAAAAGGAAATGTCTCCACCTCACAAGTGCATGCACTACTACTACAAGCTCAAGGTCATGAGTAGGGTAATTAAGCTCGTGAGTCTTAAGTTTCCTAGACTCAAAAGCTATAGCTCTGCCATCTTGCATAAGGACTACTCCTAAACCCTCTAGGGAAGCATCTGTGCAAACCATGAAGTCAGCTGAAGGATCTGGCAGTACAAGGATAGGTGCGCTAGTAAGTTCCTTCTGAAGTTCCTGAAAGGCCTTCTCGCACTTCTCTGTCCACTCAAATTTCTTCCCTTTACACTGAAGAGAAGTAATAGGATGAGCAACTCTAGAGAATCCCTCAAGAAAATGTCGATAATAACCTGCTAAGCCCATGAAGCTCCTGACCTCTGTCACACTGGTTGGCGCTGGCCAATCTATAATAGCTCTGATCTTTGATGGGTCTACTGAGATCCCATCACTGGATATAACATGACCAAGGTACTTGACCTCTGTTCTAAAGAAAGCACACTTCGACAAACTACCATACAACTGATTATCCCTCAAACACTACAAAACTTGTCTCAGGTGCTCCTCATGCTCCTCCTCATTCCGTGAATATATCAATATGTCATCAAGAAACACAATCACAAAATAGTTAAGGAATGTGCAAAATACTCCATTCATGAGACTCATGAAAATGGCTAGGGCATTTGTAAGATCAAATGGAACCACGGTGAGCTCATAGTGGCCATATCTAGTGTGAAATGCAGTCTTGTGGATATCGCTATCCACTATCCTCAACTGATGGTACCCTGACTTCAGATCAATTTTAGAAAATACTTTGGCACCTTGAAGTTGGTCGAATAAATCATCGATCCTAGGCAAAGGATATTGGTTCTTGATGGTTACTTTGTTCAGCTGACGGTAATCCATGCATAATCAAAGAGATCCATCCTTCTTCTTCACAAAGATGACTGGTGCACCCCAAGGGGATACACTAGGATGAATGTGACCTTTCTCTAGGAGTTCCTCAAGAAACATCTTGAGCTCATTAAGCTCATTTGTGGTCATCCTATATGGTTCTCTTGAAACTGGCTTGGCTCCTGGAATAAGGTCTATATGAAAATCAATCTCTCTACGGGGTGGCATACCGGGTAACTCTGAAGGAAATACATCTGAAAATCCCTTAAGGATAGGGTGGTCGTCAATAGATGGTTCCTTTTCTTCTTCCTCTTCTCTATCACTAATGGTGATGGAAAATAACTGGCATCCCTTTCTCATGGTCCACTTAAGCTGCATTGCGGAGATCATATGAAGAGACACGGGTCTCTGAATTCCAGTGATTACTATGGGAGAACCATGATCATCCTCACACTCAATCCTTTTCAAGTGACAATCCATCTTGGCTCTGTGGGCATAAATCCAATCCATGCCAAGTACGATGCCATATGATCCAAGTGGTGTAAATCTAAGGTCTACTAAGGTGGTGGTATTACCAATCTGAAGCTGACATCCCCTAACCTCCAATTCCACTGACACTCTAGCCTCTGAAGCTAATTCCACTTCCCAACTGACCTCTTGTCTAATTTCCACTAGCCCACAACGCTCCACAACCAATGGAGATATAAAAGAGTCAGTAGCTCCTGAATCAAATAGTATAGATACACTGCTACCTCTGATCATACCTACAACCTCAATAACCATGGCCTGATGCTCTGCTTGGCGGTTGTCAACCGCTGCGAAGACCCTATGGGACTTGCCCATATCCCCAACTGTCGGCTCTGATGCTGACATCCTCTGACTGCCTGCCATCTAACCCTAAGGACACTCTCTCAACATGTGTCCCATGGCTCCACATGTGAAGCAAGCGCCACGTGCCTAAAACTACACGCCCTATGGTTTGGAGAAAGACTGTCCCCCTGTTCTGCTAGAGCCACTGTACCCACCCGTGGAGGACTACTAAGTCCTCGCCGGAGGTGTGTAAGGAGCCTGAGATCACTGATCTCACCTCTGACCCTGTGACTGCCACTTCTTGGGCTTTACGCCATGCCGACTCTGTGGAGGCCTTTGCCTCTGGTTTTGCTGTGACTGTTGCAGAGGAGGGGGTTTGGAGAACCCTGATGTGTGTCTATTGTTACTCTTCCAATGGGGTTTCTGAAACTTGTAAGTTTGGGGTGTAGGGTTATGGTTCTGGAACTGATCCCTCGAGTCCTGGGGTCTGACCTGAATCTCCTATGCTATCAAAGCCTTCTCCATGGCAACCTGAAGGCTCCCTGGAGCGGCCATCCTCACTGGTCCTGCTATGCCGGTATTCAGCCCTCTGATAAATCGATTGACGAGAAGCTTCTCATCTTTCAGGTAGTCTATGTACGGTAAGAGTTCGAAGAACTTGTTCTCATACTGGGTCACTGAAAGACCCTTCTACTGGAGGTCATGGAGCTCATCCACCCTACACTATCTGTAATGCTCTGATAAGTACCTCTCCCTGAACCTCTCTATGAAAATCTCCGAAGTGAGGGTATCTATCACTAAGCCACACTTATATTCCTCCTATCTCCACCATGTGGAGGCTGTTCCTCGCAATAGGTGGACTGTTGCATGTGCCTTTAGATTGTTCTCATAGGAGCACAATGCAAAGCACCTATCTAGGCTCAAAATCCATGCCTCTGCTTCTACCCCGTCGATAGATCCCCCAAAAGATGGTGGCTGAAGGCACATAACCTCTCTGATTAGATCCCCTGGATCCTGACATGCCCTCTCATAATACACTGGTGTTTCTACTGGAGGTGGTGCTGGTAGGTGAATGGACTCGGGCTCATGCCCAGCCTGACTCTCTATGGGATTAGGAGGTGGACTCCTACTCCATTCCTGTTCTACTATTCTATGGCTCCCTGAGTCCTGCATCTCAACATTATGATCTACTGTCGGAAGCCTATCCTGAACTATGCCAGTCAGGTTTTGTAGAGCTACCAAGATGTCTTAGTTTGGGTCAACTGGCCATCGGGAGGAGCTTCTAGGTTCACCTCTGGAACCGATTCCTCCCTATCGACCTCTTCGCATGCCATGCATTCACACCTAGGGCCTCTACCACATTTGCGAGCTTGTCGCGTAGTTGGAGGCATCCTTATATGGAAATAAAGTAAAATGAAATAAATAAATAGTTTTGGAGAAAGAAAATTTAACTAATTAAAATTAAATATAATAAAAATAAATATAATTTAATTAATTAAATAATTTAAAACGAAACATAATGGAGAAAGGTTCCTAGTGTTGGAAACCTTGCTCTAATACCAAAATGTCATGCCCAAACTTTTGGGCACAAACGGAATAATTTTTTTTTTAAAATACTTAACCTAGTACAACTAACTTATTAAAATAATGCAAAACTAGTTTAGTCATAACTATGTTTGAGTGAATCTAACAACTAAATCAATTAGGCGAAAAATAATCTACGTTAAAAGCGAGATAATAATTCTCCCAAAAGAATTATTAATATTCCCCAATTAATAAATAATTAAACTCACTTAACAAAAATCTCTAATTAATTGATAAGAGATAATATAAATCTCAAATAGTCCTTTAATTGCCTAGGGTCTAAATTAATTAGCCCTAGCTTATTTTAACAATATTTATAATTTGTTTAAAACTTAACTAGAGGGTCAATTAAACCCTTAATTGTATTTGTGCTATAAGATTATATTAATGAAGGCCAAATAATTTAACTTCTAAGGCTACCTATTGCAAAGGTATTTATTAATATTCTCCCATAAACTCAACTCAAAAGGATTCTAAATCTAGCTCTTAAATAAACCTTTTAAAAAAGAACTCTACTCAATAACAAATGAAATTTCACTATTGAAAGTTTAAACATATTAAAATCTCAATTTTATAAATCTAATATATATATGTAGCTAATACACCATATATATATATATATATATATATATATATATATATATATATATATATATATATATGTATATGTATATGTATATGTATATGTATATGTATATGTATATATATATATGTATATGTATATGTAAAAAAAAGTATGTTAAAAAATAATATATAACCTTGTTTGCAAGGTCTTATGGGGATACCCTATTTAAAATTCAAATAGGGTTTCCCCCCTTTTTTTTATTACCCCAACACTCCTTTTCTTTGAAATAATATATGGATCCCTAACCCCCTTTTTTTTTATACAACCCCACACACATTTTTTTGTTTTGTAAATTTTATATGTGTTTTGCCCTAACCCGAAAATTGGGTTAGGGCTTTGTGTATGTGTGTGTTTTCTTTCTTTTTTTTTTTGTGTGTGTGTGCAAGTGTGAGGGTAGGCGGCCATGGGGAAGGCGTCGGGTTTCATCACAGGGTAGGGCCAAGTTTCAATGCAGGGTGGAGGCCGAGCGGGTGGCGGTCTCAAAGAGGAGAGGGGAGTAGGAAAGGAGGCAACGACTACCCGCGGGGGCTCCCTGCAGGGACGGCTACAGCCGTGCCTGCGGGTTGGGGCCCGCAGAGGCGGCCAAGGCCACCGCTGCGATACGTGGCCCGCAGAGACAGCCAAGGCCACCGCTGTTATACGCGGGCCGCAGACTGGCTGCGCCGCTGTTGCGGGGCGCCACCCACAGGGGGGAGCTGAAGCTTCCCCGTCTGTGGGTTGCGGAGCACAGAGGCGGCTATGGCCACCGCTCAGTGTCGCCGCCCACAGTGCGGGGGCGCTTCCCCTGCCCTCGCCTGCGTGCAATCCCGCAGGGCCGAGTGGGGGGGGTAAGCTCATACAATATTTTTTTTTTTTTGTTTGTTTAATTTTTTTTTGTATAATTTTTTTTTTAATAATAAAAATATATATATATATATATATATATACATAAATCCATGCATTTATACATTTTTATTCTATCTTTTCTCATGTAGGTTTCCAGGCTGAAATATGTTATGGATTAAATATATATATATATATATATATCTGGGTGTTTATTTTTACATTAACACTCTATAAGCAAATTCCTTTTCTTTTTTTTTTATTAAATCTTTTATGCATACAGAAAATTAATAATATCATTTACAGCATGATAATGGTGAAATATTCATTTCTATTAGGCTGAAAAATAGGTGTTTTATATTATGCTCTCTTTTTTTTATGTTATAAGCATTTTGTAACTATGTTTAAAATGCACACAAACAACAAGCTTTACTTCCTAAATATTTTTCTTTTGCAAGACTAAGATGCTAACTTTAGAAATGTATAACTAATTAGTTTCATTTTCCTGCAATTTATTTAAATGACAGAAAGTAATAAATTATAACTGCAACTATATTAGTCTAGGAAACATTTAAAAGAACAACTTAAAGTAAAATATATTAAAAACTTTTCCACTAAATTTATAGTTGTATTAAGCATCAAGGCCTATGTGCATGCTATTCTTTTTTTTTCATAAGTTTACTTACATAAGGAAATAAATGAACTCTACACTAAAAACAACATGAATGCAAACAAATTTATCTTTTCTTTTTGTAAATGAAGGTCTTAATACAAGCTCATATATTTCATCCCTTTTTTTTTCGCAAAAATAACCAAATAGAAAATAAAAATATTTCTTTAAGCATATTAAAATACAATGTAAATATCATTACAAATGGAATTGAAAACCCTACTAGAATTCTCCTTTCCATTGAATGAGAACTATGAATAAAAATACAACATTTCTTTACTTTTGGAAAAATAAATACATCATTGGCTTTTTCTTTACAAAGCTACAATAATAAATACAACTTTTTTTTTTTGAATCTTTTCTGCAACATAAAAACAACAACTAATTTCTTCTTCTTTTCCTTCCCATCCCAAGCAACCTGCAAATAGAATGAAAACTTGACCATGGAGTGCTCACCTCCCAGCCTAGGCTTACTAGAAGCCACCCCCAAGCTTGGAGAACCAAGCACTAGATGAGTCACAAACAACCATCCACAACAAACAAAGGGGCAAAAACTCAACATACATTTTCCCAACCCAAGCTACACTTTCACCACAACTTGTGATGATTTTTTTCCATGGGTGGAAGTGGACCAAATACCATTGGGGAGACTGCAAGCATGGAACAACTCAAGCCACCTCATGGCAACCAAAATCCAACAAAATACATCTCCACACCCTTATGCACCCCCCAAAGGCTTATAAGCCATATCTTCTCCCCTTATGACCCCCAAATGCATACACAAGGCTATGCAGCAAGGGTCACAAAGAACACCCTTGAGATCACTCTCCATAAAGGAGAGCCTCTCACCCAAGGCTGTCATACTTCTTCCACCCCAAGACCATCCTACTCTCCCAAGAGTAGAAGGCCTTGGACACTCCCAATCCAAGAAAACATAAAAAGAAACAAAGGAAGGAAAATTACATCTTTCTTCTACAAGCAAAATACATATACACATCCTTTTCATACAAGCATTTTTCCAAACAAACATATACCACATAAATAAAAGAAGTAAGAACCAACCTTAATCTACCAAAAGGTTTGATAGACTTAGTTGGGGATGAACAGCCCAAATCCACACAAACACTTCACCAACACTTCACCAAAAATTCTATCCTACAACTATTCTTTCAAAAATTGCATAATCTCCAACAATGGAGAGTGGGTGATTACTCACTAAGTCCCTAATCCTTGCCTAAGAAGGCCTCTCTCACTCTTCCCAACCCCTTGGGTAAAGTGAGAGTTCCCATTGGTTGTTCTTCCCAACCCCTTACATGTTGCTAAAATTGGAAAGAGAAAAGCTAAGAGAGGATGGGGAAGAGAGTCTAACACCAAAAGGGAAGGTTTTCTATCCTAGGAGGAACCTTCTAAGTTGAATTTTCGTTCACCTTGGGAAAACCACTTTTTGAGGTCACTAAACAGTCACATGGGAGTGGTCACATGTTTAAAAATACCCCTAACCCATAGGTATACCCTTTGGACCTTTGGAATAGCCCTAAAACTGACCCTAGGAGTCCATTTGACCCCTCAGAAACCCAACTGAAGTTAACCTACGGGTCAAACCTGAGTTGACCACTCCCAAGACTCCCTTCCCAAGGCAAATTTGTGACCACAGTCATATGTTTGAATGGCTTTGGTAGAAACAAAACTCCCTCCAAGAGACAAGTCAAAATCAATGACACTAATCAACACGTGTCAAGTGACACAATAAAATACAATATTAAAAATCACACATGGAATTTGTCTCTTGTAGGATTACACAAATTAATAAAATCAATTTAACACACATGCATCATTTACTTTCACAAATAAAATACAATACAAATGGGGTGTTGTCTCTCCAAATAGACAACCCCTGGCATTACAAATGTACATAGGTCTAGGTTTGGTTCTCCATATTATTTCCATGGTCACATGGATAATTTTCCTATGCATCTCAATTAACACATTAGTAATTCCAAATAATCACAAATATATTATTAAACACATGAATTCCATTACACATCAAACACTCATACAATTGACAATAATAAATTAATATCTCATATATTCCAATTTGATTCCACATAAGCAATTATCATAATCCTCAAAATTGATCCATTCATATTATAAGCATCCTATTTCTATCATCAAAATGAAGTCCTGCAAATCCAATAATGGCATACATCATTTCAAAGTAATTCTATTCTAGCAACATATAAAGTTTCATATTCATAAGCATAAAATGAAGCATCAATATATGTCAATGTGATCCAAATCATGGAATCATATAAGTTCTAAATCCATAATGCATAAAATAAAGCATCCATAATAGTCTCAATATGAAAATAACAGAAATGTCAGAATGATTCGGGGTAGGGCCTCACAGGATATAATGAAAAAAGAAAAGAGAAGGTTAATGAAATCCAGAAAGATCATACTCAGAGATGGGTGAGGAAGACTGAAGAGCAATCATTAGATGGGAATGTCCTAGTTACCTATCCGACAAAAGAGGCTACTCTTGCATTGGTAGTGAGATCATCTGGTAACTAAGACATATGCCTTAGGGGTAGGCGAAATTTCATGGTTGATGATGCATATGCCCCTGGAGGAGATTCTGGAAGATGTTCCAGATATTGGAAAGGATTATCCGTCATTGATATATTCAGAGTGAGATCCAATATATTTCACCGACAGTCATTTATGTCAATGGGAGATTAAGGTTTTCTCTTGATGGATAAAAGGTTGAATACACTTCATTATTATACACCCAGCATTTAGAGTGATTTTAGAGAGACTTAGTGTGATCAGAGGCTATTTAAGAGGTAATCAGATTTCTTCTTGAGTGATCACACTGGCATCTAGAAGAATTTGTTGAAGGTTTTCACCGAGAGTGAACAAAAGGTATTTTTCTTGAAACATGGAAGTGGGATCATCTTTTGTTCCTATTTTCGTTGCAAATCCAATTATAGTAGATTTTAAGGACTGCCCCAGGCCAATTTTCAAATAGTATCCACATGTGGAAACCAAGGAAGATTTGGTTGAAGCATTTTCTTGCATCCCAAAGGGAGTGGTATATGTAGAAGATGTTAGGGCATACATCCATTGTCATATTGAGGACCTAGGTACTTCAAAGATCAAAGGAATGTATATGAATGAACTCATGGGAGAAGCTAGAAAGATCAAACCGACATATCAACACGTTGAAGATCTAGGGTTTACACATATTCTGGATATTCCAGAGTTTGAGGATGAAATAATCAGATATGTACTGAGCAGAGTACATGGGGAATCCATATGGCTAGACAGACCCTATAAAATTACTAAGAAAGCCATCCAAGCAATTACTGGCTTGTCATCAACAGGGAAACATCCAGATAAGAAAGTATCTGATGACTTCGTGAGCTAGATCACTGATGCCACATCTAACAAGAGATCGATGAAGGTGAGCACTATCACATACATCAACATCAAATTGGAAGCATGGTTATAGGCTACAAGGTAACTCAGTCAAACCGACTAAATTTAGTTTCCAGCTAATGTATTTTGCCTACATATAGGATGATGAGGGATAATATCAGGTTAGATCTTTGTGGTTGGATGCTTGAAGAGTTATTGATCAACTTAGGGAAAATTAAAGGTCAGAAGAAGGGCACCTTCTGGTATGGAAACCTATTATTCTACTTAATGCTATACTTTTTGAATGATACTCCCGGTTCTAGTAGGAAGCAATGGGCTTTTGACATTCCGATAGGAAGACAGCTAAAACAATCAATTTCTGCATTGGGAAGTCTAAGAGATGATAAGGTATGGGGTTACTTCAACTTGTCTTTTCAAAAATCTATGAGGTCTAGGATAAGAATACTTGACCATATAGTAGAGAAATACTCTACCAACATTTGTTTCATGGTTAAGAAGGATGTGACTCTCATGGAGGTAGTAAATCCTTAGAAGATTTGGATACAGGAAATGGGATATGAGGTAGATGCACATATTCTTGATGCCTATGTGAAAATGCTAATTGATGCAGAAATTGATGAGGCAAAGAAACCCTGTGGAACTGCACAACAAAACACTCTTGAGGTTAAAACAGAGTTCAACCGGAAGAGAAGGGAGAAACAAGAAGGGTAGGCAAGTAAGTTTGTATAGGAGGTTTCAAAGGACATTAAGGCACTCATTGATGTTGTCCTAGAGAAAGGAAGAAAGAGGATGTTGGCATTTTGGTACTAAGTTGTCATTGATGTCAACCGGTGGAGATTGAGCATGAAGGATGGTTGCTTTTTTATGATGAAGAGGAAGAATGTTAAAAGTTGTCTCACATCACCAAAAGTGAATATGTGCAACCGATACTAGATGCTCTACTGATTAACATAAGGAGAACACTCTACTATCCAAGGGTCTTATCGATATGTGTTTGTCAGACCGACTGCATGTTGATAAGCCGTGTCTTGATCCGTGTGATGTCATGTGGAGCTGAGGTGGAAAATGTGTTGTGGTTGGTGAAGATTCATCAATAGGGTTGATGAAATAGATATTTTCTATTAATGAGGGAACCACAAATCAAGGGATTGCATCTGATTAATTGTGGATCGAGGAAGAAGAAATGACAGAGGAAGATCAAGGAGCAGTCAGGGCCTGAATCAAGGAAAAGGAAATTTGATTCAGGATGTTCTCATAAAGGAAACTTTTGGAACACTTTATGTATCATCTGACTTCATGACAGAAGATCTGATACATGATTTCCATTCTAAGAAAAACATGCATTGGATAACAAAAACTATGTGTAGATGCATTCTTCAAGGACATATGATTGATCCAAGAAAGGTGGGATTGGATCTCAAAAGATTGTGTCGTAAAAAGAAAACCCTAACTGCTCAGTTTTTTAATGGCATTTTGGTGGGAAAATAGGTATAATTAATGAGAACTCTGAATAGAATATGTTGATGATGCTATGAAGATTGTGGGGTGAAGAGAAGAGAGAGGGAGCAAGGAGAAAAACTTTAGAAGGTGAGCTGAGAAAGTTGCAGAGTGAGAGAGAAAGTAAACCGATGAGAGGATTCTACCGGCAGTATCATAGTCAGGCAGTTGAACTTGACCGACAAGGTGTGGAAGAGCAGGTAGCATCCTAGTGTGATACAGTGTGTTGAGAGAGACAGTGTGTGAAAGGGAGAGAAATATAACAAAGAGTTATTTGATTCAAGAGTTGTAGAATTCATTTGCAGCAAGAAGCCTTAATTGTATACAAATAGTATTTCAATATACATCACCAAGTTGAAGCTTGGTGTAGGGGTTGGTGCTCCTTGGGTTGGTGCCCAAAATCTTTGTAAGTTGGTTTTTTACAAGTGAGGCTGGATTGGAGCAGTAGTCTCTAGCAGCTCTTCTCACCGAGGTTTTTCCCATATTGGGTTTTCCTCATAAATCTAGTGTTGTGAATCTCTTGTGTGTGACTCCCTTGCTTTATCAGTATGACTGTTTAGTGGTTAAGGAGTTAGTTGATTGTTTGAAACTAGATTAGTAAAGACAAAAAGTTAGAAACCACCAATTCACCCCCCTCTTAGTGGTATTCCGTGTTCAACAGAGGAAGGATCCAGTAGTTCACATTGAACCTGTGACTATAGATTCTGAGTCTGAAGATAACACACCATTAGCATTCAAAAGGGTTGTGAGAAAGAAACCAGAAGAATTTAAGGTAGAAGCAAAGAAACAACTGGTTAGGAAGGTCACCATCAAGTTACCAACACAAAATAAGGCACCTAAGGCCACTTCAACAGCTGCATCCAATATTTCTAGAAGGAGGAAGAAGAGTGACATTGATTTGGCACTAGAGACTGATAATGTGACTATTATACCACCTATGACTTGTGCTGAAATTGTTGATGAAATTACTAAGGATGGGATGTTGAAAAATGTTAAGTCTTATTATGATACATTAGAAGTTGATGAGCAAAGAGAGGTAGAGAAAGCAATTCTATTTTATTTGAATATCTATAAGAAATCATTAATAGAGATAGAAAATCAAATACCGATAAATTTATATAACATGTTGGATGCTAGAAGGTTATCTACAATGCAAGAAGACAAACAAATTAAGATGCAAGAAATTTTAGCTATCTATGTTAGCATAAATCTAGATGAAATGGATAAGACAATTGAGGCTGCAGATAGGAAGGTATTCAATAGAAAACATAGAATAACTAGCCTGATGTTAGGAAGGATGAATGAGGTAATAAAAGAAACACAAAAGGCTTGGATCAAATTTTTGGGAGAACATAGAGGAATCTTTACTTCACTGGAGACCAAAACCGAGACTGTAGATACACCAGTTGAAGGGAAAGGTAAAGGGATCATGGGTATTCCACCCTTAGTTTTGACGAATATCAAGATAGTGGAAATTGAGCCACCAGTAAACATGAATGTATAGACAAATACTGAAACATCGATTAATGCTGAGAACATTGTACAAGATACTAACATTGAGGACAATTTTCCTCCACATACTAATGTACAGGTTGAGGATACTATTGCTAGAGAGGACGATAGTTGCATAGACTGCACCAAGTGGCAAAGCCACCGATGCAAGTGAGGAGGCAATAAAAGATAAATCATCAGAGAAAACAAGGGAATCCAGTAGGGAACCAATGGTTGGCACATCATTATTGACAATTGACACTTCTCTAGTAGAAAAGAAAACCATCACAGAGATGAGTCCTACAAAACTAATGATGACGGCTGCTCAAAAACTAATGAAGGAGGGAACCCCAGACAAAGGGATTATAGATCAATCCATAACTATTTTGCATAGATTGGTCTCAGAGTGTAAGATTGAAAATGAAGTGAGCCCTTCCAGCAAGCTTAAGGTAATCATTGAGCACATATCAAAAGACTTTCAATCCTTACAACAAATCTATAACCAGTAAGCACTTGAAAAATTCGCATTGGCTAAGAGAGCCACTTTTGATCAGATCATTGAGAGAGAGAAGAAAAAGATTGAGGAGAAGCTAATTTTCATAGAAAATTCTTTGAAACAATATACTAATATATACAGGGTATGTTGCAATACTGAGATACTTACAACAAATGTAGATAAAAAGATAAAAGAGATACAGGAGAAAATTGCTAATATTGCTAACTCTTTTGAAAGACTAATTTCATTTACAACATCTATAGGTGGAAAAATTTTGACTTTGGAGAACCAAATTTATTCTCTTGAAAAGGAAAGAGATAAAATAATTTGGAGAGCCATAAGTCTCGGAGGTTTGGTGAGTCCAAGATTGGATTCACTCTGTGTACATAAGAAGGAATGCATGGATATGCTGGGAAAGCCCACACTGACAGAGGTCAATGAGAAAGAATAACTTGCATATTTACTGAGTGGACTTGTATCTATCTTTGACACATTCAAAAGTGGCTAGGATACTTATGTGGAGTTACTTGAGAAAGCTTATCCGTAAATCTTGAAATTGGTCAAGCAGCAGTAAGACATTTTTTAAGGTATTCAATGTACAATACTTATTCTTTGACATTCTTTTTACAATTTTTTGGGGGCGTTGATGTCAAAGGGGGAGTAGTATACATGTGAAAAAGAATGAAAAGTTGCATACATTAGGGAGAGTTACAAATATTTTGGAATATTGGAGTACTTTGCATATTCAGCTCAGGGGGAGCAGGGCAGGATGAAACTGACAGATAAAACCATGACCATCTTTCACATGAGTGTTGCCATCAATGCCAAAGGGAGAGATTGTTGGAGATTGACACTCTATTGGTTAGTTTCATTATGTTTTCATTGATGGCAACATGATTTTGGGTTCTGGCTTCATATGGTGTACTGGAAGGCACTTCACAGACTCTACACTGGCAGCGACAGGATAGAATATTTGTTTGGTCACCAGCAATGAAGGCTGACATGGTATAGCAAAGGTCATCGGTATTGGAGGCCGACATATCTTGGATCTAGCATCGGCAGCTTGTTTTAATTTTTATTCATTTATGTTATATGGCTGACATGTAATCAGATATTGTATATATATATATATATATATATATATATATATATATATATATATATATATATATATATATATATATATATATATATATATATATATATATATATATATATATATATATATATATATATATATATATTTGCAAGCCGACATAAGGCATAAATTTGTATAGGGTATATAGGGCAGATTTATTAAGATCATTTTGATATAATAGGAATGAAATGTAATGGACATGGAAATGTAATATGATGTGAAATCATTCTAAGAGACTATGTATGTGAGGAATTCATTGTAAGGGTTATTTTGGTACAGAGGTTTAGGGTTTTAACCGGAATAGACAAAGCTTAAACTGGAACTGTATTCTAGCATAAAAGATGCTATCCTAGAAGTTCACTATTCTCCATATTATTGTATGGAATTTTATGTAGTCAGCGAGGCTCCTATTGGGATTGAGTAGTGTTCTCTAGGCTATAAGCCTTCCTGCAAGTGTAGGCCCATCATTTATTATAATATCTCTTCATATGGTCAGTGGATTGATATTGTGGGTCACAAATCCCACCGTGGCTTTTCCTCTTTGAGGTTTTCCACGTATAAATATGTGTGTTAGGATTCTCATTTATATGTTTGGCTTATTGATTGCATTACTTCTTTCAATTCTATTTATACCAGTATATTGGTTGGTGTATGAATGTTTTGTTAAGGCTAAAATCTACTATTCCGGTATAACACTGATTCACCCCTCCCTCAGTGTTATTGGTTTCCATCACAAACATCCTACCAATATATATATGAAATATAACTAATTAAAGTTACATTTCCCTTTGTATTTTTCCTTTCTTATACTTAGATGTTATATTTCATGTATCTATAGGTTATTTTTAATAAATTAAAAATAATAATAATAATAACAACAGAATGAAAGAAACAAGATCCTGTTTACTTTTAAAACGGGATGTCATTTGCTAAAAGTATTTTTAATTATTTTAGAAAACAAAACGACATCCCCTTTGTAAAAAAATGAATTTTGGCCCATTTTTTCCTTCAAGTTTTGGTTTGGGAAATGGCTTGGAGTGCCAACCCTTTGACTTGGACCTGGTTTGAACTGCAACTTGAAGGCCAAATCAATCTCCATACAAAATAATGACTTCAAAAATATATTTGAACACCACATTTTCATATATTTTTTAAACAATGAAAACCCATTATAGTAGAGAGTGTCTAGATTCCAAATATGTAATTTTCTAAAAAATTGGATCATTTGTTTATTTTTAAAATAATTTCTAATGAAAGAGGTCCATAAACTTGAAATAACAAGGTTTTTTAGTTTTAAAATAACATTTTTGTCGTTAAGTTTTTAAAAAAATAAATTATATGGCATCAAACTAGAGACAATTATATATAATTTTTAAAAAAATCAAAGAAAGTAAAGTTTAGGTCAAATCATGCTTGTCGTACACAAGGGTTTTTCAAAACAATAATTATTCCTAATAAAAAATTAACAAAAATAAATATGCAGAAAAAAATTACAAAAAAATATCCTCATCAAAGGTGAGTGAGTTTAAAATATTTTCTTAAAAGGATTCAAAAAACTACTTTCATTTAGGTTAAATTATTCTTGTCGTACACAGGCATGGTATGGTACTGAAAAAGTGACTTTTAAACTATAGGTTTTAGTAATTCCTATTCAAACTGGGTATTAAAATAAATTACATATTTGGAAACTATACTTTGAGAAATACATTTTCTATAATTGAGTTTTTTCAAGATTCATTCTTTAAATGCTTCAAATTTTTAGGTCAAATAGGACGAATTCTAAAAATTAGGGAAAACACTTCCACTTTTTGGCTAAAAAGTGGACTTAACTTCTTCCAGGCACCAATGGTCGTCACTAGGAGGAAGACCAAGTGTTGGATTTCTAGGTTTACATAAAGATAAAATCATTTAATTCTTCCATCTTTGATAAGATTGAAAAAGAGCATCACTTGGAGGCTTAAGAGGTTGGAATTATTTCGACATAAAATAATCAAGATTAACATCTCTTTGCCTAATTGTGGGCTGGTACATGTTATGGTTAATTGTTATGATCTTGTCATCAAGACAGAATGTTAAGCACTTGTGAATAGTAGAAGGGATCTCTTTCATGGAAAAGAGTCAAGGATGTCCCAACTTCACACAAAAATTTTCTGATGTAGGAATAAGAGCAAAATTAACATCTAAAGATTTAGTACCAGCCTCAATGGGAAGACTAATAGAACCAATAGCAGGACAAGAGAAACTATTAAATATTTTAATCACCACATAAGATTTATCATATGTCACTTGATGCAATTGTAAGGTATAAATAAATTCTTAACTAATTACATTAACCATACAAGATGAATCAATGAGCACCCCTTGTGAGGGTATGTATTTGATTCTCGCAGTGATATATAATGTGCCATTAGGTGCTTCAATAGTCTCACTAGGATCAAAATGTAATGCATAAGTCCTTAGGAATTTTATTTTTATCAATAAGTTTCACAACATTATTAGACTCAAGGCCAAGATCAGTAGGAGAGAAGGCAAGACGATTAGTCTCAATCACATTAGTGGAATGGGAAGGTAAAGGACTGGTGAAAATTTGAAGATTTTGATTAGGAGGAGCTACAGATTTGTTTCCTTTATCATTCACACCAACCATGGATATAGTATTGTTATCAATCAAGTTTTAATCTTACTCTTTAATAAATAACACTTTTCAGTGTCATGACTAGGTTGACGATGATATTGGCAAAAAGATTTGGAATTGAAGTAAGGTGACAAAGTCTTTGATGTATCTAGTGGTTTAATAGGGGAAGCTTCAACACATTCATTTGTAACAATTGTGTAATAATACTATGCAAAGATTCATTAAGAGGGGTGAATTCTTTTCTAAAATATTTGAACAAAGGAGGCAATCCTGTTGTTGACGCTGCTACTTGAGTGTTGTTGTTGTCATTGAACTTGATGAATCGCTTATTTAGTTTGAACTTCACAAAAGGTCGTTGAGCACTTTCACTTTTATCAGTCGAAACCATTGAACAGGATTGTTCAAATTGACTCACGGTAAGGTGATAATTGTGAAGTATTGCGCACAGCTACATAAAGGAAGTAAACTTAAAAAAGAGAAGTTTATCTCTAATGTATTTTTGCAAATTAGAAAATAAAATTCTTTGAATATTTTGATCAGGCACATGAAAATAAATTTGTGAACACATATGTTTATATCTACCGATAAAATTAGTCACTTTTTCATTAACACCTTTCTTACAAAGCATCAAATCAATCAAAGCAATATTAGGACCAATATTATTGTGAAATTGTTGAATGAAAGCATTAGACAATTATTGAAAAGAAGTAATAGAATAAGGATGAAAAGAACAATACCACTGTAAAAATTTTAACCCTAAGCATTCTAGTGAACAATTTAGCCAAAATTCTTTGGTCATGAGCAAAGTCACTACACAAAGTTTGAAATATTTTCACATGAGTCAAGGGATTGAATTTTCCATTATAAAGCTCTAATTGAGGGACTTCCCAATTTTTTGGAGAGACAACATGAACAATGTCATTGGATAATGGGCTCACTACATCAAATGTGGGAGCATTATACGTAGATTGATTCATGGAAGCTATTTGTTGTTGTAAGGAAGACAATGTTTGAGCTAGATTATTGATGGTAGCTTTGGTGGATGAATTGAAATTGGACATGTTGGATTGAGAAGGAGGAGTAACATTTTTGTATGATGGAGGAGATTGAGAATAAGAAGGTGGGACACTATGGTAGGTAGGTATGGGAGATGATCGTGCAACAAATGGAAGACTCATAGGAGGTGGGATGAGGGAATTATGATTAGAGGAGTTGTCCCCGTCATCGTGCTTGAAATCATCATGAGTTTGAGGCTAATTAGACTAAAAGGATGAATCACAAGAATCCTTAACTAATTAAACTGATTCTAAACACAATTCAATGAAATAAATGAAGGAAATAAGAAGATTAAACTAATTAAAACTCCCTATTCTCCACTTGTGCTTCCATTGGTCATCTCCATTGTTGTTGATGTAGGTGGCTCTTAGGTATTGCACTTGATTTCTTGCATAAGATAAGAAACAATAATGAAGATTGTGATTCTCAAAAAGATAGATTGAAATGATGAAAAGAGACTAAAATTATAGATTTTCAACTCAAAGGGGGTGACAAATAGAACTCAAGTGTTGATTAATAGACAATTGAAATTGATTGATCAGTGAACTCAATTGATTGATTTGTTAACTGAATTGATTGAGGAGTGAATTGGATTGATTGAAGAGTGAACTGAATAGATGCACTAGTCAAGTCACTTGATTGATTAGTGAACTGAATAGATTGAGGAGATGACTCACTTGATTAATTAGAAGACTGAATTGATTTATTAGTCAAAAAGGATGATTCATGCGTTAACTGAGTTACCTGATTAGACAACTGATTTGATCAATCAGTTTTGATTTTAGCATGTGTTGTAGAAATCTAAAATTGAATTTGATTTTCATTTTCAATTTGGATTTGAATTTGGTCATTTGAATGCTAAAATGCACATGAAATTAAATAAAAATTAGATTTGGGGAAATGTGAATTTGATGATTTAAAATTAGATGAAATGATGTGAAATTCGAATTTGGGAGAAATGAAATGAAATTAGATGGAATTATAATATGGGGATTTGGAGGAATAAGTTAATTAATTTAAATAATTTAAATAAAATTATTTAAACTTAGGAAATAGAATTAATTAAAAAATGAAGATCATTTAACTAAGGAAAATATCGTAATTAATTAAATAATTGAGATATGGTTAACTGATTAAAATTATTTAAGAATATAAATAAAATTATTAGAAGTGTTGAAGGGTGGTGATTAGAAGAAATAGTTAATTTAATCAAATAATTAAAGAGTTACTTAATTAAATAGATGAATAATTAGTGTAGAATTAATGAGACATTTTTAGGTGTCTACAGTCCCCTTGACTAATATATGTAGGTATGACATTTTGTGTAGAGGTAGCCATGATGTTAGATGTAAAAGTGGGAACATTGGCCATATGAGTAGTCATAGGAATAGAATAATTAGCTTGACTTGGAGGTTGTGTATAACCAAGGACTTCAAAACAACTCTTCATAGACATAATATTAGTATCCACAATATGAGCAATACCACGCTACAAATCAACACCAAGTTTATCACTTTGAACCATTCTTTTAATCTTCAATCAATGGTAAAACCTCACTTTTTGGGTGTTGTTGACTCATCCATTCTTGAAGATTTTCAAATTGACTGTTAATCTTCACTACTTGGTCAACAAAAACCCTAGTTAGTGATTCATCCACATCATGAGTATTAAGGAAAGAATGAGGATACCGACATTATTTGTAGGATTGGAAGAACCACCAACATCCTCATGGAACAAGTTATCCAAATTAGGCTCCATCTCCTTAGTAATTAAACCTTGGGAAACCTTAATTCTACAACTTCTTCTCATTGGGATATTATAGGTTGGACTAATAGTATTAGAATTCATGCACAAAGGAGGGAAAGTTTAAATTTTGAGATTTGAAGTTTTAAATTTGAGATTGAATTGTAGAATAATTAAAAAATGCAAAATTTTGTAAAATATATTGTTCAATCAATTAAGAAAATTTATTTGTGATTTTGAAAAGATGAATTCATGAATATGAGAGAGAATGCAATCCAGTAGTAGTTTTAAATTTAAAAATTAGGGTTTTGTGAGAATAATCTCCTAATTTTTTAAATTAATTTTAAAGTGGATCTAAGATTGCAATTTTGAATTTAAATTAACATTAACAATCATATTTGAAACAATTAATCCAAAATTTAAACAACCCACAAGTTCAATTTTAAATTTAAAAATTAAGGTTTTTAAATTAACCTATAACTTTTTAAAATTCACTTGTAAATGAAAATTTTAATTTTAAATTGCATAAGAACTCAAACCTGAGAACATAAATCCGAATTAAAGGTGTAAGGAGTTGGGTTCACCAAAATGTAAACTGGTAAAAAATTAGGGTTTCCACCACAAGAAGGATGAAAACCACTAATTTCTGCTTAGGGACCAATTACATTCAAAAGAGGGTTTGCATCCAATAGATTTAGTCACAAACTAGCAAGGATAAGGACTGAAAATACTGATTCGATTCAAGGTGTGAATTGGTTTGCCCTCTTTTGTGAGTTGAATTGTTGAAATTAAGGTAAAGTTCTAGAAATGAGAATAAAAATATTGAAATAACAAGCTACAGTCGTCGGATTGAGATACACACCAAGAACTGAGAAATATAAGTATATTTTGATCTGATCCGCGAAGCAACTCCCAAAATGACAGGACCATGGTGCCTTTCACCTTGGTCCTCCAAACCTTTTGCACACCAAAGGGGGAATGATTTGTCACTGTAAATAATGTATATCCTAAATATTGTAGCTCTGTGCCTGTTTCTTACACATAGAAAGAAAGAGAAATAGGTTAGGAATAGGGGCTTTCCTAAGTCAAACCTCAGTTTTGAAATTAACCATGAAATAGAGATAAAAGATAATTGAACTAATGTAATTGAAGATTCTCCTTTTGAGGGAGATGCTGAATAATGACTAAAAACCAAATGATATACCTCCTTGTGAAGTTTTTTTTGTCTCCGCATGGGATCAATATTTCATGAAGTCTTTAACAAAATAGGATGTGAATGTGCACTTCAATGCTTGAATCTTGACCCTATTGTTGCTCCAAGGCTTGAAGGAATATTGATTACTTGCTCAATTTCTTGAATGCTTTAATGTCATCACTCGTGTTCTTGAATGTATGTGTGTATCTTATGCCTCTATCCCAAAATGAGAGTGGGAAACCTCCTTTTATACTTTCTAGTCAAGAAACACATTAATTTTCCAACATGGGCCAACATGAGGTTGTGTTTCCTCCTCATATTTGAAATACAAAAAAGGGTTTAAAGGGGGCCCCAAGTAGGGAGGACCAAGGCATGGCACCCTGGTCCTACCCCATTTTAGGGCTAAGTTGGTGTAAATAGCAATAATGGGGTCATCTTTGCATGGTGCGGGCAGAATCAGGTCCCAGTCAGTCCTAGGGGTACAATGCTAATGCAAGGACCCAAACGTGGTCAAAATTATAAAGGGGTACAATTTTAGGATAATACAATACCTATATATATGTGTGTGTATGTATACATACATGCATATATATATACATACATGTATATACATATATATATATACACATGCATACATATATATACATATACATACATATAGATATGGGCGAAACCACATTAATGGTTCCCACTTTTACCTGCAAAGGAAATTCGTAGGTGTGGGGAAAAAAAATTGCGTCTGGTTCATACGAACTAACCTTGTTCGCTCGAACTACCCTTGCAGGTTCAAGCAAACCAATAGATAGAGGGAGGGTTCAAGTGAACCCATTTTCAAAAATGGGTTCGCTCGAACCCTATTTTAATATTAATTTTTAGGGCGTTCACTCGAACCCCTCCTTTGAGCGAACTCCTGGCGATTGTTTTTTTTAATTGTCTATATAAACCAAAAAATGACAGTTAAACTGTCATTTTCAACTTGTCATCTGGGCTCCATTGAGGCGGTTAGAGTGAACCCTACGTGGAGATTTCATGATCGAGTCTCGTCAACACCAGTCAATGCTCCTCAGTAGTCGTCATTCAACCTACATTGTTCCAGGTGCACAAAAGTTACCCTTTTTCTTGTTTAATAATTTTTTTTTTTGTATTTTTTTTTTTTTGAATAAATCATTAAAAAAATAGTAAATAAAATAGTTTTCATTTGTTAATTTGTTTTTTTAATTAAATAATTGTATATTTATTATTTTTCTCAGCATTTTAGGAAAACTTAGAAAAATTAGTTTCTAAATTAAAATGTTAGAAAAATTAAATAATAAATTAAAACTTAGAAAAGCATTAGAAAACTTAGATAAAAAATTAAAACATTAGAAAAATTAGAACCTCTATGACCCCTTTTAACATCCTAGTACACAGCATGATCCCTTAGGACACCATATGAACCCTTAGGACAATATGACCCCTTAGCATCCCATATGACCCCTAACGACACCATATGACCCCTTAGGACCCCATATGACCCCTAACAACACCATATGACCCTTTAGGACACCATATGACCATTAGGACCATATGATGTCCTAATGGTTCATATGGTGTCCTAATGGTTCATACGATGTTCAAACACCATGTGTGACCCCTTAAGACCACATATGACCCCAAACAACACCATATTCAACCCCTTAGGACACTATATGAACCATTAGGACCATATGATGTCCTAATGGTTCATATGGTGTCCTAAGGAGTCATATGGTGTTCTAACACTAGTTGTAACCCCTTAAGACCTCATATGACCCCTAACAACACCATATGACCCCTTAGGACACTATGTGAACCATTACGACCATATGATGTCCTAATGGTTCATATGGTGTCCTAAAGGGTCATACGGTGTTCTAACACCATGTCTGACCCCTTAGGACCCCATATGACCCCTAACGACACCATATTCAAACCCTTAGGACACTATGAACCATTAGGACCATATGGAGTCATAATGGTTTATATGGTGTACTAAGGGGTCATACGATGGTCTAACACTATGTTGTTAGGATTAGGATTCCCAAAGATACTGAGAGGGGGGGTGAATCAGTATCTGACTGGCTAGTAAATTTACTTGACTTAAAGCATGAAAAACATATTAAAATTGTGTATCGGTAAACAAGAATATAAACAATCACATGAGAAGCACACCATAACATAGTATTTTAACGAGGAAACCTGGTGTGGGAAAAACCTTGGTGGGATTTGTGACCCACAATATTCTCTTACTGGCCAATAAGGGAATATTACTCTTACAATAGGGGCCTACACATGCAGGGAGGCCAAGTGCCTAGAGCTCATTGCTCAAATACAAAAGAAGTCACACTGACTTACAAAAATGGATTATATTAATCCAATGTCTTGTACTGCTTCAAATTAGCATCTGCTATGCCAGATCCAGTACCGGTTTAAGCTCTGCTACATACATAAACCCTTAACCTATAGTTCGCATATTAGGTCTGCTTATCTCACATCCTATCACACATATTTCCTATTACAAAATTATCTCATACATATATGAGTCATATTACAACTCTCCATGTCGTCTTACAATGATTTTACAATTAATTACAAAATACATTACAAACAAAATTCTTGTTAGCCAAGGTGCTGGTATCCTTCCTTTCATTACCAGCGTTTTGTGTGCTGGTGTAGAGTTTATCATTGCCGGTGCCGATATCCTGTCTTGCCGGTATCATATGATTGCAAGGTTGCCATCAATGACAAAACCTTCAATCACCTACAATTTCTCATTGGAGTGTGCATTTTCCAATAATCTCCCCCTTTGGCATTGATGGCAACACTCATGAGAAAAATAAAAAAGTGTCCAAAATGATATCCAAAAATAGTTTGCCAAAATTGTCTTGCCAAAACTACATGCTCCCCCTAAGCAGATAAAGTTTCTGACCATTTTTCTCATCCCACTACTCCCCCTTTGACATAAATGACAAAGGTTGTTATTCACTGTTAGTGGAGTCCTGCCTGGATTCTTGTAACCGATGGGTTACAATCTGAATGATATCTATCAAAACTAAATTTATGCCATTGCTGAAAGTTTTGCAGTCTTTTATTGCCTCTAGTGTTCTCTGCACTGTACCGGTGAGTATATGCATTTGCTCTTCCAGTTTCTTCAGTCCGGGAACCAGAGCCTCAGATATTTCTTTTCTCAAGGAAATAAGATACTCTAGTCTTGGACTAAGTCTGCATTTTAAGTCCTTTGCCTTATCCTTTATTCCCTGTTTGTCTTTCTCCAATTTCTTGATTTTCTCTTCCTGCTCTGCAATTTTCTTTTCTAATTCCAAAAATGAATTTGATGTTCCAATCAAATTGTCAGCAATATTATTTAACTTCTCTTGAGCTTTGCTGATCTCCTTGTCAAGATCCTCTGTTAAGACATTTGTTTTGCAAGTATCCCTGTATAGTTTCTTGAAGTCAAGAATTATTTCTCCAAGTTCTGGTAATAGGGTATCCATTTTCTCCTTGTTCTTATTTACAATAACCTCAAAGAATTTCTCTTTTTCCTTTATCATCCTTTCCTTAAATGTATCCTCATTTATTTGATCAATAATTATTAGATTATCGTTGATAAACTTAGACAATGTGTCTAGTTGACCTAAAGAATATTTATTCTCAGCACTGCACTTTGGTGCTATCATTTTAAGAATTGGTATAGTATCATCAATAGCCTTATAGGCTTGTGCAATGTATTCCATGATCTTATTTATTGAATCTAATAAAACCTTTGTTACATTAGTAGGTCTAAATTTTGTCATAGCTATACCAGATGTTTGTCCAATAGTTTTTATAATAGCCATGGTACCGGTTGTAGTTATTTTCTTTCTTGGTTCGACCTCTGGTAGGTCTATCTGAGTTTGCATTTCCACAAACAAAGTCTTAGGATTTTTAGTTTGATTGGGTGGTACTATCTCTGTCTGTACCTGTGCTTCAACCTGTACCAGTTTGGATTTCTCCAAATTTTTCTTAGATGGTTTCTCTGAGATTTTAGTTGTCGGTTCCTTAGTTTGTGCCTCTGAACTTTGCTTAGCCGGTTCTTCAGATGGTTTGTCTGTTATATCTACCAGTTTCTTTGTCTGTGTAGGTTTTTTTGTGTTTAACTCAACCTCAGCAGCCGGTGACTCAGTGGTCACATCTTTCTCCTTATCCTCAGTGGTCTCTCTATCAACCACGACATTAACTTCTTGAGTATCTACATTTACAGTATACATAATTTCTGATTCAGGGTTTGTATCTTCTACTGGAGTCTCCATACTCTCAGTGGCCAGTTGATTTGTAGTAGTGTCTACCGGTGGAGTATCTAAAGGAGGTGGGGGCATATTATCAGTTATTTTTAAACTTGGTGGTCCACCTACCTTGCCTTTACCCTTGTCTCTATCCTTTTGATATACTCTGATAGTTTTAGGTCTGAGTAATTCTTTCTCTTTTTCTTTCTCCACAAAGAAAATATCCCATCCATCAACTATTTTCTCAGATACTTTAGTTACTCTACTAGCCATTAATGCTACATATCGGTGAGTAGTAGAGAATACTATTTGGTTAGCCTCACTGATTAATTTGTCTATTTTTTCAGGTGAGTTAACTGGATGCACTGCCTGTGATTTTTTAATTTTAATCTTTTTATCTAGTTCAACAATAGATAATCTTCTAGCTTCTAATCTCCTATACAAGTCATTTGGAATTTCATCAACAATTTGCATCAAAAATTTCTTGTATATATCTAAGTGTAGAATTACATTGTTCTCTATACTTTCCTTATCATCAACTAATAGTGAATTGTACATTTTATTGATATTCTTCAGCTTACCATCCTCTGTAATTTAACTAAGAAGTTTGTCAATGGGGGCAATAGTTTGTTTCACCTTCTTCTTAGGATTCATCTTCTTTGCTGGAGGCCTTACTTCCTGTTGCTTCTATCTTGTCCTTTTTGGTGTAGGAGAAGGTAACGGTGAAGGTTTTCTTTTCCTCTCAACTCTCTTGAATACAACAGGTAAGTCACTTTCTGAAGAAGATCCAATCGGTGAAAGGTGAGTTTTCGGTTGAAGTGCTTCCAACTCACTTTTAGTTATACTAGTTTGTTTTAGTACATCTTTATTACTACTTATCAAATTGCCATTAGTTTCATATCCAAAGTCATACTATATTCTAGTCGATTAGTATTATCGAATCATGCAGTCGGTACACACAGAGAAGTTGGTATGAATAGTCTAGTTGATTATTGAAGAAACCAATCACAGAACACAGTATTCACCGAGTTGTTTACCAAGTAAAGGTTCATGGCTACTGAGTGGTAAAGTTAACTCACCGAGTTGATATTCACCGAGTGAAATGTCTTACTAGATACATTGAACCTGGACATGCACATGAAAATGTGTTACAAGATCGAGGCACATCTAACAGTTTTTTGCATTAGAAATTGTAGTAGGAGATTGTGCATGATTACAAGATCAATCTAACCTATGAGATATTTTGTTTAATCAAAGAATATTTTTGTAAGATTGAAGCAATGAATCAAATCACCGTTGTAAGAGATCTATATATACAGCATGATTCTAGGGTTAGATATAAAACATGATATGATGTGATAAGAGATGCAATGAGATAGCAGTGTGTATACATGAAGGAATACTATTACAGAGACATAGAGAGGTCACTGAGAAGGTTATCAGTGAACAGTCAAAGAACAGAGTAAACAGAAGGGTTTACCGAGTTTCATTATGGGTTACCGAGGTATGCTACAAGCTAGGTAATCTTATTCAGAGCGCATAGAATCTTCTTTAACATTTTAGATGTAAAGTTGTAGATATTTGTAATGATTATATTGTAATATTTTAAAGTTGTAAGAGAAACCTTTAACAGGGTAAAAGACTCTAACCAAGTCTATAAATTGTAAATCCTTTAACCAAGTGCTACACTTATATAGTGTTGTACAAATCCTTTAATAAGGTAGATCTAACTGATCTTAATACTCCTAACAGGGTAAGCTATTAGAAATAGCTAAATGTAGCTCTAACCAAGCATTCTTTATTATTGCAGTAGTGAAGTTGTGGGTGCCATCCCCACCACAGTTTTTCTCTCTAACCAAGAGTTTCTGCGTGACCAAAATATACGTGTTATGGAGTGAATCATGTATGATTGTTATCTATTGATTATAGTTTTATTTTATGTTACTGCACTATTCTATTTATGCATAACAATAAGGTTATTACAAAGGAAAAGTTTTGGAGTACCAGTTCACTCCTCCCCTCTTAGTACATTAGCTTTCTATATTGGGCCTAACAATTGGTATCAAAGCTTGAATCTTGGAAAAGGGTTTAACCACCTAAAGAGAAAGATCTTAGCAATGGACGGCTACAAACAATCTCGGAGGATTGTGCATCTTCAAGAAGAGCTGGATAATGCAAATCAAGTGATTGAAGACATGCAGAGGCAAATGCAAAAATCTCTGAAGGTAAGGAGAAGATTATCTGATGACTTGCAGGATTCTCAAGAGCTAGTGGAACAAATCGAGACATCATCTAAGAACAGTATATCTGAAGAAACTGAAGAAATGATTGGAATGTTGAAAGAAAAGAACAAAGCATTGGCTGATCAACTAAAAGCAATGAAAAGAGAACATGAACATTTTAGTACACAAATGACTGAAAATCTAGATGCATTAAGGAGAGCTGAGGATAAAGCAAGAGATCTACAAAGAGAGAAACAACAACTTGAAGATCTAGTATCTAATAAGGATGATGAAATCATGAGGTTAACTGGTATTCAACAAACTATGATAGATCAACTAGGTTATGCTCATCATGAAGCAATTCTGAAGAATGATGAAAATCAATCATTGAAACTTGAAGTATCAAGGTTGACTGGTGAACTTGAAACAGAAAAGAAATCCAAAGAATCATTGGAGAAAAGTTATTAAGCATCAAAGATGTTGGATGAGCAACTGAATACAAGAAGACTCTACAAAGATGGAGGACTCGGTTACAAAGGAATTAATACTACCAAGAAAGGAGAATCATCAAAACAAGCTGAAAAAAGAAATAACATCAAAAGGAAGAAGCCTATTTGCTACTACTGTAGAAATCAAGGTCATACTGCTGACATATGCCAGATCAGAAAAGGTAAGCAACCGAATATCTCTAAGTCCAATGGATATTGTTATAATTGCAATAAATATGGTCACGTACCTAATCAAAGTAGAACAAAGTCTGTTAACAACCATCAGAAGGCAAAATTCAAAGGGTTTTGTAAAAACTGCAATAGATATGGACATAGCACCGAGAGATGCTAGTTTAAGCAAAAGAACTACATGAAGTATCCACACCGAGCAAACACTGGAGGTTACCAAACTCACACAGATTCTTACTGACAATATGCAGCAGTACCATGGGATTACAGTATGAGGATATGGTGTGAATGTTTTGGAAGATATGGACATATAAGTGCCAACTGTTTTATAAGGTTTGGAATGAACAACCAGAGATTATGGAGAAATCTCGGTATGACATGTTTTCATTGTCACAAAGCTAGACATTTAGCTGGAGATTGCAGAGATCAACCAAGAAGAGACACTAAGGAGATAAAAGAAAAATTCAAGATGATTTGGAAAAAGAAAGAAATTATGTCTGATGAAGAAAGCACCTTACCTACCGAGTTAGGTGCACCTATTTCAAATTAGTCAAGAAAAGGTATGAAGGGACTGCATTCTATAAAAGTTAAATCATAATAGTTCCTATTTTATTATGAACAGAATTCAAAATCTGCATAGTTAAGATGCAATTAGTTAGTTTACATACTATATAGGAAACCTGTCAAGTCGGTGTATATAGGAAACCTATCAAGTCGGTTAACAAAGCAAAGTTGAATACTCGATGAAAACAGAAAATGAAGTAAATCGGTAAAAGGTGAACCGAGTGCATTTAATACCATGACCTAACTTGCACGGAGCCCGATAAGGTATTTTTTAGTAGTTAAAAGTGTTTTCGCGGTCATTTTCATTCACCCAAGTTTTCGAGAAGCAGAGCAGAGCAAATCAAAGTGACCAAATTTCATTCAGAGTGAATTTTCAAGGTATTTACATCAATCTATTCACACTGTTTAGCTGGTTTCTGATCTAGTCAAATTGCTAGTATCTACCAAGTGTAAAGAGTAAGCTACTTGTAAACCCTAAGGATAACCTGTCAAATTTTTACTCGAGATCTACCATGGCACCCAAGATCCAAGACCCTGTAGTTGTCCAAAATGTGGAGAAGCCATCTCTGAAGTATTCCCTAACTCCTAAAGTCACCTCAGAACAAGATGATAAAACTGCATTTTCACTCATCCCGGATCAAGTCTTATTGGCAGAAGATGTCAGATTCTTTACCAAGTGTCATGTTGAGGAACTCGGTCATGTAGAGATTAGTGACACATATGATGAACTGTGCACTAATGACAAACTGGATAGTAAATTTGAACATATCAGAATCAAGGGATTAACTGAAGCCCTAGTCTATCCTCGTGTGTTCAAACCCCAATGGGTTAAGTTTGTATTGAGTAGAGTACATGATGATTTCATGTGGCTACAAGAGCAACCATTCAAGATCACGAAGGAAGTCATTCACCTGATCACCGGATATCCCATCTATGATCATGCTCGTGCATAGAAAATGATATCACAAAAGGAGCTAATCAGTTTAACTAGAGTAGAATCTGATTACCGAGGACTGAAATTGAATAATGTCACTGATGCTAAACTAAATTCGCAATTAGAGTCATTGGTTACTGTTTCTTCCAAGCTGCAAGGGAAAATAGTGTACCATGTGCTGCAGTGGACCTGGCCTACAAAATAGTAAAGAAGGGAATGAAAGTAGACTTGTGTGAAGTACTACTAAAGAACTTATTTGAGAACCTAAACACAATAAGGAAGCTAAAGAAGAACAACTCAGCAAACACACTCAAGTTCAGTTCACTACTCGTCTGTATGTTTTTCTATTTTGAAAAGTTCTTTCCCTTAGTTGGTAAAGTAGTATGGGAGCTACACTGACCTATCACCCATTAGATCAATGATTACATCAAGAAGTTGGGAGATAAATTTAATGATGTCATGGATGATTACTTTAGCAAATTCCAAGAGAAAATGCACAACAGGTATAGGTACCCACCATAGCTGGTTGAAAAATACAAGGACAATATTTATTTTGAAGTCGACACTGATTACTGCTATGTAAATGTTGTTGAACCGAGGATTCAGTCATTGTAACCAATGGGTTATGAAATTGATCATGACATTACACAACAACAAATTGATGCCTACCTATCATTGCCAAGGCATGCAACTGAACTAAGGTATGGAACCTATAAAGAGGTAAAGGAGAAAGTAAAAATGAGCATTGTAGTTCCTAAGGCTACAAGGAAAGCAACAAAGATGATAAAAGCTTTATCAGAGAAATTCAAAGAAGAATCCTCATCTACACCTGTCAAAGGCAATCTTACCATTACCAAGGAAGAATCAAAAGCATAGGAGGCTGCAATAACATTGAGCACAGAGTTGCCAAAGGGAAAAGTTCTAAAAAGAAAGAAATAGGACATTTCAAAGGCCCTACCGACTCCACCAACAAAGAGACCCAACACCAAAGCATCAACTGCATCACCGAGCAAGAAACAAAAGACTATTGCTGCTCCTAAGGTAACAAAGACTTACAAGAAATCTACTCGGAGACTCATTTTGGCAAAAGAGTCGAGTGATACAGAGTCTGATGATGCTAACAAATTCCAAATTGTGAAGAGTAAAAAGGAAAACATTCACAGTGTTGAAAATTTTTGTGCCAATCTTAAGGAATATGGTGGGTTTGCAGGATTCAGATATGTTAAGTATGAGTCTAGGAACAATGATGAGAAATGACAGATTGAAGAAGCTATCACATGTACACTTCTGAAGTTTCGGTTAGCACCATTGGAACTAGCAAAGTCACTTCCAAGTGAACTTTACTCACATATTGATAATAGATGGAAATATGCAATGGATTTAGAGAGACAAATAAGAGAAAGAAGTCTTGTCCACTTATTTCTTGACATGTCCGTAGCTGAAATCAAGGAGCATTTGTCCACATACAATTCAAAATTTCTTGTGAAACAAAGAGCCTTAAAATTGATGAATGGGCTATATATTGACGTGGAGAATGAGACTAAGGCCAAGTGGCAGGAGATCTTCAAACAAAAGGATGTCGGTGAACAATCTCAAATTGAAATTGTTGATATCATCGAGCAAGATCCAGATGTCACCGAGCAAGGTCCAGACCCAGTTGACACAATACAAATTGATGAAAATGTAATGGATGAAGCCGCACCGGAGCAAGAAATGATTGAAGGCACCACTTATGCAAAACTTGTGTCTAGTGAATTGGTCTTAGAACAAGTTCAGCCTTATTCACCGGTGAAGCCAACAGTACCAACTGAAGCCCCCAAGGACATCGAATGAGTTACCGAAGGTAACAAATTTGAAGCTGCAGAAGATGCATGTAACAAATCTGAAGCTACAGCAAACACAACAAAAGATCAATTGTCTCAAGGACAGAAAAGCATAGAAAATATTACAGCAGAGACGCCTAGCACCGAGCCATCCAAAGACACTGCAACTGCTACAGGAACAGTGCAACATGTTGCATCTACCGAGCAACCTACCGAGGGACAACACTCCTCACAAGCACTTGTCTTAGTGCCCCAGAGAAAAGGAAAAGAGAAAAAGGTGAGAAAGCATGGTTTTAAATTTGACTTATCTAAACTAATTGTGTTGCCCAATGTCGACATCTCCAAATTAAAAGGGCAAGCACTCACTAAATTCGATGAACTATGCAAAGCAAAGGCCGAACAGGAGAAACAACTGGCAATACAGAAAAAGAACAAGGTACTTCAAAAGGTTAGGACACTGCTCACAGAAATGCTACCATCAGCAACAGTGTCAACCGATGCAGCCATCCATATTCAGTTGGATGAACTCCTTAATCAGATTGAAACATCTGGAATTGATGCATCCGAATACCTAAGCAAGCTCAAGGATAAAGAGCTCACAGCAAAAATGATAGAGGAAGTCCAAAAATCAATTGTTGTTGGCAAGGTAAAACTTGTCAAATTCATTGCTGAGTTGACCCCTCAACTCAAGCACATTCTTTATTTATTCTAGAAATTGTGTACATTTTCTTTATTTATTAAAGACATCAAAAATAAAACTAATGCCATTGAGAAAGAGGTCACCAATCTCTCCTCCAAGTTGACCACTGAGCCTAATTCGGTTCAGACTTTTTATAAAAAGCTACAACAGCTCATGGCTTAACAATTAGAACTGAGGAATGAAGAGCATAAAATTAGGATGGATATAATGACCCTTCAAACATTATTCCTTCCTCATCTCTCATCAGTCCAAGAGAAACTTAACCGAGCTACAAGCTTATCAACTACCCAAGAGGGAAGCACTCTTGATGGCTTGATATCACTCTTATCTGATATTCAAGCACAAAACTCATTAATGGAAAGTCTCAAGGACTCACTCTCAGTCGCCCTCACTGACACCCGGACCAAGTATAAGACTATTTTTGATCAGTTACCACCTCTAGATGCAAATTAAGTTTTTAATGTTTTTCAAAAATGGGGAGTACTATTATGTTACTACATAGAACCGAACAGAGGAAAGCCCAGCAAAGGGGGAGTAATTCTACACTTGGAGAATAGTACAGTTTTGATAACACAATTTTGAGTATTGTATATAAGGGGAGTCTACCGAGCAGAATATGCAGAATATACAAAGCACACAAGTACATTACAGAACTGAACCGAACATGCAAAATTCAGAGTTATGTACAAGATAATGATAAGGGGAGTATATCTACATATACTATTGACTATTGTACATATTGTCAAGTATAGTCATTTTGTCAAGTATATTTTTTTTGAATTATGACTTTGTAAGTAGTTTTTGTCAAACATCTCAACTAATGTCAAAAGGGGAGATTGTTACTACTTATCAAATTCCCATTAGTTTCATATCCAAAGTCATACTATATTCTAGTCGATTAGTATTATCAAATCATGTAGTCGGTACACACAAAGAAGTCAGTATGAACAGTCTAGTCGGTTACTGAAGAAAGCAATCACAGAACACAATATTCACTAAGCTATTTACTGAGTAAAGGTTCATGGCTACCGAGTGGTAAAGTTAACTCACCGAGTTGATATTCACCAAGTGAAATGTCTTACTAGATACATTGAACCTGGACATGCACATGAAAACATGCTACAAGATCGAGGCACACCTAACCATTTTTTGCATTGGAAATTGCACTAGGAGATTGTGCATGATTACAAGATCAATCTAACCTATGAGATATTTTGTTTAATCGAAGAATCTTTTTGTAAGATCGAAACAATGAATCAGATCACCACTATAAGAGATCTATATATATAGCATGATTCTAGGGTTAGATATAAGACATGATATGATGTGATAAGAGATGCAATGAGATAGCAGTGTGTATACATGAAGGAAGACTGTTATAGAGACACAGAGAGGTCACCGAGAAGGTTATCAGTGAACAGGCAAAGAATAGAGTAAACAGAAGGGTTTACCAAGTTTCATTATGGGTTACCGAGGTATGCTACAAGCTAGGTAATCTTATTCAGAGCACATAGAATCTGCTTTAACATTTCAGATGTAAAGTTGTAGATATTTGTAATGATTATATTGTAATATTTTGAAGTTGTAAGAGAAACATTTAACAGGGTAAAAGACTCTAACCAAGTCTATAAATTGTAAATCCTTTAACCAGGTGCTACACTTATATAGTGTTATACAAATCCTTTAGTAAGGTAGATCTAACTGATCTTAATACTCCTAACAGGGTAAGCTATCAGAAATAGCTAAATGTAGCTCTAACCGAGCATTTTTTATTATTGCAATAGTGAAGTTGTGGGTGCCATCCCCATCACAGTTTTTCTCTCTAACCAAGAGTTTTTGCGTGACCAAAATATATGTGTTATGGAGTGAATCATGTATGACTATTATCTGTTGATTATAGTTTTATTTTATGTTACTGCACTATTCTATTTATGCATAATAGTAAGGTTATTACAAAGGAAAAGTTTTGGAGTACTGATTCACCCCTCCCCTCTCAATACATTAGCTTTCTATATTGGGCCTAACAATCTTCCTTGATTTCCTTTGCCTATCGGGTTCCTTTTCTAACGGTTGCTTCTACCTTCTTAACTCTTTTCCTTGATTGTATAGTGCTCTCAATTGTTTCTGCACTACCAAATACTTTCTCTTCTGGTTCATTAGGATCTTCAAGGAGGGTTTTTTCATAAGTTTCTATGATGTTATCATATGTCTCATAGCCCATTTCAGTTACCCAGATGGTTCTAGGGATAACTGCCTCCATCCAAATTTCATCTTTCTTGATCACAAAATAGATTTCCTTTTGATACTTATCCACAATAACTTGTGATAGTCTTACTCTATTCTTCATTCAAGCCTTAAATGCTTGAAAATGCTCATTTATGTTTTTCTCCCTATTCTCTCCCATATTGTTTAATAGTTCTGATAGTTTCTTTCCTATCGGTATATCAAAACCAAAATCTCTAGCACCAATACCAGGTATTTGTTTGGTTATGTATAGCATCAGACAAACAAGTAAGTTTCCAAATTTGAATGTCCCCTTTTTGTCCCTTTTGTTCTTACCCAAATTTTCTATCAACTCATCTTTGAGCCATTCACATATGTCTATTCTTGCATTATCATTTACCATATCATAGGCACTCTTAATACATAGGCTAGAAACTAAGTTTAGCCTATTTGCATGTGTAGCCTTATAACCTAAGATCATATTGATAAATTTGATATTTGTATCCTTCACATCGTTTACCCTTAGAGATCTCTTATCAAATGTTGCATAGGTTAGGTTTGTCACTAAGTCATTTGAGACCTTCTTAGTTTTGTCAGGTCTGTTGCCGGTGGAGGGTAACCCTGTTACAACTTTTACTGCTTCTTTTGTGATTTTATGAATAGAGTCTAACCAAAAAAAATCACCGTGTACTCTGCTTAACACAATCCTTATGATGTCCTTGGGGAAATCTGGGATACTAAGTATTTCAGTGAAACCTAGAGTTTCTACTATCTTATGTTCAGGTTTGACATTTCTGGATTCATCATAGATTATAGTCTCATACATATTTTTAATTTCATTATCACCTAGTTCATCAATATGACAATGTATATACATTCTAGGATCTTCAACATATACTACTCCTTTAGGGATTTGGGAGAATGCACCTATGTTATCATCTTTCTTAGCAATTTTGGGAACTAGCTGAAAAATGGGTCTAGATCACTTAACAACTTCAACAATAGTAGGATTCAGGAATGGATGAAGATGCCATAGCTATAAATACCTCAATCTACCTTAAGAATGAATGCTTTGATGGATTGCTTCACTTCTTTGCTTGGAATACCTTCGCTCAGGAATTTTCGCGCTCTCAAAGATTTGAATGCTCAATGAATGAAAAAAGAGCCAAAACACTTGCTTTATAATGTTATTTTTGCCAACTACCACATTTAATGCTTGTCGGTTAAGTCACAACTTAAGTCATCTGCTGGTATAGAAGTAATTTCAACTTCTCACTATCAACCGAGGGAATAATAGCATGTTTTTCATTTTGTTTCTAAACCCCCAAAAGAATTTTCTTCAGTTAGATGAAGAGTATCCTATCGGTGGAGTGTTACTTTATTCTGTTGGTGGAGGAGTAATCACATCAACATTCTAATCTGACTTTCTGATCCATTGTTTTGAAAATTTTTGCTTTACCTCTTCAACTTTTTCTTTACCTTTCAAACTAGGACCTTTGTTATTTGTCGGTGATGCCTTACTTTTGCAAAATTTAGCAATATGTCCAATCTTGTTACAGGCATAACAAGTCACATTGTTCTTTTGAATAGCTTTCCCATATCATATGCCGGTATGTGTTCTGCATTGATTAGATAAGTGCCCAAATCTTCCACAAACATAACATATCACATTCATTCTACAATTTTCTGAATTATGACCAACTTTGTTCCATTTAGAACATTGAATGGTGGGTGTATTAGTGTTCTGATAATTTCTAGATCTACATTGATTTTCTCTATGACCATACTTGTTACAGTTAAAGCATTTTCCATTAAACTTGTAAGCAGTAGGTTGTCTTACCGATTTGGTATGATCATGATTGTTTGCAGTATTAGAGCTTTCACCAACTTCAAAGTCAAGGCCATTTGTATCACCATTAGGTTTCTGATTCTTCAGCATGTCACCAAGTTCTTCTGAACTTTTCTTGAATTTTTCTTTGTGATGATTTGCAGCAGTTAGTTCACTTTCCAAGATTCCTTTTTGTCTTATGAGTTCAGTTATATCATTCTGTGTGTGCATAAGATCTATCTTCAACATATCATTTTCATGACTAAGTCTTGTGTTTTCATTTCTAGCATCATTTAGTCTTCTGACCATGTCTTCTTCATTCTTCTTTCTATCTTCAATTTCTTTACAAAATCTCATAGTCATATCCTACATCTCATTCTATGTTGTACTGATCTCTTGTCTTAGCTTGTTTACCAGATCATTAAGAGTTTCCTTTTCATCATTCTCATTCTACATCTTTTCACAAAGTTCTCTTCTCTTATTTCTTGCAATGGTAAGATTTTCTTGAAGTGCTTGAATGATATCCTGAGCAGCCTTTAGATCATCTTCAAGTTTGATATTCTTCACCTTTTCTACATCATAGTCTGAAAGAGCTATTTTCAATTGTTCTCTCAAGTTTTCCATCTCTACCAGTGACAAGATCTTCCTCAAACTATTAGGCTTCTGAAAATAGAGGACTAGCCTCTGATACCAATTGTTAGGATTAGGATTCCCAAAGATACTGAGAGGGGGGGGGGGTGAATCAGTATCTAACCAGTTAGTAAATTTACTTGACTTAAAGCACCAGTAAATAAGAAATAATGCAGTAAACAAGAATATAAACAACCACATGAGAAGCACACCATAACACAGTATTTTAACGAGGAAACTTGGTGTGGGAAAAACCTTGGTGGGCTTTATGACCCACAATATTCTCTTACTGGCCAATAAGGGAATATTACTCTTACAATAGGGGCCTGCACATGCAGGAAGGCCAAGTGCCTAGAGCTCACTACTCAAATACAAAAGAAGTCACACAGACTTACAAAAATGGATTATATTAATCCAATGTCATGTACTGCTTCAGATTAGCATCTGCTATGCCAGATCCAGTACCGGTTTAAGCTCTACTACATTTATAAACCCTTAACCTATAGTTCGCATATTAGGTCTACTTATCTCGCATCCTATCGCACATCTTTCCTATTACAAAATGATCTCATACATATATGAGTCATATTACAACTCGCCATGTCGGATTACAATGATTTTACAATTAATTATAAAATACATTACAAACAAAATTCCTATCGTCCAGGGTGTCGGTATCCTTCCTTTCACTGTCAGTGTTCTGTGTGTCGATGTAGAGATTGTCATTGTTGGTGTCGATATCTTGTCTTGTTGGTATCATATGATTGCAAGGTTTCCATCAATGACAAAACCTTTAATCACCTACAATTTCTCATTGGAGTGTGCATTTGGCAACATATTTGTGACCCCTTACAACCTCATACGATCCCTAACGACACCATATGACCCCTTAGGACACTATATGAACCATTAGGACCATATGATGTCCTAATGGTTCATATGGTGTCCTGAGGGGTCATACAGTGTTCTAACACCATGTGAGATGCCTTAGGACCTCCCACAAGACCATATGACCCCTTAGGACACTATATGAACCATTAAGACCATATGATGTCCTTGTTGTTCTCAAATTTTGATTCCCTCCAACATCCCTAGTAATAAAATAATAAACTCTATCTGCAAAAGAGAAATCAAAGAGAAAGAAAACTTTAGAGAAACATATGACAAGGTTATATGACCTTCTACACTTTGAACTTATAAAAAGTTCAGGCAGGTATACCCTAGGTAATTCTTTCACACTTTTAAACAAAACCCACAGTAACCATTGTCCCAAAAAGTAGTGGATTTCATCACCTTAGAACTAACTAAAATAGAGAAATAAAACTTAAATTCATGTTCAGTATTGACCTACAAGATATGCAGAAGAAAACTACAATAGATATTAGCGCATTATCCAGGCCACAGAGTCATCTAAGTTTCTACAATACTTCCACAATCAAATATCCCCACACATCCCATCACCTTGGCTTCTATAAAACCCCACATATGCCTAACATACGTAAGAATTAACCCTTAGCAAAACTAGATTGCATTTATCAAATTCAAAGTCTTCAATAAAGAACTTACTGATAGAAGTGCTTCATGCATATTTAATTTCCCTCCTGAAGAGAAAAGCTAAGAAACTCCCCTATTTAAGATTGCCTTACCATATTCAAATAAAAAACAGTAAATATTTGCAAACACATTTGAAGACAACACCAATTCTAGGATCAAAGTTGATGGTCTGTATATTGATATTATCTCAGAAAATATTACAAAAACATTTGGATGTTCTTCATGATACTTGGAAAAGAGCTCAGATTAATTTCTGTAGCATTTCTTTACAATTCCTTGCCATCCTCTTACATTAGTCTTGGTATCCATTTATATAATCATGGATGCAAACAAGCTTCAAACCATCCTTTCAAAAAGTTTGTTACAAAATACTACTTCACTCAAGAATCAGTTACATGTCCTTTTTTACTTCAACAGCTTCTTCAGTTGGTGGCTCCTCTGCAATATCCTCTAACCATTCAAGAGCGCCTTCTAATTATTTTGGAACATGTTCCAACTGTTCCAAAGCATCTTCTTCTTGAACCTCCACATCGGCCACCGCATACTTTTGGGACCATCCTTGGAAAACATCATCATTAGGCCATGAGTGGCCAATAATTTTTTTATTCAACTTTAACAACTTTTTCCAGGTGTTCCTCACTTTCCTTACCTCTGAATCCAAAAAACCATAATGAGATTTGATCTTCTCTATTTCCTCAATTGTTTTAACAAACAAAGAGGTGTCATCTCTATTGATTATCTCATTTACCCTTAAGGATAAATTAGCCCCTAACTCATCTAGCCATGCCTGTTTATCCTTTAACTGATTCTGGTTGACAAAACCTCCAGGGAACACTGCAAATTTATGCTCGGTATATTCTTTTCGATGCAAATGATCTTTTCTTTCCACATGTCAACTTTGTCAATCTTTTTGCCAACTTACATGTAGACTTGATAGTGACATCAGCCCCTACCTCATCATATGATGCACACATCAGTTCTAATTCCACTTCCCTGGGCAACCATTTATTCATAATAGGCTCTAAAATAGACTTACCCTCATTCAACTCATTAAGAGTATCCAAAATTCTTTTCATATTGAGATATACTGTAGGAGCATCAACAGTGTTAGCAAAGCTTAAAATTGTTGCCTTTATCTTCTCCTCATACTTGCTTGCAAATAAGGCCTGGGCCTGTTGCAACTTTTCCATTTTATGTTGATAAGTCTCAACTGGTTGGAAACCAGAAGGCATAGGAGAAGGAGGGAATTCTATAATTGGACTAGTAGGTGGGGGTCTTGCTAGAGAGGAAGTGATCATCAATGTTGAAGGCTCACCTTGATGATGTTAACTTTCCAATTGGCTCTGGATTTTAGTGATGATGTTGTCCCTATTGGCTATTCCTTCCTTAGCTTCATTATAAGCTTTTAAAATAGTCTCCAACTTCAATTGGAGAGTAGCCTTTTCTTGGGCTTCTTTCTCTGCTACTGCCACATTAAACTTTGTAGTTTCTAGAATAGTACTAGCTGCTTCCACCACTCCTATGTCCCGAACCCTCTTGATAATCATTCCTCCAAAGAGGCTAGAATCTGAGGCATTTTTCTTCCTCCTATTCTAATCTTTCTTTAATGACCACAGGACAAGAGCAACATTATCCTTGTTGAAGGTCACACCTTCCATTGGCTTTGTTTCCTTTCTTACTGCATCAAGGATCAATGCATCAGCTATGTCCCATTCAGGGAGAATTAACACACCAGCTTTATCCAACATAGCCCTCCCTTTCTCAAGGGTGATTGCTTTGAACTCCTCCATCATTTCTTGCTTAACTTCTTCTTCTACTTGGGCTGCATCTTTGAGAGGCTACTCATTTACCCTTTTCTCACATCTGATCTTGAATTGATTAATGTTTTTTTTTCAAAGAAATTGTAGAAAAGCTCCTGATGTGACGAAGTTGATGTCAGCTAGGAATTCTTCACTAGCTTGCTTAACAGTAAGGTCCAATTCTTGGCCCTTTAACTCACCATCAGTTAAATCCATTTCAACATTTGGTGGCTCTTCGAGCATCCCTTCTTAGGTCTCCTCATAAGTATAGGCAATCTCACCAAGACTCCCTAACTACAATAATTGTTCAGCCACAACTTGTTCATCTCTAATGTGGATAGGAGACTGAGATGGGGAATATTGAGGCTCATCAGTTTCAATTTCTTTTCCCACTTTTTGCCTCTTAGGGGATCCTGAATGTCTACAATATCTTCAATTTTCCTTTTCCCCTTTGAAGAGGAAGGGTCACCTGTTACTAGCATCATTACAATGTACTTTGGTCTCTTGAGCATTGCATAGTCACCTAGTGAGATTGCTTTAGCAAAAGAAGGCTTGGCCAAGACCATCTTAACCTTATTAGGATCATTTTGCATTATGGCCTCCCTTTTTTCCTTTAGGGTCTGCATTAAATCTTCAAAATAAAGAATCAGAAACTTTATTTTCTCCTCAAATGGGGTGAAGCTAGATAGAGGGTCATAGCTAGTGTCAAACTGATGAATAAAATCAAGGGCTTTCTTATATGCCACCCACTTCTCCTTCCTCAGTTCCTGCTAATGTAAGCTAAACTTGTTCCTGATCAAATCCTTAGTAAACTGAAATTGATGAGGCCTACCTCTGCACACTACTCTTTTCTTGAACATGCCATTGATGAAGTCCTCAGGGTCTGCACATCTTGACACTGCAGTTGATAACCTATATGGTTTAAATAAATCTTCAAAGAATCTCCATCCACCCTTAGTGATTACAAAATGGTGGGCCATGGTAACAGTTGGGAAAATAGTCCCTTTACCTCTGTTAGTCAACTCAGCTTCCTATACCCCTCCAATCTATCTTAACACTTCTGCAATCCCTATTTTCAATGGGACCTGATAGGGTAGTAAATAAGGGGTTCCTCTAAATCCAAACACTCTGAAAACATTAGACACGGGGTACAAATAGATGTCTCCCCAATTGTGAGCAATCTTGATATCCTCTGCAAACTCCTTAGGTCTAATAAATTCCAAAAGAGCTTTAGGGATTCTAGGGTTTTCTCTACATAAGAGGATTCTGATCTTAGATGCAAAGCATCTATCAAACTTCAGATAACTTGCATCCTCTCTATCCCATGATAAAATAGTACTCCACAATTGTACTGGCATTTCCTCATTATCCTTGACCTTAACTAGGTCCATCTCCTTTGCAAAGTAATCAACACCCTTGAACAGGAACATGTTCATTAACATAGAATACCATCCAAATGGCTTGTCAACCTTAGCATTCTTGATTCCTACTAACCCTTTATGAATGGCATCAGCAAGGTATGAAGCATAATCAAATGTAATGGCCAAAGAAGGATTCAAAATTTGGGCAATCATCAGCATATAATGGGTTGGCATATTCTTTTCAGCATGTTCCCCAAAGATCTAGCATAAGGCCCAATACATACCCTTAGCTCTCAGGGTGAATAAATTGAGGGAGAATGGTTCCATTGTGCTGGGGCCTATAACTGTCAACCCCCCTATCTTCACAAAGAACTCTCTTAATGGGCTATTCCTAAGATGATCCCTCTATACGTTGTAAATCTGGGCTAATGATTCAAAATCAATAGGCTCTAAAAAATTGGAGGATTCACTGAGTTTGAAATCTTTTCTGAATTCATCTTCATTGATTTCAATCAGGACTGACCCCTTTATGTTCCTGATGCACCTTGTCACAGAGTCATAATTTTGTGCAATCAAAGTTAACAGGTCTATATCCATAAAAACACATGGGACCACAAGCTTTCCTACATCCTATTCCCATATACCATTCACAGGAGCTGGGGAATTTTTTTGCCCAAAACTGACTTTGAAAAGTCCTAAGCCTGGCATTCCTATTTCAGGGTCTCTCAACCAATTACCCTTATCATACAAGCCATCTCCAATTTTCAAACGAGGGTGTTTGGGTACTAATTCTTTGATCTTAGCCCCAACATTGGTGGACATAGTTAATTGTTCTAAAAAATTATTACATATATTTCATTCTTGGTAGTCCACCTTCCGGGTGAATTCTCTTCTAGGTGCCATTTTGGATGAGAAACTACACCACTAGCAACTAGCACAGACCTCTAACAAAGTAATTCACACGACAAATATTTGAGAACAAACCAGAGTTATCAAGAAAAGCACAAAAAACCTGATTATTCTCCAGAAGAAAATCACTCTGCAACAATTCACTCTGCAACAAACTTCGATGAAACAATATTAGCAATCAAGTTGATGTGGACTATAGAAGACAAGTTGGCATTTAAGTTTTTTAGGAATTAACTCCGCATGCTTTGGCTTTCTTTTCATAATTGAATTCACCAAATCGAATTCAAAATTGGCTCCAACAGGTCATGATTCCTCTGAGTCTTTCCTCTGTTTCACTCTTTCTCTATTTTGCAAAACTTAAAATCCACGCTCTTTTCTTTCATGAAGCAATGCTGGCCGTTGGATCACGGGAACTTGTATTGTCTTTACCTCCACTTAATCTCTCTGCTTGAGTTCTAGGCCCTACCATATTTTCACCACTTCACAATACTTAACAATCGAGCACTTCCCCTTCGCGAAGCCGCGCCAAGCGTTAGATCTAACTCAAGTCACTCGGCCTTTAATTCCAACCGGGACCATTAATCTTTCTAACTAATTGTGCCTCACCTTGACGGTTAGCAGTTTTTGCCATTTTGTTGAGGTTAATCTGTGGGCATCTTCAGGCCATGAATCAACGAGAATCGTTGGATCAATCCTGAGATGAATGCCTTTTAAGTGGACCCTACATCCGAGAATCACTTACCCCACCTTTTCATCAGTAAATACATGCCACATGGCAGTCAACCATTAGCCATGGCAACTCACTTGGGTTCCATTCTGGATCTGCCATGTGCCATCTTTCATTACTCCCACATAACTACTGGTTACACCTTGGCGGGCCCTTAACAACCTTTTAGAACTACGTGTCACTTGACATGTCCCTATCGAGCTCCACAAAATTAGTAGCTATTTTGCCACATCACACCTATGTTTGACTTCCACCTGTCTTTCACAACTTCGTGAACACTAATCATCATTCAACTTGCGGCCATGAAATCATGAGAACTGTTGGATCAAAACAAATTTAATCGGCCTTTAACTTCATGCTTAGCCTGCCCTTTGGGCCCACCAACCCTTTTCGCAAATTCACAATGAGTAAACCACAAGCATCTCTTGGCCGTGAAACAACGCGAGCCATCGATCTTGGCCTGACCTGATCACCTTTTAACCAAAGGGAAAGTCTTCATTGCTGGGTCCCGCCAACCCTTTTCGCCACTTTGCGATGAGTAAACCAAGTTTAGCTTGATCTCACAAAATCACGTTGTCTGTCTGATCAGATGGGACTTGACCGGTATTTAACTTCGGCTCAAACCTATGTGTCGGGTCCACCTTTCTGCCTTTCGCTACTTTGTGATAGATAAATTGTGAGAAATTTTAGGTCATGAATCAATGCGGACTGTCAGATCAACAGAAAGCTGCGTGATGCTTACAAGGCCCGACAGACATTTAGAAAAAGGCATATTTAAAAGCAGGAATTAAAACATTTGAAGGGACCGCCTAGGTAAATTACAAGGGGATGAACATTTTCATGACAAAGGGACCCATTACTTAAGTGAATAAAGTAATGGAGAAACAGAAGCCAAAGGGTTTTTATCAGTCATTAAAGCGATTTAAAACCTAAACCCTAAACCCATTTGGACTTGAAATAGTCTTGAAGCAACAAGAACATACCAGACTCAAAAAACATTACAGACTTAGCCAATAATGGAAAAAGAATACCCATTTTTTAAACAGTGATAATAGCGGCTCTAACTGGGGATGGTTGATCGCAAGGTCAACACAAGAACTTAGAAAACTCTAGAGAAACAGACCAAAACACAAGCCCAAAAAATAAGCAACATAAAGCAAACAAATATATACAAATAGAGGACCAACTGTGCATGGACTTCAAGAGAAGTAGTATTTCAGGAATTGTCCATGCACTGGAAATTCCTATACTTCATCATTCATATTCTTCAAAAAATATGAGTCCTTTCCATTTTGATCACAAACCATAGAAGGGCCAATCCATAATGACTCAAACTTTTTATGCTTTCCCTTGTCTTGTCCTTTTGCATTCCACTGAAGAACAACATCACCAATTTGAAACTTTCTCAATGATGTCCTTTTATCAAACAGATATTTAGACTGCAATTGGATCTTCAGATTTCTCTTATGAGCTAGAGTTCTGATCTCTTCCACTTTCGCTATCTGAATCATTTGGTTCTCCATAGGTTCAGATAGCTCCATGTCTTCAACTTGCAAGAATTTATAAACTGGAAGAAGATTGTTTACTGGCAGTCTAGCTTGTGTACCATAAACTAGTTCAAAAGGTGACATTCCAATGGCCTTCTTGACAGTTACTCTGTCAGCCCACAAGGCTAATTTCAACTTTTGATCCCAAGACCTCTTGTTCTCTTCTAGGATTTTCTTGATGATGTTCAAGAGGATTTTTTTACTAGATTCAGCTTTTCCACTTCCATGAGGATGATAGGGTAAGAGTAAGACATGATTATTCCATGACTAGTACAAAATCCAACAAACTCGTCTGACCTAAAACTCATGGCATTGTCCATTACTAATTTTGCAGGGATTCCAAATCTAGTTATAACATTATCCATCAGGAAGTCAATGGCAACTTTACTTGTAGCTCTTCTTGTGGGAATAGCTTCAATCCATTTAGTAAAATAATCAGTGGCTACTATGATCCATCTATGACCTCTTCTTGATCTCTCAACAATCTCTCCAATAAAATCAATGCCCCATTGGACAAAAGGGGCTTCCACTGTGACTGGATTTAGGGGTAAAGCTCCTTCATACTTCAATTTGGATGAAATTTTTTGACATGAGTCACATTTCCTGACATGTTCGTGAGCATCCTTGAATAAGGTAGGCCATTAGTACCCAACTCTGATTATCTTACCAGCAGTTGTCTTAGCAGAGTAATGGCCTCCACATACTCCATCATGCATTTCAATCAACACCCTTTTAGCCTAGAATTTATCCAAACACATTAGCAGTTCTCCATCTCTTTTTCTCCAAAACAGATCACCTTGAATGAGAACATATTTTTGTGACTTGAGTTTTAGAGTTCTTCTCTGATTATGTGTCATTCCTTCTGAAAATGTAGCATCTCTTAAAAATCAGACTATCTCTGAATACCAAGGTTGTCTTTCAATATTGGTGACCATGGTGTTATCAAATTCAACATTATTTACCTCGATATCAAGAAGATTTGATTCAGTCATGAGCTTTGCAAGGCCTAAACCTCTTACCAATTTAGTAATCTTTATCTCTAAATCAAACTCTTGAATCCTATTTATCCATCTGCACCTTTTTCCTGTGACCTCAGATTGGGATAAAATGTCCTTGACTGCAACATGTGGAGCATAAGCAACTAGTTGTGCACTTACCAAGTAGGGTCTAAAAGCCTTGACAACTTTAACCAAAGCATATGCCTATTTTTCCATGATTTCATATCTTAATTCTGTTGCCTGTAAAGACTTGCTATAGAAGGCTATGGGATGTTCATGTCCCTCATTATCCTTTTGCAACAACACTGTAGCTACTGTATGATATGAAGCAAAAGAGAACAAAGAAAAGGGTTTACTATAATCCGGGGACTTCAACACAGGTGCTTCCTGAATGGCCTTTTTAATTTCAACAAAAGCCTTTGAGGCTTCTTGATCCCAACAAAACTTGGTATCCTTCTTGAGCAACTTGACAATGGGCTTAACTATCTCTACAAAGTTTGCAATGAATCTTCTAACAAAATTTACTTTGCCTAAAAAGGATTGAATACCTTTAACACTCTTTGGTTCAGGCACTTTGTTTATTGCTTCAATTCTTTCAGGGTCTATTCTTACCCCTTCCTTGGAGACAATATGCCCCACCAACTTCCCTTCAGCAATAGCAAAATGACACTTCTTGGGGTTTAATGACACACCAAATTCTAAAGCCTTATTGAACACCTTTTCCAAATGTCCACAGTGATCATCAACCCTTTTGGAGAAGCATGTTAAATCATCTTGGTACACTACCATGATGATATTAATGAATCCTTTGAAGGCTACATCCATAGCTCTCTGAAATGTGGCTCCAACATTTTTTAATCCAAAAGGCATTCTAACATAAACATATGTTCCCCAAGGGGTGGTGAAAGCGGTTTTGAATTGCTCAGATTCCTTCACTAACACCTGATTATACCCTAAGAAACCATCCATCATTGACAAAAGATCACAACCAGTTACTCTCTGCAGCATAGCTTCCATATTGGGAGAAGAATAATTATCCTTCAAGGAAGCAACATTTAAATTTCTGAAATCAACACATAATCTTATGTCCCCATTCTTCTTTCTTATTGGGACCAAATTGGAGACCCACAAAGAATGTCTTATAGGTTTAATAATCCCTCCTTCTCTTAGCTTGGATAATTCTTGCTACATCTTATCTTCTAACAAGGGATTAATAGGTCTCTTCTTTTCTCTGAAAGGCTTAGCATCTGGAAGTAAAGGAACTTCATGCTAAAACAAGTCTTGTCTATATGCCTTTAGGTCTTCATAAGACCAAGAAAACACATGCTTATACCTTTTAAATAAATTAATGAGATTAGTTCTTACATGAGGAGGCAAGTTTTTTCCAATGTATACCAGCTTAGGGGATGATTCAGTCCCTAAGTTTACTTCCTCCAAGTCTCCCGACTTGGTAGTTGATTGTTGATGTAGGTGACTGTCATTATAACTAAACATGCCCTCAAGCTCTATCAACCCCTTAGGTATCTCATTTGTTTCCAACTAAACCAAGTCATTTCCAAATATTGTCTCTTTGTTATCAACCACCTCCACCAATGCATTGCAATCAATCTTCTGTCCATCATAATCATCTATGGATTGTATGAACCTAAGAATATCTTCATCATCAGTAAAAACTTGCCAATTATACACATTATCAAGGATTACAGGCCTAGACTTTATTTCCACAGTGGATATACCAGTTAGTGTTGCATCATCATCCTTTAATGCAACATTAGCTAAGAAGTCTGCCATGATATTCTTTGATCTTTCTATCCAATTAATAGAAAATGCACTAAAATGCTCAATAACATCCCAGACTGCATGTTTATATCATTTCAATCTATCATTTTTTGATGCATATTTGGATCTTACTTGAGAGACAACCAATTATGAATCTCCTAAAACTTTCAATAGCTGGATTACATTCCTCTTTGCAACCTCAAGCCCCAATAATAGGGCTTCATACTCTGCAGTATTATTTGTGCATTGGAAAGCCAATAAGAAAGAATACTTAAAAGTTATACCTGATGGGGATACAAAAAAGAACCCTTGCTCCAGACCTTCTTTGGAGCAAGCTCCATCAGAGTACATTTGGCATAGACCATGCTGTTGTGATTCTAATTCGATCACAATGGGGTCAGTATTCTTTAACTGAGGGGTGAATTCACAATACTGGTTCCCACTTTTTGATCAACTTTGACACTTATATGAATATTTTGAAAAAAACCTTCACTTTCCAGCACCTATAACTTTTAAACTGTTAAGAATTTGAAGATGATATAAGCTAGTGATTTTTAACATCTTGATTGTAGATTCTAAATATATTTTTTTCAAATTTGTTTGAATAAAATTTTATTGATTTTTCCATCTCCCTCAAAAAGTAGTTTTTTACAGCAAACAACATTTTTTAAGAGTGATGTGTATCCCGAAACGCATAATATTTTTTCTATAAATGATAAAAACTTAATTCTTTTGAATTTTGGTTTGTAACATCAATACCCAGGGCATGCAGTTGGTTTGATAGTGATATGTTCAATATTTTTCATTTTATTAAGTTTTGAAGTTCGACTAATTATAATTTAGATATAGGTGTACGTTTGAACAGATAACTTGTTCTATATATATCAAAATTCAATTTTCTTTTTTTTGTTAGAAAGAAAACATCAATACCTAGTGCATAGATATTTTTCAGAATTTTTTTGAATTAGTTTACTATTTTTCCCAATGCATTGAACAAAGAAGTTCATGTTCGGTGAAAAACATACATTCATAAGAAATAAAATAAAAATATATTAATGAAATTAAATATATTAAAAGTTATACTATTTGGAAATCTTATAATAAGGACTAAATACTTTAAAAAAAAAACTTTTAAATGAATTAATTTGACCCCCCAAAAGTTAATGTAAAATTGGTTTTTTATCAGCATTTGATAGATGCAAAGGAGACTCCATTGCAAGTATGATTTAGAAGTAGAGAGGTTATATCCAAGAAATTTTGATCTAAGAGCCTTTGATTTAACTCTCTTCAATTAATTACTTAAAATGGGACCTCTTAAAGCTTAAATCATTATATTTTTTAAAAAATGTATGATTTCAACAAAAATCAGGTCGTACCAAAAAGTGGGAACCAGCTTTGTGAGTTCACCCTGAGGTAAAATTGGTTGTAGTCTAAAATTATCAAGATCTACATCAATCATACAATTGAGCATATTAGGATCTACATTTTCAATTACTCTAGGAGAACGTGGTTCTCTATACAACTTGACCTAATTCCCATTAATTGGGATGGTAGCATAAGATAAGTCCAATTGGACATTTCCTCCTACTGCTACTGCCCACTACCTACATAACAACATGCCATAATGAGGCTTAGTATTAGTGACAATAACATCCATTTTATAGGTTGCTTCAGGGAATGCTGCTATTTTCACTTCAACATCTTTTATTGTACCTATCATAAGCACTTCTCTATTATCCATAGCATAAAATTTCCCATACATTGTAGTCACTGATAATCCTAATTCTTTCATAACACCATAAGGCATTACATTAGCAGCTGCACCTGAATCTATCATACCATTTTTTAATCAACCGGTTGTTCACTAATAAAGTGACATAAAAAGGATCTACCTGTGATGGTTCTTGAGTAATAGTTGTTCCAACATAAACCTCCGGGGTTTGGAACTCCTGATCCTTTCCATTTTTAACTGAACCGGTGGGCAAATCTATGTTACTATCAGATATGTTAGAAAATAAAGACAATGATGCTTCCCTATGTTCTTTTATTTTCAATAATTCTATTAATGGGACAATAACTTTCATTTGTGTAAGAGCTTGAGCCATGTCAAATGTGGAATTACTACTCAATTCAGTATTAGCTCTAACTCTTTTTGCCTTAGGCTGACTTGCCTTCTTTGTTGTGGTAGTTCCTTGTGTATCATTGGTATTATTATCATCTATACTCTTGGGTACATCTTTAATTTTATCTTTCTTTTCTTGACCCATTTGAGGGGGAATGGCACTACTTGTTGTCTTTTTCTGAATAACCTCTTTTATAAACATGGAATTGAGTTCACCCTGATCACTATCCTTTCTGGTACTCCTTAGGTTATAATTGTGCTTTTCCTTAGCTATAGTAGCCTTGGTGAGATTTTTCACTTCTTCATCACTAGGTCTTCTAAGATGAACTTCTTCATCTTCAATGGTTACCACATTCAGTGTAGGATGCCAATCAAGTGTTAGTTGTTCTTGGTAGGAACTTTTACTGTCCAGCACATACAGTCACTAAATTCACTCTGCAGAGACTCCTCATCACTTTCTATAACGGTCTCGAACATGTTAATATTAGGCTCAGCCTCTTGTTTCATGGACTCTTTTAAGGCTTGAGCAACTACACACTGATGAGGGGAATGTGGCCTGTCACAAGCAATACACCAAGGAGTGTTCTCCATGTTATGAACATTTTTTCCTTTCAAAGGATCAGGGGTGTCTTGGCTTTGAGCAATCTTAGGCTTCTCATTCTAAGGCTTACCATCCTTCCAGTTGGTGTTATAAGGCATATCATGCAATCTAGGAGGTCTATCTTGCCAATTGTAGTAAGTCTTATCATTCTTATTTACCTTAGTAGTTAGATCCTTCATAGCAGTGACTAACTTTTCTATCTTATCCACCTCCTTAGCAACTTTGTTTGATTGCTTTTTTTTTTCTTGCCAGAACCTACCATCAGTTCTTCTTCCCAGTTTTCCAGATGCTTTCCTATTGCTCTCCACATTGATAGAAATTCTAAATGCATCTCTTAGGCTATGTGGATTTTTATCCCTTAGGATATAAGCCATTTTGGAATCAAATTCATTGTAATAAGTGTTCGGGCACATTTTATCATCTAACCTCATTACCTGATACAACCTATGCATGGCTTTCTGAAACCTAGCATTGAAATCAGTGACCATTTCATTATTAGATTTTCTGATATTATTAAATTCATTAAGCATGAAACTCACATTTATTTTGTCACCATACTGCTCTTGAAAGCAATTTTTAAAGTCCTCCCAAGACCCAATGCTACTAACAAGGAGACCTCTATACCAATCTCTCACATCATCTATTAGGGACTGGACAAATAGTTTCATTATGACATCTTCATCTACTATCTCATAAACATTTATCAGATCACCAAAAGATTTTAAATGTTCCTCTGCACTAATTGCATTATTTCCAGCAAACTTAGGGAGTCTGTCTCTTAACTTAGTTGGAACATGGTTAGGATATCCAGGGATTCCATCAAAAAATAACTGCCTGTACTGCTCTAAGTTGATGGGTCTTCTCTGGGATGGGTTAATGACATTGTTATTACCCATGTTCATTTTTTATATTGGGGGCTTGAGTTTGAGAGATCTGGTTATTCTGATTAATAACAAGGGCTTGACTAACTGTTGCTATATTAACAGGAGGGAGGGAAACTTGCTAAGGTATAGGTTTATTTAGACCTTCTGATGGAAAGATAATGGGTGGAGCTTTTAGATAGCCAATTTTTCTTTTAACCTCTTCGTTAGCATCCTCTAACTCAGCTTTCTCCAATTCCATTTGTAAGTCTTCTTTTTCTTTCCTCATTCTTTCCATCTCCCTTTCATGTGCTGATAATCTATGAGAGATTTCCATTGTAGTTTTAGATCCCGACCCATCTTCCATGCATTTCTGCTTCCCTTTATCAACCTCATTTCCGACAGGCTGTGGGTCACTAAAAACCTCCCTATTTGGTTGGGTTACTAACTTACATGCTGGTTTGGCCTTAGGGACTAGAATTTCCCTGATCATAGGACCTTCATCCTCACTCTTTGCCTTTTCTTGAGCAAGGACCTCAAGATCTGCAATCTGTCTCAGAAGCCTGTCTCTTTCCATCAATTTGGCTTTAACTTCTCTCTCTTTATTGGCTTCTTTTTGGGTTCTCAAAGAGATGAGATGATGTACTTTTCTATTTAGGTCCTCTATCTCTTAGGATATCTTATCTTCATTGGGGAAAACTTTCTTCTGAGTCTGATATATTGACTTGATCAATATCAATCAAGCTAATGTTTCCATCAATTGTCCTAGGTACAAAACTCTTGACTATATTTGAACTAGTTCTATCTCTTCCAGAGGCACTTGTACAAGATATACCTTGATTTAAAACATTAACATCTTCTACATTTCCGAGCAAACCAGAATGGAAACCAAAAACATCATGTTCAGATTCTCTTGAAGAAGAATTTGATCTAGCATAGACAGGGCTTTCAGATATCTTACCCGTATTATTGTTTTTCTGGACCCAAGTAGCATTCGACAGCTCATGCAACACTGACCTTTTCTGACCCCTTCTTGACTATTCAGGTAATCCTTCCTACAATGTTTCACGAAGATGTTTTTTCATATGCCATTCATAGGAGCTGGAGAATTTCTTTGCCCAAAATCGACTTTGAAAAGTCCTAAGCCTGACATTCCTATTTTAGGGTCTCTCAACCAATAACCCTTATCATACAAGCCATCTCCAATTTTCAAACGAGGGTGTTTGGGTACTAATTCTTTGATCTTAGCCTCAGCATTGGTGGACATAGTTAATTGTTCTAAAAAATCATCACATATACTTCGTTCTTGGTAGTCCACCTTCTCGGTGAATTCTCTTCTAGGTGCCATTTTGGATGAGCAACTACACCACTAGTAACTAGCACAAACCTCTAACAAAGTAATTCACATGGCAAATATTTGAGAACAAACCAGAGTTATCAAGAAAAGCACAAAAAACTTGATTATTTGCCTAAAGAAAATCGCTTTGCAACAAACTTGGATGAAATGATATTAGCAATCAAGTTGATGTGGACTACAGAAGATAAGTTGGCATTTAAGTTTTTTAGGAACATAAAACCCACGCTCTTTTCTTTCACGAAGCAACGCTAGCCATTGGATCATGGGAACTTGTATTGTCTTTACCTTCGCTTAATCTCTCTACTTGAGTTCTGGGCCCTACCATCTTTTCACCACTTTGCAATACTTAACAATCGAGCACTTCCCCTTCACGAAGCCACGCCAAACGTTAGATCTAACTCAAGTCACCCGGCCTTTAATTCCAACTGGGACTGTCAATCTTTCTAACTAACCATGCCTCACCCTGACAGTTAGCAGTTTTTGCCATTTCACTAAGGTTAATTTGTGGGCATCTTCGGGCCACGAATCAAGGAGAATCATTGGATCAATCCTGAGATGAATGCCTTTTAAGTGGGCCCTACATCTGGGAATCACTTACCCCACCTTTTCATCAGTAAATACATGCGACATGGCAGTTGGCCGTTAGCCATGGCAACTCGCTTGGGTTCCATTCTAGATCTTCCACGTGCCATCCTTCATTACTCCCACATAACCATCAGTTACACCTTGGCGGGCCCTTAACAATCTTTTAGAACTGCGTGTCACTTGACATGTCCATATCGAGCTCCATAAAAGTAGTAGCTATTTTTCCACGTCACACCTACATGTGACTTCCACCTGTCTTTCATGACTTTGTGAATACTATTCATCATTCAACTTGCGGCCATGAAATCACGAGAACTGTTGGATCAAAATAGAGTTAATCGACCTTTAACTTCATGCTTAGCCTACCCTTTGGGCCCACCAACCCTTTTTGCAACTTCGCGATGAGTAAACCACAAGCATCTCTTGGCCGCAAAACAACATGAGCCGTCGATCTTGGCCTAACCTGATCACCTTTTAACCGAAGGGAAAGTCTTCATTGCTGGGTCCCGCCAACCCTTTTCACCACTTCACGATGAGTAAACCACATTTAGCTTGATCTCATGAAATCATGATGTTCATCCGATCAAATGGGACTTGACCGGTATTTAACTTTGGCTCGAACCTATGTATCGGGTCCACCTTTCTGCCTTTCGCTACTTCACGATAGATAAATTGTGAGCACTTTTAGGTCACGAATCAATGCGGACCGTCAGATCAATAGAAAGCTACGTGATGCTTACAAGGCCCAACAAACATTTAGTAAAAGGCATATTTAAAAGTGGGAATTAAAACATTTGAAGGGACCGCCTAGGTAAATTACAAGGGGGGAAAATTTTTCACGACAAAGGGACCCATTACTTAAGTGAATAAAGTAATGCAAAAATAGAAGCCAAAGGGTTTTTATCAGTCATTAAATCTATTTAAAACCTAAACCCTAAACCCATTTGGACTTGAAACATTCTTGAAGCAATAGGAACATACCAGACTCAAAAAACATACCCATTTTTAAAATAGTGATAACAACCCTAATGGTTCATATGGTGTCCTCGGGGTCATACGGTGTTTTAAGCCATGTGTGACCCCTTAGTACCCCATATGACCCCTAACAATGCCATATTCAACCCCTTAGGACACTCTATGAACCATTAGGACCATATGATGTCCTATTGGTTCATATGGTGTCCTAAGGGGTCATACGGTGTTCTAACACCATGTGTGACCCCTTAGGACCCATATGACCCCTCAGTACACTATATGAACCATACCATATGATGTCTTGATGGTTCATATGGTGTCCTAAGGGGTCATATGGTTTTCTAACACCATGTGTGACCCCTTAGGACCTCATATGACCCCTAACAAAACCATATGACCCCTTAGGACACTATATGAACCATTAGGACCATATGATGTCCTAAAGGGTCATACAATGTTCTAACACCATGTGTGACCCATTAGGACCCCATATGACCCCTAACGAAACCATATTCAACCCCTTAGGACACTATATGAACCATTAGGACCATATGATGTCCCAATGGTTCATATGGTGTCGTAAGGTGTTCTACACCATTTGTGACCCCTTAGGACCCCATATGACCCTTAACAACACCATATTAAACCCCTTAGAATACCATATGAACCATTAGGACCATATGATGTCCTAATGGTTTATATGGTGTCTCAAGGGGTCCTAATGTGATCTAACACCATGTGTGATCCCTTAGGACCTCATATGACCCCTAGCGACACCATATGACCCCTTAGGACACTATAAGAACCATTAGGACCATATGATGTCTTAATGGTTCATATGGTGTCCTAAGGGGTCATACGATGATCTGAAACCATGTGTGACCCCTTAGGACCTCATATGACCACTAATGACACCATATGACCCCTTAGGACACCATATGAACCATTATGACCATATGATGTCCAAATGGTTCATATGGTGTCCTAAGGGGTCATATTGTGTTCTAACACCATGTGTGACCTTTTACGACCCCATATCACCCCTAACAACACCATATTCAACCTCTTAGGAAATTATATGAACTATTAGGACCATATGATGTCCTAATGGTTCAAAATGTGTCTTAAAAGATCATACGATGTTCTAACACCATGTGTGACCCCTTAGGACCTCATATGACCCCTAATAACACCATATGACCCCTTAGGGCACCATATGAACCATTAGGACCATATGATGTCCTAATGGTTCATATGGTTTTCTAAGGGGTCATACAGTGTTCTAACACCATGTGTGACCCCTAACGACACCATATGACCCCTTAGGACACTATATGAACAATTATGGCCTTATGATGTCCTAATGATTCATATGGTATCCTAATGGGTCATGTGGTGTTCTAACACCATGTGTGACCCCTTAGGACCTTATATGACCCCTAACGACACCATATTCAACCCCTTAGGACACTATATCAACCATTAGGACCATATGATGTCCTAATGGTTCATATGGTGTCCTAAGAGATACAGTGTTTTAACACCATGTGTGACCCCTTAGGACCTAATATGACCCCTAACAACACCATATGACCCTTTAGGACACTATATGAACCATTAGGACCATATGATGTCCTAATGATTCATATGGTGTCATAATTGGTCATACAGTGTTCTAACACCATGTGTGACCCCTTAGGACCTCAGATGACCCCTAATGACACCATATGACCCCTTAGAAAACTATATGAACCATTAGGACCATATGATGTTGTAATGGTGCATATGATGTCCTAAGGGGTCATACGATGATCTAACACCATGCATGACCCCTTAGGACTCCATATGATCCTGAACAATGCCATATTCAACCCCTTAAGACACTATATGACCCCTAACGACACCATATTCAACCCCTTAGGACACTATATCAACCATTAGGACCATATGATGTCCTAATGGTTCATATGGTGTCCTAAGAGATACAGTGTTTTAACACCATGTGTGACCCCTTAGGACCTAATATGACCCCTAACAACACCATATGACCCTTTAGGACACTATATGAACCATTAGGACCAAATGATGTCCTAATGATTCATATGGTGTCATAATTGGTCATACAGTGTTCTAACACCATGTGTGACCCCTTAGGACCTCAGATGACCCCTAATGACACCATATGACCCCTTAGAAAACTATATGAACCATTAGGACCATATGATGTTGTAATGGTGCATATGATGTCCTAAGGGGTCATACGATGATCTAACACCATGCATGACCCCTTAGGACTCCATATGATCCCAAACAATGCCATATTCAACCCCTTAAGACACTATATGAACCATTATGACCATATGATGTCCTAATGGTTCATATGGTGTCTTAAGGGGTCATACAGTGTTCTAACACCACATGTGTGACTCCTCATGACCCCTTAATACATGTTTGCACTATAAATATATTGTTTGAATTAGTATATTATGATCTAGTCTTTCTTTGTCTTTCCCTAATTTGAATGTTCTTCATGTGTTTTAATGTAAAATATTTTAATTTAGTGATCATTAATGATCTCTCTGTCTCTATCTCTATCTCTATCTCTCTCTTTAATAACATTTTCATTTAAATTATGCGAGTTGCATGTTTTAATTTAATACTTAAGGTTAATGATCTCTCTCTTTCTCTCTCTCTCTAGATCTCTCTCTCTCTCTCTTTAATATTAAATAATTAAGGAACAATAAAAATTTAACAATTGAAATTTAATGATTTAATTTGAATGCTCTTCATGTGTGTGTGCTCTCTCATGTACACTGATGTAAATTATTAACTTTATGTTCCACCTAGATAGATGGAGGATTAGGCTCCTCATGCACAACCTACACGACATGAACATGTGCTAGATATGGGTACCATATTTCGTCATAGTGACCACGAGATGCAAAAATTGAGATCTATTTTAGATGATCCATAGATAGATGGCATGTACAAGCATACATTCCAATCCATTTACAACAATTTGTATAAATTGAGGGATAGTCTGGGGAGCCACACATCATATTCCCCACAGGTTATTGATTCCATTTGTAGATAGTTGAGGGATGAGGTGAGGGGTAGACATACCTTGGAGGACATGCAGAAGGTAGACCCCAATGAAATCATTAAAGAACAATGTTTTCCTAGTATCAGGAGAGGAGCAAGGTGACAACATACTAGGTGACATGATGCATTGATCCACCAATGGCAGCATAGATATACCCACGTTTCTTTGTTGCTCATGGTCGTTATCCTAATAATGATCAGATAACATTATACTTTCTTAGAAGGTGTACACACAAGTTCACTTGGGTACGAAACCCAACTACCTTGACCTTCCAAGATATTATAGATAGGGTAGGGGTAGAGTTACTGATAGAGATTTATATCATAGGGGTGATAGATAGGTACCCACACATAGGTAGCTTCTTGGTTAGAGATTTTTAGCGATAGCCTTAGCCCTCGCCCCCACAACTGATCACATTGTGATTTCTTCTCAGAGAGAAGAAATTGATACCATTGGAGATAGTGCATCAATAGTAGCCACAGTTTCTTCAGATAGGCTGGGTAGATACATGCGGACTCAACCACATTCAAGATCATCCATAGGTGCATCTTCTAGTCATGGGGTGGTTGATTTAGATCAGTATGTTACTATTGGCATCCCCTCACTAGATTATGTAGCAGCTATATCAGGAGGTGCTCGACATATACAAATGTCTCAGTATTTATCCAAGGACCTCTTACTTGCATACCATTTCATTTCATCTCAACTTCAAATACCATTGGCTGATGTTAGAGATGAGATTCTTAGAGACATGAAGGCTACTGCATCGACTCATACACCAGGACATTCTCAACATTCACATCACTCTACATATTCTCTAGGTGACCCACCTATAGATCAATCTATTTCTACAGAGGAAGAGATACAAGTTGTTCAGGTCCATATAATAGATGAGGGCTTGGATTCATTTGAGCAGCAGCTTCAGGATTTGGGCCAGACTGGTTATATGGATATGCTACTAGCATCAGACACTTCAACAATGCCCAGTTATCTACATATCTCCTTATACTCCTCACTCATTCATACTACTAGAGAGAGATATGCAGATGCAAGTGATGTGGTTGATATGATTGCAGGAGATGATCATACTATACCTCTTGAAACACAAGTACATGTACACATAATTTTTGATAAATAAAAATGTCGATATATGCATGTATATTTTTAATGGATACAATTTCTATAATTTAACTGAGTATCATTTATTGTTCAAACTAATCCTATAATGTGTATGTAACAATTACCACATGTCACTATTGTCATGAAAGATTGCACTCATGAAGCTAAATATTAAACCCAACAATCCTATGAAACATGGGAATACTTTCAGGCCTATAGGTTTTCTATATTGAAAGTAGACCTCTGGATTATAGGTCAGATTCCTGTGTGATGAATCTCCTGCAAACTAATTTCTATTGAGTAAAAAAATAGAAGGAATACTAAAATTAAACCTATCCTATGAGGTGGTGCACCACAAATTTTATCTGAAATTCATAACCTTCTTAACTTTCAAAATCCTTCAATGAGTAGCCTTGAATGTTTCACAACTTAGATAAACATGCAATGCATAAATATTTCATAGAAAGGGCTGAATTTAATGCTTACTTGAAGGAAAACAACAGGTTTTCACAACATCAAGCTATCAAAATTAAGTAACACAATCTAAAACCTGCAACTACCATGCATCTCCCTACACTAGATGCTGACTGAATTAAACGAATTAGAGGATATAAATCACAAAAATTCATCATATCATTCACTCATCAAATAACACAAGTATCAAGAAGGAATTTGCTGCTATTTTATTGAAAATAAAGAAACTGTTGTTGTTACAATCTCAAGAAAAGTGAGCTACAATGTTGTCCTTGAGCATGAAAGAGATCAAAATCAATCTACAATCATGCTGAGGAAAGTAAGAACTAGAAAATAATGAAGAGAAGAGAAGAATATATAGAAGACAAGATCCTAAGAATAGAGAGCTAAAGATAGTTGAGCTATAATCTGAAAAATCTGCATAAAGAAATCCCTTGGTCGGATTTACTTTAAAAAGCATGCAAAGATCATGCAAAAATCTACCAAAATCACTCTCTAATGATTAAAATAGCCCTTTGACTCAAACTGCTGCAAAATGCCAAATATAGCTTCTCGAAAAATCACTTCTCCCTCTGTAAAATCTGCATGTTGCACTAATGCCATATATAACCAAGAGATAAACATATCTCTCCCTCTTTGAAAACTGCATGTAGAAATATATTCTTCCTCTTTTTTTAAAATAATCTTTATTTTTTAATATTTATTTGAAACAACTAATAATATTTTTTTTAAATAAATATTAAAGTAAATTATTCATATCTTTTTGTTTTTCCCCTTTTATATTTTAATATAACTTTATTAAGGTTTTTAATTAAATAAATCCTAATAAAGTTATCTTAAATACAAAGAATAAAAACAAAAGCAAAACAAATAGATTTTAAAAGCCCTTGACCTTTATTTTAGGGCTTCAAACATAGCCTAGATAAGACTTAAAGTCTTTAACCCTCGAGCTTACAAGCATGCAAAAAATTTGTTTATTTTCTTTAAAACCAAACCAAAAGTAAAAGCCCACTCTAGATGTGAGTTAGGGCATATAGTTGATAAGTATTCAAGCCCTAAAGGCACTGCATTCACTTCATTTTTTCATCTTCTTGAAGAAGAATTGTTGTTCTTGTCATAAATTTTATGTATATGCTCAAACTAGAGCTAGGGTTTGAAGGCTTCTCCTTGGGATCACTCTATATGGTTTGAACTTGGAGCTTGTAGCCTGATAATAACACTGTATGTTGCTCATTTCCTTCTATTTTATCATGCAATCTTTCTTCATTGTGTCTCATGGCTATAGGTGCATCCATTGCATATTTACTGTGCATGATGATTAATTCTGTGGGAAGTGTTTCCATACTGGGATTGTATCTCTTACTACTAATGAACTAAGTCATTGTGTTTTGGGCTACTATTGTACATGAACTATTTGTCACAATATTGACTTATTTAATGAGTATTTTGTATATTGTTCACTGCTTAGGGAGTTATTTTTGCATTTCCATCAAGGACCTTTATTTCTCTGTCACATGCAATGGCAATATTGTGCTTGCTCTGTGCATTGTGATGCTGTAGAATGGAGATATTCACTGTCTTGAAGATTATATGGTCTATAAATGGTTTATTACACCTCCATGATTCTGATTTAATGACTCCATGCTAACTGTATTTGTATGTTTCTTTGATAAATTTGAATATTTCTCAGTCCTTCTAGAACAATGAGCTTTGGATGACTGTGATTTAGTTTGTACTTTACTTTTCTATTGATGCTTTTAGCCATAGACTCTCCACTTTTCTTCATATACCCTGTCATTCTCATGGAGGTCCAAAAGTTCACTATATTCTCATTAGTGCTTTTAATTGTCCTAAACACATCTCACTAGAGCCTTTGTATGTTGCTATTTTTTGTGTATAGATAGTCAATGTTGTTCACTGTCACATTTTTCTATAAAATTTACTGTTATTTCTGCCACCTTGGATGGTGTAACTATATTCAAGGATTAATGTATTATTACATGATCAAACCCATATTTGTAATCTTCCTCCAAATCTTTAATAGTCCCCCCTTGAGAATATAGTCTCATTCTTAGATATTTGATAAACCTCTGTCTCTTTACACTATATATCTCCATTGCTGTCATTTCTTTTCTTGATCATTGTATTGACTTTTGAAGGATCTGTATTCTACTGTGCTCTCCATTAGCTGTACACAAGACACATGCTATTTTGATAATAATCTTTATTACTGTTGTGTAATAATGACTATCCTTAGCTGCTAATTTTGCCCTTTGCAAACTGCCATAGGTGATTGTCTCTATGCGATTGTTATTTCTCTTATTGTATTTGAATCTTTCATCCTTCTATGGCCTGCTGGTCTTTTGAGTTGGATGCATGAGTTCTATGACAAGCAATAGGCTGTAGCCTAGGATTTATGCAGTGTGCTAAAGGAGATTCACTGTTTTCATAACCCTTTTCAGATTTACAAGCTTTGGACTCTATGAAGTCTATCATTATTATTCTTTAAGACTGTCTCCTATTCAAGTGTATCTATAGCTACTAATAGTGCTTCATAACTATCACAAAGGGTTATAACAGTACTATCACTTTGACTAAGAATGCATCTTTCTTTGGATACATATCATTGTGATTGATTTCTTGGATTGTTGCATGAGATATATTATGGATAGTTTTTAGAAAATATATCACTGTTATTCATGCATCTTTATTTACTATTTTTATCTCTAAGATCACTGCACTTGAATATCTTTGACTATCCTTATTGATTAATTCATCACTATTTCTATGAATGTAATTGTTTCTCCATGCCAATTATGGTGACTTATTGTGGTCTGCATGGTGTTCATGACCTTATCCTGGCCTATATGAAGTGTATGCTCCCAATTGAGGCTTATAATTTGTTGTCTAATGCTTGACATTAAAGGCTCTGTGACTTAGACCTAGAGTTTGCCAGGGATGGTTACTTTCTTAGTAATTTCATTGTATGTCTTTTGTATTGTATCTAATCTCATGAGTTTCTTTAGAATGTGTTGTGACTGCTAATGGTAGCTTTGGAGTTTGGACCTCTTCTTTTAAATTGAGAAATGATCTTGCGTATCCCCTTTTGGACTATGGTTTTAGGTTTGCACATTCATTGTGCTTTGCGTTGCCTTGATAGTCATGAATACTACCATCTATACTACTATGAGTCTTATTTGTTGGCAAACTGGAGAAATTTATCATGTGTTGCATTTATGTTTTGTCATTGATGGCAACACCGACTGTTTTGGTTGTTTACTAGTTTTCGGTAGGTTCTAGTAGAGCGATTGGATTATGATACTGATCAAGTATGCTTTGATATGCTTCAGTTTGTGGAATTGGTTTGGATCTATCATTCATTCTATTTAGATGTGTATCACTATTAGTTGGTTCGGGATTTGATGACTCGGGAGCTATCATTTGTTCTAGTAAGCCTTTTGGTCATTGGTAAGGGTTTTATCGACAGAGAGTTTTTGAAGATATTGTGATGCACATGATAAGTGGTGTTGACACAACTTCTAGATGGCTTTCAGGATGCTAATGGCTATCTTGTTTGAGTTCCTTTTGAGCGGTGGTGTTGGATTTGGGTCTAGACCTAATGCTATCTTATTCGGCTAGGTTATGGACCAGTTTATGTAACGTATTGGTGGATGATCCCGATGTTGGTATTTTGGTATGGTTTTATCATTGATGTCAATACCTATCAACACTTATCAACTCTAGCACTTTGGAGGAACAACAATGTTCACCGACAAGCAAGTGACTTATGCACAGTCATTGGTATCTGGTACACTGACAGGATATATTGTTCACCAGCACTTGTAATGACATGGAAAACATCTGGTTATGTCGAAGACATTGTTTGGACACTTTGCCTTGGATATTTGTTCATTGGCATATTCGTATTTACATATTTGTTGTTACCGGCAAACAGGTCCAGGTTATCCACCAATAGGCTTATCTATTCTAGATCAGCACGACATGCTTTGGAGATGGTTTTGTTGTTATTGTAAATGCATTAAGCCGACATGTTGAATCAGATATTGCATCGGTTATTGATTTACTTATAATTATTTTATTGTAATATCTTTTAGAGCCCACCTACTAAAATTGGTCTTAGGTTATGGTATATATGTAAGATCTTATTTGTAAGATCAATATGCAATAGGGATAAGGAATTGTTAGAAGGTATATGCGAGAATAAGAAGAGCTATACATGTAGATATCATTTGAAGGTGAAACAAGGTTTTTGTAATGACAATCAGAACTGATGAATACTAAGAGGGGGGGTGAATAAGTATGCCAAAAATTACTATACTTAAACACTTTACTAGTCTAGCAGTAAATCGATAAAACAGTTTAGCAGACAAACCAGTTAGCACGCATGTAAACCAAATAGAAAATAATGCATTCACCCACAGAAGCACAAAAACCATAACATAAGAGATTTTGACGTGGAAACCCAAATGGGAAAAACCACAGTGAGATGAAACTCACAAGTAACTATCTACAAAGTAGGAACCAGACCGGTTAAGGTCATACAATGTTCTTTACCAGAACAGATCCTGTTAGGAATCTCAATCTTTGTTAGGAGATAAGTTCGATTAAAGACTACCTTGCTAGAGGATTTTAGATCCATAGATGTGAACCACCTTGTTAGAGGATTTACAAAAGGCTTTATGGGCCTACCTGGTTAAGGGCTTCAAACTTGTTGGAGATATGAGTAATCAATAAGTGAGTGATCTAGAAAATAGCATAGATTGCTTGGTTAGATCCTTGATAGCTTGTTCCTAATGCATTCCAGCATTACTTCAGTCTTCAACACATTCACACTCTGTCCTCTCTCACAGACCTGAAATTCTCTTCTATGATCACACTTACAAAAATTCATCAACCATCTTAAACCCTAGACATGATGTCCTTATAAAGGAATCTGATTTCATGTCAGTCCAATAGGATTACAATACAATTTCCTAGGTTCAATGCATCTAGACATATTTGGTAACATGACACAAAAAGCACCGCCAAAGTGTCAGCACCGCTAAACAATCAGTGGATGGTAACTCATCACAAAATGCTGGTTGGTAACTCATCATAGAGTATTACCGGTTCATACAAAATACTGGTTTAAGAAAAATACCGGTTGCCGGTTTGACAAAATGAAGATTGGGAAATATGAGTTGTGCCACTTAGTTCCTTCGTACCACTTGAGATCCTTGAACTGCTTGGGGTCTTCATACCATTTCAGATTAGTAAACACTTTCTGCAAAACACCGATAGTCTAAAGACTATAATACATCATACTGGTTGGAACAAATACCAGTTGAGCTTTAACTCATACACACAAAAAGTGGTCTCAAATCAAGTGTGTGTCCATCAATGACAATCACAACATCAATCATCAAAAATGCCAACAATCTCGCCCTTTGGCATTGATGGCAACAATTAGGAAAATTTTGACATCTAAGTGTTTTACAACAAAAATATGCCATAATCAAAATTACTCCCCCTAAGCATATACACTATCCCTTTTGCACAAAATACAATGTATACTATTCCTTAACAGAAATAACATGAAAGTATACATCAAAACATCAAAATCTATATACTTCTCCCCCTTTGCCAACAATGACAAAAAAATTGCAAACTAACCCCTGTTTCATGAGTATTAAAATAATAAGTGTGTTTATGACAGTAAAGAGTAAAACTTGTCAAAAATTGATTTAAAGTCTTGGGAAAATTGCTTCATGGATAAGGACCATGAGTCAAGTAGGGAGGTAGCTACTTCTTTCTCTATCTGCATCTGGGGGACCTGTTCTTCCATGGCATCTATCATTCTCATCTCTTGAGTGACCATTAGGGCATCAAGATTTAGATAGCATTTCTGGAGAATTTGTAGTCTTGGTAGTAGGACCAGTTGAAGTTCCTATAGATTTCTTGTCCGGTTGCTTATCTCTGCCTCTAGTCTTGTAGATTGGAGTTGAAGCCGGTGAACAGTTTGTCCATATGTGGAGAAGGAGTCATATGGCATCTTGAAGGTACTAATAAATGATTGCATATCAGTTTGCAGTTTGTCCTTTTGAGTGAGCACATCATCATAGAATAAATGAGGTTGGCAAATCTTGCTGAGTAGTAGATTGTCCTCATTCATTGCATCTCTAATATCTTTTTGTGCCTTCTGGAGATCAGACCAGAGCTCTATTAACTTTCTCACCAAGGCAGTGTCCAGAGCCTTTTGATGTTCCTTCTTGGCATTTTCTTCTGCAACCTCTTCCAGGCTTTGTACCTGGTCTTCTACAACTATGCATAGGAGCTTCAATTGTGCAAGTGAGGAATTGGTACTAGGAAGGTTCGTAATGGGTATCAAACTGGTAAGTGTTTCCATTGCAGTTTGGATAACAACTTCCTCCTTTTTCCTCCTTAGAGCATCCAATCGCTCTTGAGCAAGCTTGATGCTCTGCAATAGCTCCGATTCATTTGTAGACTGGAGGTCAATAGGACTGGTAATGTTAGTCAGTTTAGCTTGACTACCAGTTGCCATTGGGGTCTCCACCTATGTGCTTTTTACCACTGCTTCCTTGTCCTTGGCTTTTTGCTTATCTTCTTGAGCCTTCCTCTACTCCTCTTCTTCTTTCATTCTTTTCTCTTCTTCTTGTCTCTTCTCTTCATCTTTTCACTTCTTCTCTTCTTCATCTTTCTTCTTCTCCTCTTCCTTCTTCCTCTTCTCCTCTTCCTATTTCTTCTCTTCCTCTTTCCGCTTCTCCTCTTTTTTCTTTTCCTCTTCCTTTTTCCTCTTCTCCTCTTCCTATTGTTTCTTATTTTCCTCTTCTCTTCTCTTCTTCTCCTCTTCTTTTCTCTTATCCTCTTCCTTTTTCCTCTTTTCCTCCTCTTTTATTTTATCCTCTTCCTCTTTCTTCTTTTTCTCCTCTTTTCTCTTATCCTCTTCATCTTTCTGTTTCTTCTTTTCTGCTTCTTGTTTCTTCTTTTCTTCTTCTGCCTTCTTTTCTTGTCCTGTTCCTTCTAATGGTGTATCCTGAGTAACATTTTCACCATCTAAGGCATCAACATCAATGGGGTCCATTTGTTCTGTGACTGGTTCTTCTTCATTGTTATACACCTCATCCGGTTTGCTAGTTTCTGGTTCTTGCTCAGCTTTCCTATTGGCTTCAGCCACTTGATGCATCTTTAGAGATTCTTGAGCATGAGTATGTGTATCTTTTATCACTTCATGAACCTTTCCTTCCAGTAATAGGAGTCTTCTTCTTCTCATGAAGAAGAGACCTTTGTATTTATTCATAACTTCAAAAGTTCTGAATTTGATACATCAGGAAAATGTTGAGCAAATATTTCCTCCCTCATTTCATGTTCCTTTTCTATGGCAATGTGCCATTTATTGTCTAGAGAATTATACAAAGAATCTGGTGTCTCAGATCTAATTTTTGAAGGCGACTGGTCATTAACACACAAATACTTAATGATTTCTTGTTCAACTTCTTCCTTTTCATCATCATTGAAGTCATCAAAACAATCAATTAAATCATTCATCACTTTTCTCCTAATATTCTTTATAGTTCTTTGACAATGTGTCAAAGGTTTGTAAGAAGAAATATCAATATTTACCGGTGCAGATGATGCTGGTTCATTCTTTGTCTTTTTCTTTGTTTGCCTAATCTTCTTAGGTGGTTCTTCTGACACAATTTTTTCTAAGTTTGGTGTATTGCTTTTTGTCTTCTGCATCCTCTCAAAGACTTTGGCAAGTGCAGCTTCCGGTTTCTTCTTAGTTGGTGACGGTTTGGTCATTTTGGGACTAGCTGCAGTAACCGGTGCCGATGCTGAAGGCACTGCCTTTCCTTTCTTTTTTGAGGGTTCTACAACCATTGTAACCCTTTCTAAATAGGTTCCGATTCTCTTTGTCTTAGGATCAAGGGGTGAGGTGATTAGGGTAGAAGCATACCCGTCCAGCATGTCATTCATTACCTCATAGCCCATAGGCTCCACTTCTTCCTATCTAGGCTCAACGGCCTCCATTATGCATTAATCAACTTTGATGGTGAAGCAGATGTCTTCCTCATAGTTTTTGACTAAATCACCAGATATTCTTATCCTTTGGCTCATCTTGCATCTGAGCTCATCAAAGTATTTTTTTAGTGCTTCTGGATAGCCGGTTCCAACCGCTTGTAGGCTCTCCTTGATTTGTTTTGTCATCGGTTGGTCAGCAAACCACTGAATGTCACCTACTCTTGGAAAGTAGCCTTGGAAGTAAAAGAACAACCCAACCAGTAGTTGTTTGAACTTGAATCTCAGTGCATTGTCTTGTTTGATTGACTTAAGATTCAACATAAGTTGTCTTTACATACAAGAGCACAGATCAAACGATGCATCTTCCTTGATCATCCTGTAAGTGGCATTTACCACTGCAGCAGAGACATAATTAATTCTGCTAGCAGAGAACGTCCAGTAACCTATCACCATGCAAGCATACTTGACCAGATCATCCTTGATTGAGTTGATGGTCATTCCGTGTGAGTTGCTCAATGAACTGGTGAGCTTGGACATTACAGTCTTGCTGACCTTCCTTAGGGCTGGCACTTCCCCTATGTTACAGAAACTGGTGATGACATGAATTGCTTCAGGTGTGATATCATGCGTCTGCTCTAGGTACATCTTATCACCGTGTACCCTGCTTAGAATAATGTGAATGTGATCATCCAAAAATTCTTCAAGAAAGTAAACTGCATTTTGAAGTTTCTTCTTTTCCAAAATGTTGAATTCTGATTTAATCTTCTTATCCTTTCCACAAAACAAGCTCAGCTGGGAATGGATTACAAGAGACCCTAGGTCTTCAATTTTGTAGTCTATGTAGTCAGAATTGCCTTCTTCTACTATTACACCAACAGGTACTTGAGACAGGGCATTGTATTTTGACTTTCATTGAATGAAATCCATAGAATCAACAGTTGTACTAGAGCTATCATGAGATGCAGAAGCCATGATAAATGAAGAATTATGAAAAATACCTTTGCGAATTGAAATTTAGGGCTTCGCAATTTGAACTTCTCTTCACACTCCTTTGGTTGCAGAGATACCGCTTTGCATTCTACACTCCTCCAACAGATGTTTGCTTCAGATTCTTCTTTGGGGATTTGATAAATTCTTTGATTTGTAGTGTAAACCGCTTTCCTTCGCTCTGCACTTGAAAAACTTCTTCACTCAAAAAATGATAAGTGAGAAATGATTTGAAAATTCCTTTTAAACAAGTTCTCCACCTACCATAATAAATGCTCCAATATTAGGGTGTAAACCCTAATTTTCCTTTTACCATTTCCGGTCTTCTATCAACTGATAGGTATCACATACCGGTTAAGGTATTTTACCGATGTAAACCGGGGGTTCAAAGTATTTCACCATTTGCTCCCCCTAAGATTTTCTGATGCTTAGTTTGTCGGTTCCATGATTTCCACACTAGGTGTAGAAACCGGTTCTTCTTGCAACACTTCTGGTTTCTTTTTCCAGGTTTTGTTCATATCCGATTGAACAGTTTCAATATCAATCTTTCCTTCCAGAGTGACTGGTATGTCATCTGATATGTTCTTTCTTGTTCTGCAGAATCTGGCAATGTGGCCTAGTTTGTTGCAATGATAGCAAGCCATTCCAGGTGCTCTCCAAGGTCCATTATTCATGTTTCCATTCTTCCTCCTGTAGGTTGCAGCAGTGTGACCATGACCATGACAAATCAAATAGTTTTCTCTCCATCCAGTTGCCGCTTGATAGCCACCACTTCCTGATTGATGATTAAAGGTGTTAAACCGGTTGTGATTCTGGTTCACAAAAGGTTCCAGACCAACTCCTTGAGTCCTCTGAGGATATCTTCCAGTGTTGTTCATAACAGACCTGCATTCAGATGCTCTATGTCTAAACTATTACATGCATAACAATTACTATTGAACTTATTGGATCTAGGTACATTGTTTATAAAGTAAGGAAAATTATTTTAGGCTTTGCTCCTACACACATTAGTAGTATGTCCTTCTTTAAGACAGTTAAAGCAAATAGGTTTGAACTTTTGCTTACCTTTACCTTTGAATGCTGGTTGCTTCTTTGATGCTTCAACATTTGCACCAAAGGTCTCACCTTCCTCATCACCGGAGTAACCAAGTCCATTAGTATTCTTGATAGTTTTGGCCGATTTAAGCTTTTTCTCTAGCTTAACAGTACTCTTGTTGAACTTAGCAAGTATTTCCTTTGACTCAGAGAGTTCTTTGGAAATAGCAGCATTTGTTTCCATCAAGTTTGCATTCTCGGAGATGGCTATGTTTAGTTCTCCTTGCATGTCTTCCTTTTCCACTTTGCTTGCATGGAGTTGAGAGGTTAGGGAACTGATTTCTTGCTTCAGTTTGGAGATTTCATGATCTTTTTCTTTTACCAGATCTTCAGCTTTCCTCCAGTTCTCAAGCTCTTGGCAGATTCGAATAGTCAGTCCTCCCAACTCTTTTCTCAGGTTGGAATTGGATTCATTCATCTTTTCTACTTCTTGAATTAGGGCTTCCATGTCCGCTTCATCATAAGAACTATTTTCAGATAGCTCCATCAGTTTTTCAGCATGTTCTCTCCTTTTTGCCTGAGAGGCCTTATATTTGACCATAAGATCATCATAGGCTTGGTCAGACTGAGTGAGCCGATGAGTAAGTTCCCTCATAGTGTATTCCCCCATATCTCTTCCCAAGTGGTTAGACTTATAGAAAGGTTGGTTCTGATACCAATTGATGAATACTAAGAGGGGGGGTGAATTAGTATGCCAAAAATCACTGTAGTTAAACACTTTACTAGTCTAGCAGTAAACCGATAAAATAGTTTAGCAAACAAACTGGTTAGCACACATGTAAACCAAATAGAAAATAATGCATTCACCCACAGAAGCACAAACACCATAACACAAGAGATTTTGATGTGGAAACCCAAATGGGAAAAACCACGGTGAGATGAAACTCACAAGTAACTATCTGCAAACCTATTAAGGTCAGACTGGTTAAGGTCATAGAATGTTCTTTACCAGAATAGATCCTGTTAGGAATCTCAATCTCTGTTAGGAGATAAGTTCGATTAAAGACTACCTTGCTAGAGGATTTTAGATCCACAGATGTAAACCACCTTGTTAGAGGATTTACAAAAGGCTTTATGGACCTACCCAGTTAAGGGCTTTAGACTTGTCAGAGATGTGAGTAATCAACAAGTGAGTGATCTAGCAAATAGCACAGATTGCTTGATAAAGATCCTTGATAGCTTGTTCTTAATGCATTCTAGCATTACTTCAGTTTTCAACACATTCACACTCTATCTTCTCTCACAGACCTGAAATTCTCTTCTATGATCACACTTACAAAAAATCATCAACCATCTTAAACCCTAGCAACAACCTAAAACCCTAGACATGATGTCCTTATAAAGGAATTGGATTTCATGTTGATCCAATAGGATTACAATACAATTTCCTAGGTTCAATGCATCTAGACATATTTGGTAACCTGACACAAAAAGTACTGCTAAAGTGTCGGCACCACTAAACAATTGGTGGATGGTAACTCATCACAAAATGTCGGTTGGTAACTCATCGCAGAGTATTACCGATTCATACAAAATACCAGTTTAAGCAAAATACTGGTTGCCGATTTGACAAAATGAAGACTGGGAAATATGAGTTGTTTCACTTTGTTCCTTCGTACCGCTTGAGATCCTCAAACCACTTGGGGTCTTCATACTACTTCAGATCGGTAAACACTTTATGCAAAACACCGATAGTCTAAAGACTATAATACATCATATCGGTTGGAACAAATACCGGTTGATCTTTAACTCATACATACAAAAAGTGATCTCAAATCAAGTGTTTGTCCATCAATGACAATCACAACATCAATCATAAAAAATGCCAACAAGAACTACACTGGTACTGAATCCAGCAAATGAAGATGCTATTTTGAGCAGTACATCATTATTGGATTTAACCATCCAATTGTAGTCAGTGTGACTCCTATTTGTATTTGAGCAGTGAGCTCTAGGCGCTTGGCCTTTCTACATTTGCAGACCCCATTTGTATACACATACTATCTGCAGTAGTATCATCTAATTGTGGGTAAGGTTTCCCACCATGGTTTTTCCCCTTATAGGGTTTCCACGTACAAATATTGGTGTTATGTGTTGTGGATGTTATTGTCTTTCTGTTTCATGCATTAATCTTTACCGATACTATAATTAACTGATAAACTGTCTACCGACATAAAGTTTTGTTTATTGGTATTAAGAATTAAGGCTGGTTAAGTTGTTTTTGGTTTGAATTTATTTGACAACAGATTCACCCCCCCCCCCCCCCTCTCAGTTTTCTTCAAGACCTAACAATTGGTATTAGAGCTTAGTCCTCTTTTTACAGAAGTTTAACAGCTTGAGGAGATCCAATGTCTACTAACTATTTCAGGGAGGACAGTCCTAAACTTGATGGAACCAACTATGGTATATGGAAGATCAGAATGGAGACACATCTAAATTGCATTGGAAAGAACATCTGGGATGTTACAAAGAATGGCTATACAACTCCTACATCAAGTCAACCTAATCCGCCTACCTTAGGAAAAGATGAAGAAAATGATTGCAAAGCAAGAGAAACACTTTTGAGTGCATTAGCATATCAGCAAATCATGGGATTATCATATAGATCTACTACTAAAGCTATTTGGGATCATTTGGAAACATTGAATGAAGGAGATTCCACAGTTAAAATTGCAAAACTTGAAAGCTTCTGGGTCAGTTATGAAAATCTGAAAAATGGAAGAAGATGAAAGGATTTCTGATTTTATGAAAAGAGTAAATGAAATAATTTTGGGTATTAAATATTGTGGAGGAACCTTAAGTTAAGATGAAATTGTTTCAAAAGTTTTAAGAGGATTTCCACTGGCATATAAAATGAAAGTTATTGCTATAAATGAGTTGAGAACAATGCCTAATACATCAGGAACTAGGGATACATTGATTGGAAAACTTTCAGCTTTTGAAATTGAGGAATTTGGTCTTGTTGCTACTATAAAGATATATTTAGCTTTTAAGGCATCAACATCATCTGCACCATCTTTTGACAAATCTGATTAGAAAGCCTTTTATGCAAGAGAACTTGAGGAAAGTAGGAGAGAAAATGAAGAACTTGAAGCACTATTTGTAAGGAAAATGCCTAAAGGTCTAGTTGGAAGTAAGTATGAAGGTATAACACCCTTTAAATGTTTTAACTGTAATAAGATTGGTCATATGGCTTCAAGATGCCCTGATAGACATGCTAGATTAAGAGAAGAAGCTAGAAGAACATACAAGCCTAACCCTGAATATCAGAGATACAGATTTAAGAAGAATAAAGATAAATCTTGTTATCTTGCTGATGATGGAGTCACTGATGATTCTGATGAAGATCCGGCAGACAATGGATGGGGTTTGTTGCTATAACAGAAGATGAACCAACACCTACTGTTCAACCGGTAGAGCAGGCCCTGGCAGCCAAAGTTAAAGTTAAGGATGAATGGATCATTGATTTAGGATGTTCACATCATATGACTAGTGATAAAGGTAAATTCTTGAAGTTTCAGGAATATAATGGAGGTCTGGTAAGATTTGGAGATGATAAAGCTTGTTTGATCAAAGGAAAAGGTACTATATCTCTTGATGGTAAGCATAATACTGACAATGTTTACTATGTAGAAGGTTTAAAGCATAATCTTTTGAGTGTTGGTCAGTTAGTTGAAAAAGGATTTCAGTTACAATTCAAGAATGGTAAATACAAAATTATGAACATAACTGGTTTGGAAATTGCAATCGGAAATAAAACTAGAGGTAACATCTTTCATTTGAATAACAATGAAAAGACATGCTTCATTGCACACATTGATGAAATTTGGCTATGACATAAGAGACTCTTTCATGTAAATTTTGATTGCATGGTAAAAATCAGTACTACTAAGGCAGTTAGAGATTTACCTAAGATTGTTAAGCCTCACAATCTAGTATGTAAGGAATGTCAATTTGGAAAACATGTTAGAGTATCGTTTAAAAGTATTCCAAAAAAATTCAATAATGCTCTTGACTTAATTCACACTGATTTATGTGGTCTAGCTAGAACTAAAAGCTTATAAGGTGATAGATATTTCATTCTAATCATTATTCTAGAATGTGTTGGGTTACTTTTCTCAGAGAAAAATCAGAAGCACTTGGGAAGTTCAAATTATTCAAAGCAATGCAGAAAATGAAACCGGCTAGAAAATCAAATGTCTGAGATTAGATCAAGGAGGTGAATTCACATCTAAGGAATTTAATACATTTTGTGAAGTGAATGGAATCAGAAGACAGTTATCACCACCCTAGACACCACAGCAGAATGGAGTTGTAGAAAGGAAAAACAAAACTATCTTGGATGTAGCCAGAAGAATGTTATCTGAAGCAAATCTACCACATGTATATTGGAGAGAGGCAGTAAGCACAACGGTCTATACATTCAACAAAGTTCACATCAAAGGAGAAACCAATAAGACCCCTCATGAACTATGGTTTGGTATTACTCCTACTCTTAAATATTTTAGAATATTTGGAAGTAAATGCTATATTAGAAGAGATGAGTCTATTGGAAAATTTGATCCTATAAGTGATGAAAGAATATTTCTTGGTTATTCATCTAAGAGAAAAGCATATAGAAGTTTTAACAAGAGATTGCAAAAAATTGTTGAGAGTACAAATGTGAAGATTGATGAACAGTTTAGAGGAACTTCAAGGTATATAGACTTTGAACCGACAGCAGAGATACTGACAAATGAACCTACATTGAATCCACCGGTACAAAATGAAGATCCAGTTACCCCGGTATCATCTGCAAATTCCACTGTAACTAAGAAACAACAGCAAATGAAGACACCCCGGTATGTAAGACTAAATCACTCTGAAAATTAGATAATTGGGAACAAGTATCAAGGAGTTATGACAAGAGGAAGAATGGAAAATGAAGAGGTATGTCTTATTTCTCAAATTGAACCATCATCAATTAATGAGGCATGTGAAGATAAACACTGGATTAAAGCTATGGAAGAGGAACTAGAACAAATTGAGAAAAATAATACATGGACTTTAGTTCCTCAGCCTAAAGACAAAAATGTGATTGGAACAAAATGGGTATTTAGAAACAAACTTAATGAAGATAGTAAGGTAATCAGAAATAAAGCAAGACTGGTGTGTAAGGGATATTCTCATAAAGAAGGAATTGATTATAATGAAACCTTTGCACCGGTAGCTATAATTGAGCCAATCAGATTATTCTTGGCTTTTGCAGCACACAAGAACTACAAAGTATATTGAATGAATATTAAATGTGCATTTTTAAATGGAGATCTTGAAGAAGTTTACATTGAGCAACCTGATGGAATTTCTTTGACAGATAATAAAGATATGGTTTGTAGGTTAAGGAAATCTTTGTATGGGTTGAAGCAAGCTCCAAGAGCTTGGTATGCTAGATTGGATAAATATCTTTTGAAGATTGGTTTTTCTAAAAGTAATGCTGACAACAACTTATACTATAAAGTGACTAATGATGACATTTTGGTTATAGAAGTTTTTGTTGATGATATAATCTTTGGAGGAGAAGATGGATTATGTAAAGACTTTTCTATTGAAATGCAACATGAATTTGAAATGTCTATGATTGGAGAGATAAAAAAAATTTAGGATTGTAGATTTCATAGACTGATAAAGGTATATTCTTAAGTCAATACAAGTACTTGAAGGAGTTACTAAAGAAATTTGGGATGGAGAACTCTAAACCGGTAAGCACACCTATGACTACAAATGACAAATTATCACTAAGGGAATCTACACCTGTTAATCCAACTAGGTACAAATCTATGATAGGAGGCCTACTATATTTGTCTCAAACAAGACCTAATATTATGAATGCAGTATGTATTGTTTCAAGATTTTAGAGTAATCCTAGAGCTAATCATGAATCAGTAGTAAAAATGATTTTCTGGTACTTACAAGGCAATACAAATCTTGGCTTATGGTATCCTAGAGATGAAAACTTTGAATTATGTGCATACACAGATGCAAATTGGGCAGGAGATGTGGATGACAAAAAAAACACCACTGGCGGAGCATTTTTTCTTGGAAGTAGATTAATTTCTTGGCTGAGTAAGAAACAAAGCTCAACATCTTTATCAATGGTAGAATCAGAATATGTTGCAGCATCAACTAACTGTACACAGGTATTATGGCTTAAGCAAATGTTGAAGGACATAAAGGTAATATGCAAGGAACCTATAACTATCTATTGTGATAACACTACAACAATTGATATATCTAAGAATCCGGTACTACATTCTAAAACTAAACATGTCTCTATCAAATTGAATTTTCTGAAAGAGAATGTTGAAGAAAAAGAAGTAAAACTATTTTATGTGAATACTAAAGAGCAGATTGCAGATATTTTCACTAAGCCTTTGCCTAAGGAGACCTTTTAATATCTCAGAGACCAGCTTTGGGTCATACCCCCACTGGTAGAGACTTAGTCAGTTGATGTTTGTCATCAACTAGCAGAATTAACAGAGAAATATTTTACTCCGACTTTGATGAAGAAAGCTACTTCTCAGGGGGAGTAGTTGGCATACTGAATTGGTTGGTATTTTGTATTTGAACCTGGCTTTTGTATTGGCTTTGAAATTTTATGTCAAAGGGGGAGAGATTGATATGGAAAAACACATGTTGGAAAAACACAAGAAAAACACATGTTACTCTCAGGGGGAGAGATTGTTACTTTGGAGAGATTGATTCTGAATTTTGATTTCTGGGAGATTATTGGTTTTTTGATATTTGGCATTTTTGTTTTGGCACTTTGATGGTTTTTGCATCTTGTGTTGCCATCAATGCCAAAGGGGGAGATTATTGGTATTTTGGTATGCTTTTGTCATTGATGTCAACACCTATCAACACTTATCAACTCTGACACTTTGGAGGATCAGGAATATTCATCGGCAAGAAAGTGACTTATGCACAGTCACTGGCATGATATATTATTCACCGAAACTTGTAATGACATGGAAAACATTTGGTTATGTCGAAGACATCGTTTGGACACTTTTCCTTGGAGATTTGTTCATTGACATATTCATATTTACATATTTGTTGTTACCGACAAATAGGTCCAGGTTATCCACTGACAGGCTTATCTATTCCAGATTAGCACGATGCGCTTTGGAGATGATTTTGTTGTTATTGTAAATGCATTAAGCTAACATGTTGAATTGGATATTGCATCAGTTATTGATTTACTTGTAATTATTTTATTGTAATATCTTTTAGAGCCAACCTACTAAAATTGGTCTTAGGTTATGGTATATATGTAAGATCTTATTTGTAAGATCAATATGCTATAGGGATAAAGAATTGTAAGAAGGTATATGCAAGAATAAGTAGAGCTATACACACAACTATCATTTGAAGGTGAAGCAAGGTTTTTGTAAAGACAATCAGAACTACAATGGTACTGAATCCAGCATATGAGGATGCTATTTTGAGCAGTACATCATTATTGGATTTAACCATCCAATTGTAGTTAGTGTGACTCCTATTTGTGTTTGAGCAGTGAGCTCTAGGCACTTGGCCTTTTTGCATGTGTAGACCCCATTTGTATACACATACTATATGCAGTAGTATCATCTGATTGTGGGTAAGGTTTCCCAAAGTGGTTTTTCCCCTTACAGGGTTTCCACGTACAAATATCGGTGTTATGTTTTGTGGATGTTATTGTCTTTCTGGTTCATGCATTAATCTTTACCAGTACTATAATTAACTGATAAACTGTCTACCGGCATAAAGTTTTGTTTATTGGTATTAAGCATTAAGGTTGGTTAAGTTGTTTTTGGTTTGAATTTATTTGACAACTGATTCATCCCCCCCTCTTAGATGTCTTCGAGACCTAACACCTGATGCATTACCGGTTGGATCTATTGATTGGATTATGTTGTTTCAGTCTGAGGCCAACTTAGTTGATCATTGGATTGTGGGTTTATGTTACAAATTTATTGTATTATCTTTTAGGTGGCCGACCTAATTTTTTAGGTCCCGGGTTGGTATAAATATGATGTAAGATCTCTTTGTAGATCATGGGCATATTTGTGGGTTTATGGGTTATGGGATTATCAGTGTGTGAATAAGGTTGTAATCATATGCAAAGTTTTAAGTCGATCATAGGTGATCAAATTGGGCTTGTGAAAGAAGTTTAAGACCTCTAGTACTGAGCTTAACCAGAACTGTATTAAGGCATAGGAGATGTTATTCTTGTAGTTCACTCTTCCTTCCAAATTATAGTGGATTTATTTTGTAGTCACTGAGGGTCCTTTTGTGATGATAAGTGTGCTTTAGGTTGTTGGCCTTCCTACATGTGCAAGCCCCTCTTTTTTAATCACATACTTACTGCAGAAGTATTATTTGACTGTGAATAGGCTTCCCACCATGGTATTTCCCTTTATTGGGTTTTCCACATACAAATCTTGGCATTATCTTTTGTGGATGGTTGGTAAATGTTATGTGGTTTATATTTGTGATTAACTGTTATATCTGCTATTCTGGTATTTGGTTATGTATTTTGGTAATAAGATTTTAATGCTTAAAGTTCTATAATCTGTTAACAACTGATTCACCCTCCCCCCTCTTAGTTGTTCACTAGTTAGCTAAGTTGTTTAACAACTGGTATTAGAGCCTGGTCCTCTCTACAAAAGCTTAACCTCTTGAGGAAGATCCTATGGCATCTAATAGTTCAAGTTCATCAAGTTCATCTGCAACTATTTTCTGGAGAGAAATTCCTAGGCTTGATGGAACAAATTACAGAGTATGAAATATTCAGATGGAGAATCATCAGAGATGCCTTGGTAAGGAGATTTGGGAGATCAATGAGAAAGGATATATACCTCATAATATGGCATTTGGCAATTGTCCTCCGACAGGTTTGGATAGGGACATTGAAAATGATTGTAGAGCTAAAGAAGCCCTTTTATGTGCACTTTCTGATCAACAAGTTATGGAACTAACCGACAAATCAACTACAAAGGCTATATGGGATAAATTGGAGACTCTGAATGAAGGTGAACCTACTATTAAAATTGCTAAACTTGATAGTTATTAGGTGAGATATGAGAACTTGAAGATGGAATAATATGAAAGGATTACTACTTTTATCGAGAGAGTTAATGAAATTGTTCTAGGAATTCAGTGTTGTGGTGGATCTTTGAGAGAAGATGAAATAGTTTCTAAAGTATTGAGAGATTTGCCACCAACTTATAATATGAAGACCACTGCAATTAATGAGTTGATACCAATGGAAAACACCTCTGTTAAAAGGGATACCTTGGTTGGGAAGTTATTTGCTTTTGAGCTTGAGAAATTTGGTTCTTGTGGAGTTGCAAAATCTGAACCTACTTTTCATGCATCTACATCATCTACCGACAAGAGTGATTGGAAAGCCTTATATGCTAGGGAACTGGAGGAAATTAAGAAAGAATATGAAGATTTTGAGAAAATTGAAGCCCTATTTGCTAGAAGAGTACCTAAAGGTCTGACAAGAAGTAAGTATGAAGGAAAATCACCTTTAAAATGTTTCGCATGTAATAAGATAGGTCATTTTGCATCTAGATGTCTTGAAATGAATTCAAGATTTGAGGAGAGAGTTAGAAGATCTTTTAGGCCTAACCATGATTATCAAAATAAACATAAGTACAAGAGGAACAAAGACAAACCATGCTACTATGCGGATGAGAAAGGTGTGACTGATTATGATGATGAGTCGACACAAGATTCAACTAGTGGATCTGATAATGGAAAGGAATGGGTATTCTTGGCTATCAAGGAAGATGATCTGGTACCTGAAGAAAAGGTCATTTCTACTAAAGTTGAAGACAAGGATGAATGGGTTATAGATAGTGGATGTTCACATCATATGACTAGAGATAAAAGGAAGGTTATATCTTTGCAAGAATTTGATGGTGGTCTGGTTAGATTTGGAGATGACAAAGCATGCATGATCAAGGGAGGAGGAACTATATCATTGGATGATAAGCATGATACTGAAAATGTTTATTATGTTGAAGGTTTAAGGCATAATATTTTGTGTAGGAAAATTGGTGGATAAGGGATTTCAATTATAGTTCAAGGATGGAAAATGCAAGATTATCAACAGATCTAGATTGGAGATTGCAACCGGTACTTAGGATAAAGGTAACATCTTTCATTTGAGCTCTAGTGAGAATACATGTTTGATTGCATAAATTGATAAGAATTGGCTATGGCATAAGAGGTTATGTCATGTGAATTTTGATTACATTGTAAAGATCAGTTCTAGTAAGGTAGTTAGAGATATACCTAAGATTGTGAAGACCTATCATCTGATATGTAAGGAATGTCAAATGGGAAAGAAAATCAAAACTTAAGAAAGAGAACCGATAGTGGAAATGTTCATAACTGAATCAGTAGAACCTACATCAAAAAAAATGTTGAACCAGTTACTCTGATAGTATCATAAAATTCAATAGTAACTGAAGATCAGAGCATAGAAACAAAAAATTAGAAGACTTGTAAGTATGCTAGGTTAAATCATTTAGAAGATAAGATCATTGGAGACAAGAATAAAGGACTGATGACAAGAAGGAGGTTGGAAGCTGATGAGGTATGTTTAATTTCTCAAATTGAACTGACATCAATAATTGAAGCATGCAAAGATGAATGTTGGATAAAAGTTATGGAATATGAATCAGATCAAATAGAAAAGAATAATACATGAACTTTAGTTCCCCAGCCTAAAAATAATAATGTTATTGGGACTAAATGGGTTTTTAGGAATAAATTGAATGAAGATGGACAAGTTGTGAGGAATAAGGCTAGATTGGTTTGTAAAGGATATTCTCAAAAGGAAGGAATTGATAATGATGAGATTTTTTCTCTGGTAGTTAGGATTGAAGCTATGAGATTATTTCTTGCTTATGCTGCCCATAAGAACTACAAGGTTTATCAAATGTATGTTAAGTGTGCATTTCTAAATAGAGATCTTGAAGAGGAAGTTTACATTGAGCAGCCTAATGGATTTTCACTTTCATATGACAAAAACATGGTTTTAAGGTTAAGGAAAGCTTTATATGGATTGAAACAAGCCCCTAGAGCTTGGTACGCAAGATTGGATAAATATCTTTTGAAGCTTTGTTTCACTAAAGGTAATGCTAAAAGTAATTTATATTATAAGATCACTGATGATGACATATTGATTGTTGAAGTCTTTATTGATGATATCATTTTTGGAGGTGAGGATAAGTTTTTTATGGAATTCTTTGATAATATGAAGAATGAATTTGAGATTTCTATGATTGGGGAGATGAAATTTTTCTTAGATTTGCATATTACTCAGATTGATAAAGGTATTTTCATCTATCAAACTAAGTATGCTAGGGAGTTGTTGAAGAAATTTGGTATGGAAAATTCTAAACTGATTGGTACACCTATGGTTACAAGTGAGAAATTGACTAAGATAGATGCATCAACACTAGTAAATCCTATAAGGTACAAGTCTATGATTCAAAGTTTGTTATATCTGACTCAAACTAGATCGGATATAATGAATGATGTTTGTAATGTATCAAGATATCAGAGTGATCCTAGAGAAAATCATGAGAGTGCAATGATTAGGATTTTCAGGTATTTGCAAGGAACAACTGAATATGGTTTGCGGTATCCTAAAAATGATGATTTTACACTATGTGCATATACAGATGCAGATTGGGATGGAGATGTTGATGACTGGAAGAGCACATCTGATGGATCTTTCTTTCTTGGAAAGAAACTTGTTTCATGGATCAACAAGATTTAGTCATGTACCTCTTTATCTACTATTGAAGTTTATTATGTTGTTGCTACTACTAATTGTACACAAGTTCTATGGATGAAGCAAATGTTGAAGGATATAAGGGTGGATTGTAATGAACTAGTAGTTTTTCACTATGATAACTCTGCTGCTATTGACATATCAAAGAATATGATATTTCATTCTAAGACAAAGCACATATCTATCAAGTGTTGGCATATGTGCAGAGTATGATGACATGATGATATTGTATGTTGTCATTGATGTCAACATGCTGAAGAGTACACCAATATATTGAAGTAAGCAACTTGCAAGAGAACTAGTATGATGATGTGAACCGGTATATGTGAAAAAGTGAAGCGGTATGTTTGTCCAAGTGAACCTGTATGTGGAATGTTTTGTATCAAGGTTTCATATGGTATGACTACTGGTTGGTAGTCTTAGCTTCAAGGTTTCCAATTGAAGTGTTCTATGCCTATGTGATTCAACCGATGACATCGTGTGATGAGTTAGCACTGCAATGAAGAACAGATTGTGTTGCCACATTAGCCTTGTGCACGTGAAGAATCTTGCATGAAGGAGATTGATCCTATCTATTTCTGGAATGTGCAAAGACTCTGTAAATGGTGGAGAACACGTGATTGGTTATCAACCTCCTAGAAGCAGTGAAGAACAAATGATGGAGAATGTCTTGAGATCTGTTCAAGACTGTTCTAATCAATGCAATATGTTCAACAGTTAGGATCGAACTGACTGAATTTCTTAACCTAAATGTTTAGGGTTTAGGGTTTATGCTACCGACCTATCTGTTTCCTATAAGGTCAATGTTGTTTTTCATTTTGAGGTTGTTGGAAAATGTTGTGAGTGTATCTAAGTGCAGAGATATGTGATTCTTGCTAGACCAGATAAGAGAATAGATACCTATAGAGTGTGATTGCAGAAGGAAGGAAATAAAGTGGATATGCATTGGCATTGAAGTGCTGTTACTAGATCAATGTAATACTTGTTGACCTCTAACCACTTCAACAGTTGGAAAATCCCTTAACAGGGTAGCTTTAACCGGCTTGCTGTAAATCCTTTAACAAGGTGACTTAAAATCATTGAGTTCTTAAAATCCTCTAACAAGGTAACCTTTAACAAGGTTTAACACTTAACCGGGTGATCCCTTGTAGGATTGTATGGAAAGCTGAGTTACTGGTATATGTCTTTCACTGTATCTAACCGGTAGTAATCTGGTTTAGACCAGTGTTATTGCTTGCCAGCCAAGTACAGTGTTCTCAGTCAAACCGGTTCAAGGAAAAGTGTTTTTCTCAATACTGATTCACCCCCGCTCTCAATACCACTTTGGTACTAACAATTCATCATTGATTCATCAATTGGTATTAGAGAATCCTTGAGGTCCTCTATGTTGTAAGCTTAACTGCTTGTGGTAAAGATCCTACTCTAATGATGAAGAGGGAAGGTCCAAAGTTCAACAGAGATAACTTTAAAATATGGAAGGACAGAATGAAGATATACATCAGAAGCATGGGTGCTCAACACTAGAGCTATGTTGAGAATGCTTATGTTATCCCTACCGTTATTCTCATCGATGATCAAAAGAGAGAGATTTAGGAGAATGGGAAAGTCATGGAAGCCCTAATTAGTAGTTTATCTGACATTGAGTTTATTGATGTTTAGGATAAAGAGAATCCCAAAGAAGTACGGGATGCCCTTGAGAATATCTATGGTGGTGATGAGCATGTGAAACAAGCTAAGGAAGAAAGACTTAGGGGAAAGTTTGAAGACATGCGGATGGTTGAAGGAGAGACCATTCAACAATATGGAATAAGAATCAAAACTATTATTGGAGATATCAAGAGTGCAGGTGGCAAAATGGAAGATTACGCTGTTGTTAGCAAAGTTTTGAGATCATTATTACCGGTCTATGCAATAAGGGTTGCTGCTATTTAGGAGTTGAGGTCTATAGACAAGACAAAGGTATCCTTGGACTCCATCATTGCAAATTTAATAGCATATGAGCTAAGTAATTATGATGGCAGTATTCAAAAGAGTGAATCAGCCTTTAGAGCATCTGCTACACTATCTAGAAAAGGCAAAGAAGCTAGTACTAGTGGTAAACCAAGACAAAGTAGAGAAATGGATGATGAGGAGATCCTGATGGAATTTGAAGCTATTCTTGCCAAGAGACTTCCCAAGGGAACCAGTAAATACAGAGGTAAGCTTCCTTTGAAATGCTTTTCTTGTAACCGGATAGGACACATTGTTGTAAACTGCCCTAATGGTGACAACAATGACAAACCAAAGAGGTTCAAGAAGTTCAGAGGAGGAAACTAGAGAAATTTTTTTGTAGCAGTCGATGAAGGTGTCACTAATGAGGAATCAAAAGATGAAGAAAATGAAGATATTGTGTTTGTAGCAATCAAGGAAGATGTGTTAGACAAGAAGGCCCTTGTCTCCCACTTTGATAATTCCAATGAGTGGATTATTGATAATGGTTGTTCTCACCATATGACTGGTGACCAGAGTAAGTTTCTATCTCTGGAAGAGTATGATGGTGGTGTGGCTCCTTTTGGTAATGATGCACCATGCATGGTAAAAGGTAGAGGGTCCATCTCTCTAAATGGAAGAAGCAGTTTTGACAATGTGTATTGGGTAGAAGGTCTCAGAAACAACCTTTTGAGTGTTGCTCAACTGAATGATAATGGACTCACTCTAGAATTCAGAAATGGAGTGTGCAAAATCAAAGGAAAGAATGGTGAACTGATGGCTACTAGCATGAAGACCAAAGGTAACTTATTTCAGCTAAATGCTAATGTTAGTACATGTCTAATGGCTAAGTTTGAGGATAGCTAGATATGGCATAGGAGACTCTGCCATGTAATCTTTGATAATATTGTGAAGGCCAGTAAGAACAAGGCAATTAGAGGATTGCCTATGCTGAGAAAACCAGAGAATCCTTTGTGCAGAGAGTGTCAACTGGGGAAAATGTCTTCCTCAACCTTCAAAGGTAAACCTTTCACTCTAGACAATTTACTTGATCTTGTGCATACTGATTTGTGTGGTCTTATGAAAACTAGGAATGTTTAGGGAGATAGGTATTTCATGATTCTTACTAATGATTGCTCAAGAATGATGTGGGTCACATTATTGAAGGATAAATCTGAAGCATTTGGAAAGTTCAAAGTCTTCAGAGTGCTAGTTGGAAAAGAAAGCGGCAAGAGGATTAAGTGCTTAAGAATTGAACAAGGAGGAGAATTCACTTCTGGTGAATTCAACAAATATTGTGAAGAGAATGCCATCAAGAGGCAACTGTCTGCCCCCCGGACTCTACAACAGAATGACCTAGCAGAAAGGAACAACTGGACTATGGTTGAAGCAACTAGAACTATGTTGATCCAAGGGAAGGTTGCTCACACCTTTTGGAGAGAAGCAGTGAGCATTGCAGTCTACACAATGAACCGAGTACTCATCAAAAAGGGTAAGGATAAAACACCTTATGAGTATTGGACCGGTAAGACACTAGTGGTAAGCTAATTCAGAGTGTTTGGTAGTAAATGTTATATCAAGAGGAGTGAACATCAGAGCAAGTTTGATGCTAAATGTGATGAGGGAATATTCTTAGGGTTTTCCACAAAGAGAAAAGCTCTCAAATGTTTCAACAATAGGACTCAAAGAATTGTTGAAAGCATCAATGTTAGAATTGATGAAAACTCTACGAAATCTGAGGAAATCGGCAGTGAGCAAGTAGGAGATGAACTGGTAGTAACCTTCTAGGAACCGGTTACAAAGAAGCCTAGCACGAGTAATAGTGCTCCTACACTGGTAGATGTTGATGTTGATGAAGATGAGGATGAAGAAGAAAAGCAAGAAGAAACAACCAAAATCATTCCTAGGTATGTAAAGCTGAATCATGATCCAAAGTAGATCATAGTAGACAAGGATGCAGGAATCCTTACAAGAAGAAAGGTTAGAGAAAACTCCTACATGTTCTTTGAATTTGAGCCTAAAACATTTAGAGAGGCACATAAAGATGAAGACTGGATCAAGGCAATGGAAGATAAACTTGACCAGATAGAAAAGAATGGTACATGGTCTTTGCTACCCAGACCAGAGCATAAAAATGTCATTGGCACCAAATGGGTTTTCAGAAATAAGTTGAATGAAGATGGCTCAGTGGTTAGAAACAAAGCCAGATTGGTGTGTAAAGGATATGCCCAAGAAGAAGGAGGAAAATATGGAGAAACCTTTTCTCCAGTAGCCAGATTGGAAGGAGTTCGTATGCTTCTTGCATATGCAGTGTTCAAGGGATTCAAAGCATATCAAATGGATGTAAAGTCTACATTCCTGAATGGAATACTAGAAGAGGAGGTGTATATAGAGCAACCATATGAGTTTTCCCTATCAGTAGACAGTGACATGGTGTGTAGGCTACATAAGGCCTTTTATGGACAAAAGCAGACACCTAGAGCATGGTATGAATGCTTGCACTCCCATCTTGTGAAGATTGGATTTGAGAGAACAAGTGAGGATAGTAATATCTACCTGAAGTCAGAAGGAGATCAGATTCTAAACTGTGAGGTATTTGTTGATGACATAATCTTTGCAGGAGATGACAAGATGAGTCATGATTTTGCAGATGAGATGAAAAAGGAGTTTGAGATGTCACTTATAGGGGAGATTAAGTTCTTCATTGGACTATAGATGCAACAAATGAAAGATGGAATCTTTATCACTCAGCGCAAATATGTCAAAGAGGTGTTGAAGTCCTTTGGCATGGAAGACAGCAAATTGGTTGATACACTGATGGTGACCGATTGTAAATTATCAAAAGAGGATGAGTCAAGGTTGGTAAATGATAAGGAATACTGATCAGTGATTGGTAAATTGCACTATGCAGTACATAGAAGAACAGATGTTGCACATGTAGTGGGCATTACTTCACGGTTCCAGAAAAGTCCAAGAGAATCCCACTTGGTAGCAGTCAAGTGGATTCTGAGATATCAGAAGGGAACTATTGACTATGGATTATGGTATCCATATAGTAATGATTTCAACCTGAAAGTGTTTACAGATGCTGACTGGGCTGGTAATGTTGACGACTGGAAGAGCACAACTAGTGGTGCATTCTTTCTTGGTGGTAGACTAGTCTCATGGATGAGTAAGAAGCAGAGTTGTATCTCTCAATCTATAATAGAAGCGGAGTATGTTGCAGCCTTTATGAACTGCACCCAAACAATTTGGATGAAGCATGTATTAAATGTCTTCAAAGTTCCTGTATCTGAACCAGTAAGTATATTTTGTGACAACACAAGTGTGATTAACATCTCCAAGAATCCGGTTTTACATTCTAGAACCAAGCACTTTGAGCTTAAGTATCATTTCTTAAGGGAAAAGGTTCAAAACAAAGAATTTGTACTGGACCATGTTTCCAATAAGGAGCAGTTAGCAGACATATTCACCAAACCTCTATTGAAGGCTACCTTTACCTATTTGAGAGGTGCATTAGGGGTGTTTCCTCTTCAAGAGGTGAACTAAAGGTCTGTGCTTCACATCAGTCTAGACTTACATTGATATATCTTTTTCAGGATTGGTGTGATGAAGGATGCTACTCCTTAGGGGGAGCAGCATAGTAGAACATAGATGTATCTTCCTTCACTTTAGCCTTGTTGTCAAAGGGGGAGAAGATGTGAAGCAGAAAAAATATCTGGAGCATTGGGGGAGAAGATGTAAAATGGAGAGATATCTTTGTATATTCCCATCAATGCCAAAGGGGGAGATTGTTGGCATATTTGCAGAGTATGATGACATGATGATATTGTATGTTGTCATTGATGTCAATATGTTGAAGAGTAAACTGGTATATTGAAGTAAGCAACTTGAAAGAGAACCGGTATGATGTTGTGAACCGGTATATGTGAAAAAGTGAAGCGGTATGTTTGTCCAAGTGAACCGGTATGTGGAATGTTTTTTATCAAGGTTTCATATGGTATGACTACTGGTTGGTAGTCTTAGCTTTAGGGTTTTTGGTTGAAGTGTTCTATGCTTGTGTGATTCAGCTGATGACATCGTGTGATGAGTTAGCATTGCAATAAAGAATAGATTGTGTTGCCACGTCATCCTTGTGTGCGTGAAGGATCTTGCATGAAGGATATTGATCCTATCTACCTCAGGAATGTGTGATGGGTTATCAGCCTCCTAGAAGTGATGAAGAATGAATGATGGAGAACGTCTTGAGATCTGTTCAAGAATGTTGTAATAAGTGCAATATGTTCAATGGTTAGGATCGAACCAACTAAATTGCTTAACCTAAATGTTTAGGTTTTAGGGTTTATGCTACCGACCTATCGGTTTCCTATAAGGTCAATGTTATTTTTCATGTTGAGGTTGCTGGAAAATGTTGTGATTGTATCTAAGTGTAGAGATATGTGATTCTTGCCAGACCAGATAAGAGAATAGATACCTGCAGAGTGTGATTGTAGAAGGAAGGAAATAAAGTGGATCTGCATTGGCATTGAAGTATTGTTACCAGATCATTGTAATACCTATTGACCTCTAACCACTTCAATAGTTGGAAAATCCCTTAACAGGGTAGCTTTAATTGGCTTGCTATAAATCCTTTAACAGGGTGACTCAAAATCTTTGAGTTCTTAAAATTCTCTAACAAGGTAGCCTTTAACAGGGTTTAACCCTTAACCGGGTATTTTAGCCATCCCTTAATTGGGCGATCCCTAGAAGGATCGGTTCCTAATAGAACCTCTTGTAAAGTCTTTAATCAGACTAAGCTCCTAATGGAGAGGACTTCAAAAGGGTTCAAAGAATAGCTTGTGAGTATTCATCCCCACCATGGTTTTTCCAGTTGGGTTTCCACGTGAAAAATATATGTGTTATGTGTGATGCATTTCATGTGATGCCTTGTTATTCTCTGTCAAGCGGTAAAGCATGTTGAACCAGTAAGTCTTTAAATTTTTGTTGAAGTATTACTAAGTGTATCCATATGGGTGAAGTGGAAATAAGATGTTAGATTGTGTGGAAAGTTGAGTTACCAGTTTATGTCTTTCACTGTGTCTAGCTAGTAGTAATCTGATTTAGACCGGTGTTATTGCTTGCCAGTTAAGTGCAGTATCCTTAGTCAAACCAGTTCAAGGAAAAGTGTTTTTCTCAGTACTGATTCACCCCCCCTCTCAATACTGGTTTGGTACTAACTATTCATCATTGATTCATCAATTGGTATCAGAGCATCCTCTAGGTCCTCTATGTTGTAAGCATAATCGCTTGAGGTAAAGATCCTACTCTAATGATGAAGAAGGAAGGTCCAAAGTTCAAAAGGGACAACTTTAAAATATGGAAGGACAGAATAAAGATATACATCAGAAGCATGGGTGCTCAACACTGGAGCTATGTTGAGAATGCTTATGTTATCCCTACCAGTACTCTCACTGATGATCAAAAGAGAGAGATTCAGGAGAATGGGCAAGTCATGGAAGGCCTAATCAGCAGTTTATCTGACATTGAGTTTATTGATGTTTAGGATAAAGAGAATCCCAAAGAAGTATGGGATGCCCTTGAGAATATCTATGGTGGTGATGAGCATGTGAAACAAGCTAAGGAAGAAAGCCTTAGGGGAAAGTTTGAAGACATGTAGATCGTTGAAGGAGAGACCATTCAACAATATGGAATAAGAATCAAAACTATTGTTGGAGATATCAAGAGTGCAAGTGACAAAATGAAAGATTCCACTGTTGTTAGCAAAGTTTTGAGATCCTTATTACCAGTCTATGCAATAAGGGTTGCTGCTATTCAGGAGTTGAGGTCTGTAGACAAGACAAAGGTATCCCTGGACTCCATCATTGCAAACTTAATAGTGTATGAGCTAAATAATTATGATGACAGTATTTAGAAGACTAAATCAGCCTTTAGAGCATCTACTGCACCATCCAGAAAAGGCAAAGAAGCTAGTACCAGTGGTGAACCAAGACAAAGTAGAGAAATGGATGATGAGGAGATCCTAATGGAATTTGAAGCTCTGCTTACTAAGAGACTTCCCAAGGGAACCGGTAAATACAGAGGTAAGCTTCCTTTGAAATGTTTTTCTTGTAACTGGATAGGACACATTGTTGTAAACTGCCCTAATGGTGACAATAAGGACAAACCGGAGAGGTCCAAGAAGTTTAGAGGAGGAAACTACAGAAACTATTTTGTAGAAGTTGATGAAGGTTTCACTAATGAGGAATTAGAAGATGAAGAAAATGAAGATATTGTGTTTGTAGCAGTCAAGGAAGATGTGTTAGACAAGAAGGCCCTTGTCTCCCACTTTGATAATTCCAATGAGTAGATTATTGACAGTGGTTGTTCTCTCCATATGACTAGTGACCGGAGTAAGTTTCTATCTCTGGAAGAGTATGATGGTGGTGTGGTTCATTTTGGTAATGATGCACCATGTATGGTAAAAGGCAAAGGGTCCATCTCCCTGAATGGAAGAAGCATTGTTGACATTGTGTATTGTGTAGAAGGTCTTAGACACAACCTTTTGAGTGTTTCTCAACTGAATGATAATGGACTCACTCTGGAATTCAGAAATGGAGTGTGCAAAATCAAAGGAAAGAATGGTGAATTGATGGCTACTGATATGCAGACCAAAGGTAACCTATTTTAGCTAAATGCTAATGTTAGTACATGTCTAATGGCTAAGTTTGAGGATAGCTAGATATGGCATAGGAGACTCTGCCATGTAAACTTTGATAATATTGTGAAGGCCAGTAAGAACAAGGTAGTTGGAGGATTGCCTATGCTGAGAAAACTGGAGAATCCTTTGTGCAAAGAGTGTCAACTGGGGAAAATGTCTTCCTCAACCTTCAAAGGTAAACCTTTCACTACAGACAATTTACTTGATCTTGTGCATACTGATTTGTGTGGTCCTATGAAAACTAGGAGTGTTCAGGGAGATAGGTATTTCATGATTCTTAATGATGATTGCTCAAGAATGATGTGGGTCACATTCTTGAAGGAAAAATATGAAGCATTTGGAGAGTTTAAAGCCTTCAGAGTGCTGGTTGAAAAAGAAAGCAGCAAGAGGATTAAGTGCTTAAGAACTAATCAAGGAGGAGAATTCACTTCCCCTGAATTTAACAAATACTGTGAAGAGAATGGCATCAAGAGGAAACTGTTTGCCCCCTGGACTCCATAGTAGAATGGCCTAGCAGAAAGGAACAACCACACTGTGGTTGAAGTAGCTAGAACTATGTTGATCCAAGGGAAGATTGCTCACACCTTTTGGAGAGAAGTGGTGAGCACTGTAGTCTACACAATGAACCAGGTACTCATAAAAAAGGGCAAGGATAAAACACCTTATGAGTATTGGACCGGTAAGACACCAGTGGTAAGTTACTTCAGAGTGTTTATTAGTAAATATTATATCAAGAGGAGTGAACATCAGAGCAAGTTTGATGCTAAATGTGATGAGGGAATATTCCTAGGGTATTCCACAAAGAGGAAAGCTCTCAAATGTTTCAATAATAAGACTCAGAGAATTGTTGAAAGCATCAATGTTAGAATTGATGAAAACTCTGATAAATTTGAGGAAACCGACAGTGAGAAAGTAGGAGATGAACCGGTAGTAACCTTTTGGGAACCGGTTACAAAGAAGCCTAGCACCAATAATGGTGCTCCTACACTAGTAGATGTTGATGCTGATGAAGATGAGGATGAAGAAGAAAAGCAAGAAAAAATAATCGAGATCATTCCTAGGTATGTAAAGCTGAATCATGATCCAAAGTAGATCATAGGAGACAAGGATTTAGGAATCCTTACAAGAAGAAAGATTAGAGAAAACTCTTGCATGATCTCTGAATTTGAGCCTAAAATATTCAGAGAGGCACATAAAGATGAAGACTGGGTCAAGGCAATGGAAGAGGAACTTGACCAGATAGAAAATAATGGTACATGGTCTTTGGTACCTAGACTGGAGCATAAAAATGTCATTAGAACCAAATGGGCTTTCAGAAATAAGCTGAATGAAGATGGCTCAGTGGTTAGAAACGAAGATAGATTGGTGTGTAAAGGATATGCCCAAGAAGAAGGAGAGGACTATGGAGAAACCTTTTGTCCAGTAGCCAGATTGGAAGGAGTTCGTATGCTTCTTGCATATGCAGCATTCAAGGGATTCAAAGTATATCAAATGGATGTAAAGTCTGCATTCCTGAATGGAATACTAGAAGAGGAGGTGTATATAGAGCAACTAGATGGGATTTCTCTATCAGAAGATAGTGACATGCTATGTAGGCTACATAAGGCCTTGTATGGACTAAAGTAGGCACCTAGAGCATGGTATGAATTCTTCCACTCCCATCTTGTGAAGATTGGATTTGAGAGAACAAGTGAGGATAGTAATATCTACCTAAAGTCAGAAGGAGATCAGATTTTGATATATGAGGTATTTGTTGATGACATAATCTTTGGAGGAGATAACAAGATGAGTCATGATTTTGTAGATGAGATGAAAAAGGAGTTTGAGATGTCACTTATAGGGGAGATTAAGTTCTTCATTGGACTACAGATTCAACAAATGAAAGATAAAATCTTTATCACTCAGTACAAATATGTCAAAGAGGTGTTGAAGACCTTCGGCATGGAAGACAACAAAGTGGTTGGTACACCGATGGTGACCAGTTGTAAATTATCAAAAGAAGATGACTCAGGATTGGTAAATGAGAAGGAATACTGATCAATGATTGGTAAATTTAACTATGTAGTACATAGGAGACCAGACATTGCACATGCAGTGGGCATTACTTCATGGTTCCATAAAAGTCCAAGAGAATCCCACTTGGTAGCAACTAAGCGGATTCTGAGATATTTGAAGGGAACTATTGACTATGGATTATGGTATCCATACAGTAATGATTTCAACCTGAAAGTGTTTACAGATGCTGACTGGGTTGGTAATGTGGACGACCGGAAGAGCACAATCGGTGGTGCATTCTTTCTTGGTGGTAGACTAGTCTCATGGATTAGTAAGAAGCAAAGTTGTATCTCTTAGTCTACAATAGAAGCGGAGTATGTTGCAGCCTTTATGAACTGCACCCAGACAATTTGGATGAAGCATGTATTAAATAGCTTCAAAGTTCCCGTATCTGAATTAGTAAGTATATTTTATAACAACACAAGTGTGATTAACATCTCCAAGAATCCGGTTTTACATTCTAGAACCAAGAACTTTGAGCTTAAGTATCATTTCTTAAGGGAAAAGGTTCAGAACAAAGAATTTGTACTAGACCATGTTTCCAGTAAGGAGCAGTTAGTAGACATATTCACCAAGCCTCTACCGAAGACTACCTTTACCTATTTGAGAGATGAATTAGGGGTGCTCCCCCATCAAGAGGTGAACTAAAGGTGTGTGCTCCACATCAGTCTGGACTTACATTGATAGATATTTTTTAGGATTGGTGTGATGAAGGATGCTACTCCTTAGGGGGAGTAGCATAGTAGAATATAGATGTATCTACCTTCACTTTAGCCTTGTTGTCAAAGGGGGAGAAAATGTGAAGTGGAAAAGATATCTGCAGCATTGGGGGAGAAGATGTAAAACAGAGAGATATCTTTGTATATTGCCATCAATGCCAAAGGGGGAGACTGTTGGCATATGTGCAGAGTATGATGACATGATGATATTGTATGTTGTCATTGATGTCAATATGCTGAAGAGTAAACTAATATATTGAAGCAGGCAACTTGCAAGAGAATGAGTATGATGTTGTGAACCGGTATATGTGAAAAATTGAAGTGGTATGTTTGTCCAAGTGAACCGGTATGTTGGAATTTGATCCGGTATATGTGAAAAAGTGAAGCGGTATGTTTGTCCAAGTGAACCGGTATATGGAATGTTTTGTATCAAGGTTTCATATGGTATGACTACTGATTGGCAGTCTTAGCTTTAGGGTTTCTGGTTGAAGTGTTCTATGCCTTTGTGATTCAACTAATGACATCGTGTGATGAGTTAGCATTTCAATGAAGAACAGATTGTGTTGCCACATCAGCCATGTGTGTGTGAAGGATCTTGCATGAAGGAGATTGACACTATCTACCTTGGGAATATACGAAGACTCTATAAATGGTGGAGAATGCATGATGGGTTATTAGCCTCCTAGAAGTGGTGAGGAATGAATGATGGAGAATGCCTTGAGATCTATTCAAGATTATTGTAATCAATGCAATATGTTCAATGGTTAGGATCGAACCCACTGAATTGCTTAACCTAAATGTTTAGGGTTTAGGGTTTATGCTACTGACCTATCTGTTTCCTATAAGGTCAATGTTGTTTTTCATGTTGAGGTTGTTGGGAAATGTTTTGAGTGTATCTAAGTGTAGAGATACATAATTCTTGCCAGACTAGATAAGAGAATAGATACCTACAAAGTGTGATTGCAGAAGGAAAAAAATAAAGCGGATTTGCATTGGCATTGAAGTGTTGTTACCAGATCATTGTAATACCTATTGACCTCTAACCACTTCAATAGTTGGAAAATCCCTTAACAGGGTAGCTTTAATGTGAGGCCCTACCCCGACTCATCCTGACATTTTCTATTATTTTCATATTGAGACTATTATGGATGCTTTATTTTATGCATTATGGATTTAGAACCTATATGATTCCATGATTTGGATCACATTGACGTATATTGATGCTTCATTTTATGCATTATGATTATGAAACTTTATATGTTGCTAGAATAGAATTATTTTGAAATGATGTATGTCATTATTAGATTTGCAGGACTTCATTTTGATGATAGAAATAGGATGCTCATTTTACGAATGGTTCAATTTTGAGGAGTATGATAATTGCTTATGTGGAATCAAATTTAAATGAATGGGATATTGAATTACTATTGTCAAATGTATGAGTGTTTGATGTGCAATGAAATGCATGTGTTTAATTATATATATAATTGTGATTATTTGGAATTACTAATGTGTTAATTGAGATGCGCAAGAAAATTATCCATGTGACCATGGAAATAATATGGAGAACCAAACCTAGACCAATGTACGTTTGTTAAGCCAGGGGTTGTCTATTTGGAGAGACAACACCCCTTTTGTATTGTATTTTATTTGTGAAAGTAAATGATGCATGAGTGTTAAATTGATTTTATGTATATGTGTAATCCTACAAGAGACAAATTCCATGTGTGATTTTTATATTGTATTTTATTGTGTCACTTGACACATGTGTTGATTAGTGTCATTGATTTTTGACTTGTCTCTTGGAGGGAGTTTTGTTTTTACCAAAGCCATTCAAACACATGAGTGTGGTCCCAAATTTGCCTTGGGTAGGGAGTCTTGGGAATGGTCAACTCAGGTTTGACCCGTAGGTTAACTTCAGTTGGGTTTCTAAGGGGTCAAATGGACTCCTAGGGTCAGTTTTAGGGCTTTTCCAAAGGTCCAAAGGGTATGCCTATGGGTTAGGGGTATTTTTAAACATGTGACTACTCCCATGTGACTGTTTAGTCACCTCAAAAAGTGGTTTTCCCAAGGTGATCGAAAATTCAACTTAGAAGGTTCCTCCTAGGATAGACAACCTTCCCTTTTGATGTCAAACTCTCTTCCCCATCCTCTCTCACCTTTTCCCTTTCCAGTTTTAGCAACATGTAAGGGGTTGGGAAGAGAAACCAATGGGAACTCTCACCTTACCCAAGGGGTTGGGAAGTGTGAGAGAGGCCTTCTTAGGCAAGGATTAGGGACTTAGTGACTAATCACCCACTCTCCATTGTTGGAGATTATGCAATTTTTGAAATTCAGCTGTAGGATAGAATTTTGGTGAAGTGTTGGTGGAAAGTTTGTGTGGATTTGGGCATCTCATACCCAACTAAGTCTAACATACCTATTGATAGATTAAGGTTGGTTTTACTTCCTTTTGTTTATGTTGTTTATGTTATTTTGAAAGAAAGAAATGCTTGTATGAGGAGATGTGTATATGTAATTTGTTTTGTAGGAGAAAAGTGTAAATGTTTCCTTTCCTTGTTCTTTGTTTATGTGTTCTTGTTTTGGGAGTGTCCAAGGCGTCCTACTCTTGGGAGAGTAGGATGGTCTTGGGGTGGAAGAAGTATGACAGCCTTGGGTGAGAGGCTCTCCTTATGGAGAGTGATCTCAAGGGTGTCCTTTGTGACCCTTGCTGCATAGCCTTGTGTATGCATTTGGGGGTCATAAGGGGAGAGAATATGAGTTTTATGCCTTTGGGGGGCATAAGGGTGTGGAAATGAATTTGTTGTATTTTGTTTTGCCATGAGGTGGCTTGAGTTGTATTATGCTTGCAATCTCCCCAATGGTATTTGGTCCACTTCCACCCGTGGAAAGTTCATCACAAAGTTGTGGTGAGAGTGTAGCTTGGGATGGGAAAATGCATGTTGAGTGTTTGCCCCTTATTTGTTGTGTTGTTTGCTTGTTTGTGACCCGTCTAGTGCTTGGTTCTCCAAGCTTGGGGGTGGCTTCTAGTAAGCCTAGGCTGGGAGGTGAGCTCTCCATGGTCAAGTTGTATTTTGTTGCAGGTTGCTTGGGATGGAAAAGAAAAGATAAAGGGATTAGTTGCTGTTCTAAGTTGTAGAAAAAGTTTTCAAAAAAAATGTATTTATTTTGTAGCAAAAAAAAAAGAGCTATTGTTGTATTTATTTTCCAAAAGAAAAGAAGTGTATGTATTTATTCATAGTCCTATGGGAGGGAGATTCTAGTTGGGGTTTCAAACCCATTTGTATTATTATTTACTTTGTATTTTATTTTGCTTAAAGAAATGTATTTCTCCTATTTGGTTAGTTTTGCAAAAGGGAAGAAGAAATATATGAGCTTGTATTAAAATCTTCATTTAAAAAAAAAAGAGAAAATAAAGTTGTTGCATTTATGTATATTCTGCAAATAATTTAAATCTATTATTACATGTTCATTTATGTTTATTTATGCTGCTGCAAATAAAATAAATCTATCATTTATTCTTTCCTTTATTGCAGAAAATAAATCTTGTAGTAGTAGCTTATTTTATCAAAAAAAGAAAAAAAACAAAAGATTAGTATATAGTTCTAGTTTTATTTTGTCTACTAGAAGGGATTAAAGTTAAGCTTGTTGTTAGAATACATTGTAGATATTAGTTGCAGAATAATTAAGACATAAAAAAAAAACAGAATATAAAACTCATATTTTCAGCCTATTGGAAAAGAATAATTCACCCATCATCTTGCTGAAACTAATAGTATTAATTTCTGCATGTATTTTAAGGTTATTAAAAAGAAAGGAAAAAAATCATAGGTTGTTTTAGTGTGTTATTGAAATATATATATATATATATATATATATATATATATATATATATATATATATATATATATATATATATTTATATATATATATATATATATTTATATATATATATATATTTATATTTGTACATTTAAAAATGTTATTATGGAAACTTATGTTTTTCTTAAACAAAAAAATGATATATATATATATATATATGTTTGACTTATTTTATATATAAAAAAAAAAAAAACCTTAAAAAAATTTGTATTGAAGGAGGTGTGGGCTGCAGCCGTGGGCGGCGCCGTCCACAGACTGCAGGAGCTCGCAGTTGTGGGTGGCGACGTCCACAGTCTGCGGGAGACGCAGCTGTGGGTAGCGATGTCCACAGACTGTGGGAGCCGCAGCTATGGGCGGCGCCATCCACAATTTGCGGGTCACCGCAACTGTGGGCGGCGACATCCATAGACTGCGGAGCACCACAACCATGGGCAGAACCGTCCCTAGCCTGCGGGTGTAGCCCCGTGGGAACCGCCAGCTCCTCCGCTTTCCTTCCCCCCACTTGCATCGACAGTTTGGCCTCCTCCTCTACGAAAAAACACCCTTCTCGGCCCTGCGTACCCGCAGTGGGTATTAAAATAGGTGTCGCCTCCCATGGCCACTGCTCCCACACCTGCACACACACACACAAAAACAAAAACAAAAAAACTTCACTCACACACAGCACACACAAAATAAGAATAACACACACATGCCTGAACCCTAATTTCGGGTTAGGGCAAACTACAAATAGAAATAAAAGAAAAGAATATGTGAGGTAAAAGAAAAAGAAAAAAAAATAGAAATAAAAAAAAAGAAGAGGATAGGGTTAGTTCATGAACCCTCTTGGGTTCTTTTAAAAATAAAGAAGAAAAAAAAAAGGAGCTCCATTAATCCTTGGGTATAAACATACATGTGTGTGTGTGTGTGTGTGAATATATTTATATTTTCCCTCACACTTGTTATATATATATATATATATATATATATATATATATATATATATATATATATATATATATATATATATATATATATATATATGTCTTATCCACACACACACACACACACACATATATATATATGTAATTAAATTCTATATTTATATGGAATCAAAATAGTTATTTGTAAATTAATTAATGCACTTTTAATTATTAAATGAATGTAGAAGCATTTTAATAAGAAGATTTTAAAACTCTTTGGAAGGATAAATCCTTGGGGAAAATAAAATGATATATGTAGGGTCAAGTTGGCCCCTTTTAAATTTTAAATTATAAGGTATTTTAATTTATGGAAATTTTATTTAATAGGTTTGTTTAATCTAAGAATTAGGACAAATTTAGTTAGACCCTAGGTAATTAAAGGACTATAAGAGATTATTAATCAATTAATTTTGAGATCATTGGCTAAGTGAGTTCAATTAATTATTAATGGAAGATATTATTAATTTTGTTGAAGAATTATAATCCGCTTTTAACTTAGATGTTTTATTTTGCCAATTTGGCTTAGTGGTTAGATTCACTCCAAAAACATAGTTAAGACTAAAATAGTTTTGCATTATTTTAATAAGTTAGTTGTACTAGGTTAAGTATTTTAAAAAAAAAAATTATTCCGTTTGTGCCCAAAAGTTTGGGCATGACATTTAACCGGCTTGCTGTAAATCCTTTAACAGGGTGATTCAAAATCATTGAGTTCTTAAAATCCTCTAACAAGGTAACCTTTAACAGGCTTTAACCCTTAACCGGGTATTTTAGCCATCCCTTAACCGGATGATCCCTAGCATGATCGGTTCCTAACATAGCCTATTGTAAAGTCTTTAACCGAACTAGGCTCCTAACGGAGCAGACTTCAAAAGGGTTCAAAGAAAAGCTTGTGGGTATTCATCCCCACTGTGGTTTTTCCTATTGGGTTTCCATGTGAAAAATATGTGTGTTATGTGTGATGCGTTTCATGTGATGCCTTTTTATTCTGTGTCAAGTGGTAAAGCATGTTGAACCAGTAAGTCTTTACATTTTTGTTGAAGTATTACTAAGTGTATGCATATGGGTGAAGTGGAAATAAGAGGTTAGATTGTGTGGAAAGCTGCATTACCGATTTATGTCTTTCATTATGTCTAACTGGTAGTAATCTAGTTTAGACCAATGTTATTGCCTGCCAGTCAAGTGTAGTATTCTCATTCAAACCGGTTCAAGGAAAAGTGTTTTTCTCAGTACTGATTCACCCCCTCCTCTTAGTAGCGGTTTGGTACTAACTGTTCATCATTGATTCATCATCAAGTACAAATTTTTGAAAGAGAATATGGAAGCAAATGAAGTTAGACTGGTTTATGTGAATACTAAAGAGGAGATTGTAGATATATTCGCTAAACCTTTGCCTAAGGAATCATTTGAGTACTTCAGAGATAGATTGGGGGTTTCCGTCCCTTTGGTAGAGACCTAAGTGATGCTAATTGGCATCAGTCCGGTATGCATTTACAAAGCTACTATTCACTCTAGATTGATGTGTTGGTGCTACTACTCATGGGGAGTAGTCAGCTATGTGGTTCAATGAATTTAAGATTTTTCTTTGATGTTTATGTCATATTTTTGGCATTGATGTCAAAGGGGGAGAGATATATGTAAAAAATAGAGCTTAACAAATTATTAGTCAAAGTGAAAATAGAGCTTAATAGGGATATCATTCATAGGGGGAGTTTGTTAAATTCATTGCAATATTATCTTATGAGAGATTGTTGGTTGTCTTCCTTTGAGGGAGGCTTGTTTGGCATTTCTTTGCACTTGGATGTTTTTCACATCCAGTGTTTCCATCAATGCCAAAGGGGAAGATTGTTGGAAAATTGGAGGAATTGATTATGTATTGCATTGATGTTTTGTCATTGATGGCAACACCAATTGTTTTGGTTTTTTTTCGGTTTCTGGTAGGTTCCGGTAGAGCAGTTGGAATATGATATTGATCCGGTACGCTCTAATATGCTTCAGTTTGTGGAATTGGTTTGGATCTATCTTTCATTCTATTTAGATGTGTATCATGATCAATTGGTTCAAGATTTGATGACTCAAGAGCTATCATTTGTTCTAGTAAGCCTTTTGGTCACTGGTAAGGGTTTTACCAGCAGAGCTTTGTTAAAGATCTTTTGATGCACATGATAAGTGGTGTTGGCGTGGATTCTAGATGGCTTTTAGGATTCTGATGGTTATCTTGTTTGTGTTCCTGTTGATAGGTGGTTTTGGATTTGGGTCCGGACCTAATGCTCTCTTATTCTACCAGGTTATGTACCAATTTATGTAATGTGTTGGTGGATGATCCCGATGCATTACCGGTTGGATCTATTGATTGGATTATTTTGTATCAGTCTTAGGACAACTTGGTTGATCATTGGATTGCAGGTTTATGTTATGAATTTATTATATTATCTTTTAGGTGGCCGACCTAATTGTTTAGGTCTTGAGTTGGTATAAATATGATGTAAGATCTCTTTGTAGATCATGGGCATATTCGTGGGTTTGTGGGTTATGGGATTATATATTAGCGAATAAGGTTGTAATCATATGCAGAGCTTTTGGTCAATCATAGGTGATCAAATTGGTTTGTTCAAAGAGGTTTAAGATCTCCAGTACTGAGCTTAAGTGGAACTATTTAGGCATAGGAGATGCTATTCTTACAGTTCACTCTTCCTTCCATATTGTAGTTTGGATTTATTTTGTAGTCAGTGAGGCTCCTTTTGTGATGAGTAGTGCACTCTAGGCTATTGGCCTTCCTGCATGTACAAGCCCCTCTTTAATAATCACATACTTACTACAAAAGTATTATCTAACTGTGGGTAGGCTTCCCACCATGGTTTTTCCCTTTACCAGGTTTTCCACCTACAAATCTTGGTGTTATCTTTTGTGGATGGTTGGTAAATGTTCGGTGGTTTATATTTGTGCTTAATTGTTATATCTTCTATTCTGGTATTTGGTTTATGTATTGTAGTAATAAGGTTTTTATTGGAAACCAATAACACTGAGAGGGGGGGTGAATTAGTGTTATATCAGAATAGTAAATTTTAGCCTTATTAAAATATTTATACACCAACCAGTATACCGCTACATACAAAATTGAAAGAATTAAAGAAAACAATAAGCCAAACACATAAATGAGAATCATAACACACAGATTTATACATGGAAAACCTCAAAGAGGAAAAACCATGGTGGGATTTGTGACCCACAATATCAATCCATTGGCCATATGAAGAGAAATTACAAAATATGAGGGGCCTGCACCTGCAGGAAGGCTTACAACCTAGAGAACACTGCTCAATCACAATAGGAGCCTCATTGACTACATAAAATTTCAGACTACAATCTGAAGAAGTGTGAACTGCTAAGATAGCATCTTCTATGCTAGAATACAGTTCTGGTTTAAGCTCTGTCTGTTCTGGTTTGAAACCCTAAACCCTTTTACCGAAATAATCCTTACAATAATTTCCTCACATACATAATCTCTCCAAATAATTGTGTATCACATTACATTCACATATCCATCACCATGTCTATATCTCTTTATATCTCTATTTCAAAATGATCTAATCTTAACTGACCTATCTACCCTATACAATTTTATGTCTTATGTCGACTTACAAAGATATATACAATATCAGATTATATGTTGGCCAAATAACATAAGTGTATGGGCATTAAAAAAAAAAATTGATGTCAGATCCAAGATATGTCAACCTCCAATACCGATAACCTTTACTATATCATGTCAGCCTGCAATGCCGATGACCAAATAAATCCTCTGCCCCGCAAGAGCCGGTGCCAATGTAGAATCTATGAAGTGCCTGCCGATACACAACATGAAGCTGGAACAAAAATCATGTTGCCATCAATGACAACATAGTGAAACCAACCAATTGAGTGTCAATTGCCAATAATCTTCCCCTTTGGCATTGATGGCAACACTCATGTGAAAAATAGTCAAGGTTTCATCCTGCCCTACTCCCCCTGAGCTGAATATGAAATATACTCCATATCTCCAATACTCCATAACTTACTAATGAATACTAAGAGGGGGGGTGAATTAGTATGCCAAAAATATTTGATCTAAAACACTTAAACAGTCTAAAGATAAACTGGTAAAACAGTTTAATAGACAAACCGATTATCACACATGCAAACCAAAATGCAAATAAAGCATTCACCCACAAAAGCAATACAACCATAACACAAGATATTTGACTTGGAAACCCAAATGGGAAAAACCATGGTGAGATGGAACTCACAAGTCACTATCTACAGAATAGAAACCAGACCAGTTAAGGTCAGACCAGTTAAGGTCTTATAATGTTCTTCACCAAAACAGATCCTGTTAGGAATCTCAATCTTTGTTAGGAGATAAGTTCGATTAAAGACTACCTTGCTAGAGGATTTTAGATTCACAGAGGTGAACCACCTTGTTAAAGGATTTTACAAAATGCTTTTGGGCCTACCCGGTTAAGGGCTACAGACTTGTCAAAGATGTGAGTAATCAACAAGTGTTTGATCTATCTAATAGCACAAACTACTTGGTAAGATCTTGTATAGCTCATAGCTAATGCATTCTAGCATTACTTTAGTCCTCTCAATCTCTCACTCAGTTACAACCTGATCTTCGCAAATAAGATCGCTCTTACAACAACTCATCAACCACCTTAAACCCTAGCACAACATAAACCCTTTCAACAACAACCTAAAACCCTAGACATGATGTCCTTTTAAAGGAATCTGATTTCATGTCGGTCCAATAGGATTACATTACAATTTCCTAGGTTCAATGAATCTAGACATACTCAGTAACATGATACAAAAAGCACCGTCAGTGTGTTGGCACTGTCAAACAATCGATGGATTGGTAACTCATCTCAGAGTATTACCGGTTCATACAAAATACCAGTTGCCGATTTGACAAAAATGAAGACTGGTAAGAATGTGTTATGCCACTTTGCTCCCTCATACCGCTTGATATCTATGAACCGCTTGGGGTCGACATGCCGCTTCAGACTGGGAAACACATTTTGCAAAATCACCAATAGTCTAAAGACTAGAATACAACATACCGGTTGGAATAGATACCGGTTGAGCTCTAGCTCATACATATAAAGGGGATCACAATGCAAGTGTGTGTCCATCAATGACAATCACAACATAAACATAAAAAATGCCAACAATCTCCCCCTTTGGCATTGATGGCAACACTTAGGAAAATAAAATTTTGACATCTAAGTGTTTTACAACAAAAACATGCCATTAACAAAATTGCTCCTCCTAACCATATACACTATCCCTTAATCAATACAATCTATAGCAATTTTGCATATAGAGCATAAACATTGAGATATCAGAGCATAAAGCATATATCAAAATTTTAAAGGCAGATACTTCTCCCTATACTTCTCCAAAATAAATAGAGTACTTCTCCCCCTTTCCCAACAATGACAAAGTACTGTTGAACAACCTTGTTTCCATTTGATATTAAAAAAATAAAAGTTTATGACAACAAGGAATAATACTTGTCAAAAACTGATTTATAGTCCTGCAAAAATTGTTTCATTGATAGAGACCAAGACTCAAGTAGGGAGGTGGCCACTTCTTTCTCTGTTTGCATCTGGGAGACCTGTTCTTCCATGGCATCAACTGTGCTCATCTCCTGCATAACTGTCAAGGCATCCAGGTTTAGATAACACTTTTGAAGAATTTGTAGATGTGGAAGTAAAACTAGTTGTAGCTCCTGCAAGTCTCTAGACTGTGTACTGATCTCTTGCTCCATTTTGGCTGACTAGATCTGAAACTAGTGAATGGTTTGCCCATAAGTTGTAAAGGAATCATAAGGTGGCTTAAATGTGCTTAAGTAAGACTGTAAGTCCATTTGAAGGTTTTGCTTCTGGGCTAGCACATCATCATAGAATAGATGGGGTTGACAGATTTTGCTTAGGAGTAGATTTCCCTCATCCAAAGTGTCCCTTATATCCTTTTGGTCTTTCAACAGTTCAGACCGGAGTTCATTCAACTTCTTCACCAGAGCAATGTTAAGAGCCTTTTGATGCTCTTTCTTGACATTTGCCTCAGCTACTTCTTCCAGGCTCTGCACTTGATCATCCACTATAGTACATAGTAGCTTAAGTTGTGCTAGTGATGATTTAGTGTTGGGAAGATTGGTACCAGGGATCAAACCGGTAAGGGTGTCTATAGCCGTTTGAATTATATCTTGCTCCTTTTTCCTTCGAATGATTTCAAGGCACTCTTGAGCAACCTTGATGCTCTGCATTAGCTCCGATTCACTTGCAGACTGGAGATCGATAGGACTGGTGATATCAGCCGGTTTGGCTTGACTCCCGGTTGCCTTTAGAGTCTCCATCTGTGTGCTCTTCACCGCTTCCGCTACCTTGTCCACTTTACTTTTCTCTGTTGCCTTGTCTTCTTCTTCCTTCTTCTTTTTCTCTACTTCCTTCTTCTTTTCTTGTTCTTTGTCTTCTTCTTCTTTCTTTTTCCTCTCAGCTTCCTTCCTCTTCTCCTCTTCTTTCTCTTCCTCTTCCTTTGTCTTCTTTTCTTCTTCCTTCCGCTTTTCCTTTTCTTTATCTTCCTCTTCCTTCTTCTTCTTTTCTTCTTCCTTCTTCTTCTTTTCTTCTTCCTTCTCTTCATCTTTTCTTTTCTCCTCTTCCTCTTTTCTCTTCTCTTCCTCTTTCCGCTTTTTCTCATCTTCATCCCTCTTCTTCTTCTCTGCTTGTTCCTTAGCCACTTCATGTCTATCCTCGACTTTCTCACTACCCTATTTGGCATGTTGAATCTATATAGTTCCCTCAGAAGGTATGTCCTGAGTGACATCTTCTTTGTCCAGGGCATTGACATCAATAGTGTCGATTGGTTCTTCAATTGGGTTTCGTTCTTCATCAAAAACTTCATCCGGTTTGGATATAACCAGTTCTTTTTCCTCTTGCAGGTTGGCCATACGTGCTTTGTGAGCATGGATAGCATGATCCATATGCTGATGAGTGTCTTTTTCAACATCATCAACTCTTCCCTCTAACAGCCAGAGTCTTCTTCTCCTTGTGAAGAAGAGTCCTTTATTTTGGTCCAAAAGATCAAATAATTCTGAGTTTGAGAGGTCGGGAAAGTATTGTGCAAATACTTTATCCCTAATCTCCTGTTCTTTTTCTATGGAAATGTACCATTTATTATCTAATGCCTTATATAATGAATCTGGTGTCTGAGATTTAATCTCTGATGGCGACCAGTCATTCTTACACAAATAAATAATAATCTCCTGTAGTACTTCTTCTTTCTCCTCATCACTAAAATCATCATAATAATCTACTAAATCATGAAGTAATTTTCTCCTAATATTCTTTATTGTTCTTTGACAATGTGTCAAAGGTTTATATGAGGAGATATCAATATTTACCGGTGCAGATGCTGCCGGTTCATTCTTCTTCATCTTCTTCGTCTGTCTGGCCTTCTTTGACATTTCCTTAGACTCAGTCTCTTCAGAGTCTAGTTCATTTGACTTAGTCTTCCTTTTTCTTTCAAAGACTTCTGTCGGTGCCACTTCTAGTTTCTTCTTTGCAGGTGACCGCTTGGTCACTCTTGGAGTTGTAGTAGTAGCCAGTGCAGATGCTGCAGACACTGCCTTTGCCTTCTTTGCTACTAGTTCTTTTCCTTTCTTAACAGAGGGTTCCTCGACTGGTGCAATCCTTTCCAGATAGGTTCCGGTCCTCTCTGCCTTAGGATTAAGAGGTGAGGCAATAAGGGTTGAGGCATACCTTTCCAGCATATCATACATCACCTCATAGCCCATTGGCTCCACTTCTTCCATTCTAGACTCAACAAAAACCATTAAGCATTTGTCCACCTGGATGGTGAAACAGATGTCATCTTCATATTTCTTGATGATATCACCTGAGATCCTCATCCTTTGGCTCATCTTCCATCTGAACTCATCAAAGTACTTGTTCAGCACATCAGGGTAACCGGTTCTAATTGCTTGAATGCTTTCCTTGATCTGCTTGGTTATTGGTTGGTCAGGAGACCACTGGACATCTCCTACTCCAGGAAAGTAGCCTTGGAAATAGAACCCAACCAATAGTTGTCCGAACTTGAATCTCAGTGCATTATCCTGTGCATACTGGTGCACAGGTCAAATGATGCATCCTCTTTAATCATCCGGTAAGCAGCATTTACCGCTGCAGTAGATACAGAGTTAATTCTACTGGCAAAGAATGTTCTGTAGCCTATCACCATGCAGGCATACTTAACAAGATCATCCTTGATGAAGTCGACTGTCATGCCTCGTGAATCACTCACTGAACTGATGAGCCTTGAAATTTCCATTTTGCTTATTGTCCTTAGGGCTGGCACTTCCCCTGTGACTGCATGAATTGCCTGAGGCGTGATATCATGCATCCTCTCTACGTACATCTTGTCACCATGGACTCTACTCAAATGATCCTAATATGATCCTCTGTAAAGTCTTCCAGAAAGTATACAACATTATGGAGTTTCTTCTTCTCTAAGATACTATATTCCAGTTTGATTTTCTTGTCCTTTCCACAAAACAGACCTTGTTGAGAGTGGATGGCTAGAGACCCTAGGTCTTCAATCTTGCAATCAATATAGTCATAAATTCCCTCTTCTACTATCACTCCAGCTAGAACTTGTGATAGGGCATTATACTTTGACTTCCTTTGAATGAAACTTTCAGACTCAATGGATGTACTAGAACTGGTATGAGATGCGGAAGCCATTGTAGAATATTTTAAGAACTCGAGGAATACCTTTAAAACGCGAATTTAGGGCTTTCTGTTTCTCCTTCACTCCATACTCCGTCGGTTGCCGAATCACCGCTTTGTGTTCTCCACTTGACTGTTTGCAAATTGAATTTGAATCTCCTTCACGATTTGTCAATTTCTTGAAATCTCAGCTCAAATTGCCTTTTCTTCGCTCTTCTCTTTGAAAAACTTTTCTTTGCTCGAAAATAGATAGTGAGAAATGATTTGAAAAATGCTTTTATACATGTCTCTCACCTACCGCCATTAATGCTCCTCTATTAGGGCATAAACCCTAATTTGCCTTTTTACCATTTGCGGTCTTCTACCATGCGATAGGTATCACATACCAGTTAAGGTCCTTTACCGGTGTAAACTGGGGGTTCAAAAACATTTAACCATTTTTCTCCCCCTAAGCCTTTTGAAGCTTAGTTTGCCGGTTTTGATATTTCCACACTAGGTGCAGAAATCGGTTCCTCTTCCAACATTGTTGGTTTCTTCCTCTAGGTTTTGTTCATGTCTGCTTGAACTGTTTCAACATCAATTTCTCCTTCCGGAGTGACCGGTATATCATCAGATATACTATTTATGCTTCTGTAGAATCTTGCAATGTGACCTGGTTTGTTGCAGTGGTAGCAAACCAATCCAAGTGCTCTCCAAGGTCCATTGTTCATGTTTCCATTCTTCCTTCTGCATGTTGTAGCAGTGTGACCATGACCATGACAGATCATACAATTTTCTCTCCATCCAGTTGCCATTTGATAGCCACTGCTTCTTGACTGATGATTGAAGACATTAAACCGGTTGCGGTTCCGGTTCACAAAAGGTTCAGGATCAATTCCTTGGGTCCTTTGAGGATATCTTCCAGTGTTATTCATCACAGACCTGCATTCAAATTCTCTATGCCCAAAATTTTTGCATGCATAACAATGACCATTGAACTTATTGGATCTAGGTACATTGTTAATAAAGTAAGGAAAATTATTGTAGGCTTTGCTCCTACATACATTGGCAGTGTGTCCTTCTTTAAGACAGTTAAAGCAAACAGGTTTGAATTTTTGCTTACCTTTTCCTTTGAATGTCAGTTGCTTCTTTGATGCTTCAACATTTGTTCCTGAGGATTCTCCTTCCTCATGTCCAGAGAAACCAAGTCCATTGGTATTCTTTACTGGTCTAGATGACTCAAGCTTTTGCTCTAGCTTGACAGTACTTTTGCTGAACTTAGCAAGTATTTCCTTTGACTCAGAGAGTTCTTTGGAAATAGCAGTATTTGTCTCCATTAGGCTTGCATTTTCAGAAATGGCTATGTTTAGTTCATCTTGTATTCCTTTTTCCATTCTTCTCTCATGAAGGCGAACAGTCAGTGCACTAATCTCTTGTTTCAACTTGGAGATCTCATGATCTCTGTCCTTCACCAGATCTTCAGCTTTCCTCCTATTCTCAAGCTCTTGACTAAACCAGATAGTCAGTCCTTCCAACTCCTTTCTTAGGTTGGAGTGTGATTCATTCAACTTATTTACTTCTGCTATCATGGCTTCCATATCTGCTTCATCTGCAGAACTATTTTCAGATAGCTCCATCAGCTTTTCTGCATGTTCTCTCCTTTTTGCTTGAGATGCCTTGTATTTGACCATAAGATCATCATAGGCTTGCTCAGATTGAGTGAGCCATTGAGTAAGTTCCCTCAAGATGTATTCCCCCATATCTCTTTCCAAGTGGTTAAACTTATAGAAAGGTAGGCTTTGATACCAATTGATGAATACTAAGAGGGGGGGGTGAATTAGTATGCCAAAAATCTATGATCTAAAACACTTAAATAGTCTGAAGATAAACCGGTAAAACAGTTTAACAGGCATACCGGTTATCACACATGCAAACCAAAATGCAAATAAAGCATTCACCCACAAAAGCAATACAACCATAACGCAAGATATTTGACGTGGAAACCCAAATGGGAAAAACCATGGTGAGATGGAACTCACAAGTCACTATCTACAAAATAGAAACTAGACCGGTTAAGGTCAGACCGGTTAAGGTCTTACAATGTTCTTCACCAGAATAGATCTTATTAGGAATCTCAATCTCTGTTAGGAGATAAGTCTGATTAAAGACTACCTTGCTAGAGGATTTTAGATTCATAGAGGTGAACCACCTTGTTAGAGGATTTTACAAAAGGGTTTTGGGCCTACTCGGTTAAGGGCTATAGACTTGTCAAAGATGTGAGTAATCAACAAGTGTTTGATATATCTAATAGCACAAACTGATTGGTTAGATCCTATATAGCTCACAGCTAATGCATTCCAGCATTACTTCAGTATTCTCTATCTCTCACTCAGTTACAACCTGATCTTCTCAGATAAGATCGCTCTTACAACAACTCATCAACCACCTTAAACCCTAGCACAACATAAACCCTTTTAGCAACAACCTAAAACCCTAGATATGATGTCCTTTTAAAGGAATTTGATTTCATGTCGGTCCAATAGGATTACATTACAATTTCCTAGGTTCAATGAATCTAGACATACTCAGTAACATGACACAAAAAGCACCGTCAGTATGTCGATGGATTGGTAATTGATCACAAAATGTCGGTTGGTAACTCATCTCAGAGTATTACCGGTTCATACAAAATACCAATTGCCGGTTTGACAAAAATGAAGACTGGTAAGAATGTGTTATGCCACTTTGCTCCCTCGTACCGCTTGAGATCTACGAACCGCTTGGGGTCGACATGCCACTTCAGACCGGGAAACACATTCTGCAAAATCACCAATAGTCTAAAGAGTAGGATACAACATACCGGTTGGAACAGATACCGGTTGAGCTCTAGCTCATACATATAAAGGGGATCATAATGAAAGTGTGTGTCCATCAATTACAATCACAACAAAAACATCAAAAATGCCAACACTTACCCTAATGTATACAACACTTTAATTCTTTTTTTCATCTATACTACTCCCCCTTTGACATCAATGCCATTAAGAATTCTTAAAAGAATGTCAAAGAATAAGAAATGTGCAATGAATATCCCCAAAAATGTCTTATCAAAGCTTGACCAACTTCAAAATTTCTGAATAAGCCTTCTCCAGTAACTCCACATAAGTATCCCAACCAGTTTTGAATGTGCCAGAAATAGATACAAGTCCACTCAACAAATGTGCAAATGATTCTTTCTCATTTACCTCTGCTGGTGTGGGCTTTCCCACCATATCCATGCATTCTTTCTTGTGTACATAGAGTGAATCCAATTGTGGACTCACCAAGCCTCTCAGACTTCTAGCTCTTCTAATTATTTTGTCTCTTTCCTTTTCAAGAGCAAAAATTTGCTTCTCCAAAATCAAAATTTGACCATTAATTGATGTAGTCAATGAAATTAATCCATCAAAAGAGTTAGCAATACTTGCAATTTTCTCCCAAATCTCCTTTATCTTTTTATCTACTTTTCTTGTAAGTATTTCAGTATTACAACATACCCTATATATATTTGTACATTGTTTCAAAGAATTTTCTATTAGGATTAGCTTCTCCTCAATCTTTTTCTTTTCTATTTCAATTATCTGATCAAAAGCAACTCTCTTAGCCTGAGTAAATCTTTCTAGTGCTTGTCGGTTAGAGATTTGTTGTAAGGATTGAAAGTCTTTTGATATGTGCTCAGTGATTTCCTTAAGCTTGTCGGATGGGCTCGCTTCATTTTCAATCTTACACTCCGGGACCAATCTATGTAGAACAATGATTGATTGATCTTTAATCCCCTTATCTATGGATCCCTCCTTCATTAGTTTTTGAGAAGCCATCATCATCAGTTTAGTAGGACTCATCTCTATGATGGTTTTCTTTTCTACCTAAGAAGTGTCAATTAACAGTAATAATGGACCAACAACTAGTCCCCTGTCGGATTCCCATGTTTTCTCCTTTGATGTTTTATCCTTTATAACCTCCTCACTTGCATCGGTGGCTTCGCCACTTGGTGCATTTTGTGTAACTGTCAGTTCCTATATAGGAACAATATCCCCAACCTATAAATTTGTATCCAGAGGACAATTATCCTCAGTATTAGTATCCTGTACAATGTTAGCTTGTTCATTCTTACTATTAACTAGTATCTCATTATTTCTCTATACATCTGTATTTACCAGTGGCTCAATTTCCACTATCTTAATATTTCTCAAAACTTAGGGTGAAGTACCCATAATCCCCTTTCCTTTTCATTCAACTAGGGTATCTACAGTGTCTGTCTTGGTTTCCGGTGAAGTAAAGAATCCTCTATTTTCTCCCAAAAATTTAATCCATGCTTTTTGAGTTTCCTTTATTACTTCATTCACTCTCCCTAGCATCAGGCTAGTTATCCTATGTTTACTATTGAAAACTTTTATGTTTATCGCCTCAAGTGTCTTTTCCATTTCATCTGGAGCTATAGTGACACATTTAGATAGTAGTTCTTAAATTTTAGTGTGTTTATCCTCTTGCATAGCTAATAATCTTGTAGCATCCAACATGTTATATAACTCAGCAGGTATTTGATTTTCTATCTCTATTAAGGCTTTCTTATAGATATCCAAGTATAAGAGGATTGCTTCTTCTACCTCTCTCTATTCATCATCCTCTAAGTTTTCATAATAAAATTTAACATTCTTCAACATGCCATCTTTAGTGATTTCATCTACAATTTATGCACAAGTCTTGGGTGGTATGATAGTTACATTACCAGTTTCAAGTGCTAAGTTGATGCCACTCTTCTTCTTCCTCTTGGCAGTATCGGATGCAGCTATAGGTGTAGCTTTAGGTGCTTGCTTCTGTGCTGGTAGCTTGATTGTGACCTTCCTAACCAGTTGCTTCTTTGCTTCTACCTTTGTTTCCTCTAGTTTCTTCCTAACAACCCTCTTAAATACTAATAGTGTGTCACCCTCTGATTTAGATTCTGCAGTAGCAGGCTCAATATGAATTTCTGGATCCTTCCTCTTTCTACCTTTATCTGGGACAACATCTATTAGTGCCTTGATGTCCTTTGAGACCTTCTGCACAAATTTACTTTCTTTTCCTTCCTGTTTCTCTTATTTCTTTCGGTTGAACTCTGTTTCAACCTCTTGAGTCTTTTGTTGTGTAGTACCACAGGGCTTCTCTACCTCATCTATTGCTGCATAAATTATCATTTTTGCATAGGCATCAAGAATCTGTGTGTATACCTCATAGCCCATTTCTTCAATCCAAATCTTCTAGGGCTTAACTGCTTCCATGAGAGTCTCATCCTTCTTTACCATGAAGCATATGTCACTTGAGTATTTGTTAGAATCAATGACAATCCCAAAGACATTGAGAGGAGGGGCTGAATTAGTGTCTAACCAGTTAAGAGAATATTTAAACTTATTAAGAACTTTGTATCCCAAAACAATGTACCAGTAAATAAGAATTAATGCAGCAAATAAGAATAATAGAGACAATATAGAGAAAACACCATAACACAAGATATTTAATGAGGAAACCTTGTGGGGAAAAAACCTCAGTGGTATTTGTGACCCACAATATTCACTCACTGGCCAATGAATAAATATTACTTACAATGAGGGGCCTGCACATGCAGGGAGGCTAGCAGCCTAGACCTCACTACTCGATCACAAAACAAAAGTCTCACTAACTTATAAAATGGATTATCAAAATCCAATACAATGTACTGCTTCAGATCAACATCAACTATGCTAGGTTCAATACCAGTTTAAGCTCAGTCTATTACCAAACCTTCGCTATCAACTATATCAAAATATCATCTAACCTCTCATTATCTCCTCTATCTCTTACTTCCCTCTTTCTCAAAATGACCTATAAGATCTCATACATATATATGAGTCTTTTACAATATGCCATGTCGGATTTTACAAAAGATAATTACAATATAAAACAATAAACAAAGTTTATTCCATGTCAGCTAGAGTATTGGTAAGCATTATTGCCATTGTTGGTGAGGTGTCTGTCGGTGTATGTAGAAGTCTATTACTGGTGCCGGTAACTGCCGGTGGGTTGACAGATGTTTTCCAGTTGGTTTCCAGTTAGTTGCCATCAATGACAACATCAACTATTCTCATAAGAGTGTAGAATGCCAACAATCTCCCCCTTTGGCATTGATGGCAACACTCATGAGAAAAATTGAAAAACTGTTCCAAAAACTGAAATCCAAAAAAGTTTCCAAAAAGATGTGCTCCCCCTGAGCAAATGATCTCCTCTGAAGATGTATTTTTCTCTCCACTACTCCCCCTTTGACATCAATGACAAAGGTTGTCAAAAATAGTCAAATGAGTGCAAAAATCTATCTCAAAGTCTGTAACCGGTTGGTTACAATCTGAAAGATATCTGCCAAAACCAAATTCAATCTCTACATAAACCTTTTGATATCCTTCAAAGTTGCTTCAGTTTGTTGGATCGTGTCGGTGAGAAAATGCATGTGATCTTCCAGTGATCGCTCTCCCTGAAGTAATGCCTTAGATATTTCTATTCTTTGGGAAATAAGATTTTCCAACTTAGGACCAAGCTTATTTTTAAGCTCTCTGGCATTAGACCTTATCCTTATCCTTGCCTTTTCTTTTTCAAGTTTCTCTAATTTTTCTTCAAAACCTACCATTTCTTGCTCAAAAACTGCTATGTGACCAGATGAACCAATTATGTTATCTTCTATGTCATCAATTTCCTTTTGTGTTTTACTGATCTCCTTGTCTATGTCCTCTGTCAGAAGGTGAGGTTTGCATGTTTCCCTGTATAGCTCTTTGTACTCTAGAATAGTAGAGTTCAATGTCAGTAATAATGTATTCAGGTGTTCAGTGCACTTCTTTATGGTGTCATCAAAGAATTTGTTCTTCTCCTTTTCAACTCTGTCCTTTATTGTATCCTCATTCACTTTATCAACCGTTATTACATTGTCAGTAATAAATTTGGACAATGTGTCCAATTTTCCTAAAGCATCCTTAATATGATCTATGTTGCAATTAGGTGTAATCAATTTAAGAATAGTTATAGTGTTATCAATTGCCTTGTAGGCCAAGGCATTGGAATTTGTTATCTTTTTTATTGAATCCAAGAGTACCTCTATAACATTTGTAGGTCTGAATTCACTTGATGTACCAGATGTCTCACCAATTGCCTTTATTACCTATGTGCTTCCATTAGTTGTAACCATTTTACTTGTGTTTACCTCTTATGGATCAGTCTGTGTTTGCATCTCAACTAGCAAGGGTTTCTTAGACTGTTTTGATGTCTCAGTTATTGTCAGTTTCTTTGTCTCGATATGTACCTCTGCCTCAGTAGGTTTCTCAGTAAGTTTTGTTGGTATCTCAGTCTCTAGTGGCCTTGTACCAGCATCTGTTCCTTTAGTAGGTTTCTCAGTATCTAATGGTTGCTCTTTTTGGGTTAGGATCTCAACCTCAACAGTCTCTACCGGTTTCTCAGCCATATTGCCACAGTCAACATTGTCATCCTTAACCTCTGCACTATCCTTGTCCACAACAATATTCACTTTTTGGGTGTCCACATTCATGGTGAATAGTATCTCAGATTTAGGATTAGTTCATCATGTGTGACACCTTCAGTGTCAATAACCGGTGGATCATCAGTATATATCAGTGTAGTATCCAAAGGTGGTGGTAAATTGTCAATGAACTTGATGTTTAGAATACCACCAACTTTACCTTTTCCCTTATCCTTATCCTTCTGATACACTTTAAATGTTTTCTTTGGCTGGTTCATTTCCTCTTGTTTTTCCTTCTCCACAAAGAATATATCCCAGTTATCAACAGTTTCATCTACAATCTCTTTTACTCTTCCTACCATTAAACTTACTTACTAGTGTCCACTGGCAAAAACAGATCGGTTAGCCTCGGAGATTAATTCATCAATTTCTTCTTTTGAATTCACAAGATGTATAGCTAGAAGTTTCTCAACTTTTAGTTTCTTATCAAATTCCATCACTGCAATCCTTTTAGCTTCCAATCTCCTATATAGATCATTGGGTAAGTCATCCACAATTTCAATTAAGACCTTTTTGTATATGTCTAGATGTAAAATAATACTGTTCTCAATGCTTTCCTTGACTAAATCATTAAATGTGTTATACAGTTGGTGTACATTGGCCAAATTTCCATCATCAGTTATTTCATTTAGTAAATCATTTAAAGAAGGAGTAGCAGGTTGTTGTTTCTTATTTGGTGTTAATTTATTTGGTGGTCCCCTTACTACCTGTTCTTTCTTCCTTAAAGTCCTTGTTCTCTTGGGTGAAGGAGAGGGTACTGGTGAAGGTTTTCTCTTCCTCCTTTCTACTCTTTTAAACTCAGCTTCCTTGTCATTGTCAGTTCCTAAAGTTGTGCCAACCAGTGAAATGTGTGCCTCTGGTTGCAGTCCTTCAAGCTCAGTAGCTAATATGCCACTAATGTTCATTACATTTTCTTTGATTTCCTTAACTTTCTTAGAAGCATCTCTCATATATTTTTATCTTTTCTTTCTTTCCTTCAATGTGTTTACATCACTTTCAATAGTTTCAGCACTACAAAAAACTTGTTCTGATGGTTCTCTCGGTGCATCCAATAATGCTTTAGCATATGTTTCCAAAATGTTAAGATCTACCTCATATCCCATTTCAGTCACCCATACAGTCCTAGGGAGTACAACTTCCATCCATGTCTCATCTCTCTTGATAACAAAATAGATTTCTTTGTCATACTTGTCCACTACACTCTGTGGTAGCCTTTCTCTAGTTTTCATTTTAGCTTGGAAATTTTGAAATATTCAATTATGTTGTCATCTCTAGTAGTTCTCATGCCGATAAAAGCTTTCCGTAATTTTTTTCCTATTGGTATGTCATATCCAAAGTCCTTAGGTCCTGTACCAGGGATTTTCTTAGTGAAATACAACATCAAACATACCAAAAGATTTCCAAATCAGAATGTCCCTTTCTTATCTCCTTTAATCTTTTTCAAATTATCAATGAGTTCATCTTTTAGCCATTCACACACACCTATCATTGCATTGTTGTTAACCTTCTCATAAGCATTGTTTATACAAAGAATAGAAACCGAATTTAGCCTCTTAGCATGTGTAGTCTTGTAACCTAGCACCATACTCACAAATCTCACATTGATGTCTTTGATATCATTCACTCTTATTGTCAGATGTTGCTTCGATTAGGGTCATCACTTTGTTGTTAGGGATCTTCTTTGTTTTGTCAGGTCTACTGTCAGTTGAGGGTAAACCAGTTACTGCCCTAATTGTTTGCCAAGTTATTTTGCAGACAAAATCCAACCATAGAAATTCTCCATGTCCTCTACTCAAGACAATTCTTACTACTTCTTTCAAAAATTGGGGAATGTTCAGTATTTCCACAAATCCTAGAGTTTCCATAATCTTGTGTTCGGGTTTGACAGCACCATTTTCATCACAAATTACCTTAGTATACATTTTCATCAATTCTTCAGAACCTAGTTCTTCTATATTGCAATGTATATAAATCCTAGGGTCTTCTGCAAAAGCTACACCTTTAGGAATTTTTTAAAATGCCCCTATAGAGTCATCTTTCTTGGAAATCTCAGGAATTATTTTAAATATGGGCCTAGGGCATTTCACATTTTCCACAATAGTAGGGTTCCGAATAAACTCGAGAGCAGAAGAAGAAGCCATTGAAAAATACCTTTAGCTTCCTAAAAATATTCTGAATGCTTGAAAGAAATCACTCTGCACCTTCACCTTGAATGCCTTCGCTCTTTTTCACACTCTTTGCTAATTTGAATGCTCGATGAGTTCAAAAAGAGGGAAATTAGCTTATTTATAATGACATTTCTCTTACCAACCGCATTAAATGCTTGTCAGTTAAGTGAAAACTTAACACATTTGCCGGTAAAGAAGAAATATATCTTCTCACCATCGACCGAGCATAATCTGCATGATTTTCAACTTACTGCAATACCCCCAAAGGGTTACTTCTCAGTTGGATGAAGAATCTCCTGCCAGTGGAAGATTACTCAGTTCTACTAGTATAGAGATATTTTTATCAACATTCTATTCTCTCTTCCTAATCCATTGATTTGAAAATTATTTCTTTACCTCATCTACCTTTTCTTTGCCTTTCAAACTGGATCCTTTATCATTCGTTGGTGGAGTCTTGCTTCTACAAAATTTGGCAATATGTCCAATTTTGCTACAAGCATAACAAGTCACATTATTCCTCTGAATAGCCTTTCCATATCCTATGCCAGTTTGTGTTCTGCATTGGTTAGATAAGTGTCCATATCTTCAACAAACATAGCATTTCACATTCATTCTGCAATTTTCTGAATTATGACCAACTTTGTTACATTTGGAACATTGACCAATGGGTGTATTAATATTCTGATTGTTTCTAAATCTATATTGATTTGCTCTATGACCATATTTGTTGCAATTGAAGCATTTTCCATTAAACTTATAAGCATTAGGTTATCTTACCGGTTTGTTATGATCTAGATTGTTTGCAGTACCGAAACTTTCTCCAACTTCAAATCCAAGTCCATTTGTACCTCCATTAGGTTTCTGACTTTTCAACATGTCATCAAGCTCCTCTAAACTTTTCTTGAATTTCTCTTTGTGTTGATTTGCAGTAGCCAACTCATTTTCTAGAATTTCCTTTTGTCTCACAAGCTCAGTTTTATCATGCTGCATGTGAATCAGATCTATCTTCAACATATCATTTTCATGACTAAGTCTTAGATTTTCATTTCCAGCATCATTGAGTCTCCTAGTCAAATATTCTTCATTCTTCTTCCTATCTTCAATGTATTTACATAACCTCATAGTCATATCTTGCATTTCATTCTTCATATTACTATTATCCTGTCTCAACTTGTTTGCAAGTTCATTTAGAGTTTCTTTTTCCTCATCCTCTTCTTGCATCTTCTCATGAAGTTCTTTTCTTTTATTTTGTGCAATAGCAAGGTTCTCCTAAATTCCTTTAATGAATTCATGTGTAGTCCTTAGATCATCTTCAAGTTTGATATTCTTCAATTTATTGCATCATAATCTACAAGAGCTCCTTCCAATTGTTTTATTAAGCTCTCCATCTATACCGGTGTCAGAATCTTCCTCAAGCTGTTAGGCTTTTGAAAATAGAGGACCAGGCTCTGATAACAATTGTTAGAATCAATGATAGTCCCAAAGACACTGAGAAGGGAGGGGGGGTGAATCAATGTCTAACCAGTTAATAGAATATTTAAACTTATTAAGAACTTTGTATCCCAAAACACTGTATTGGTAAATAAGAATTAATGCAACAAATAAGAATAACAGAGACAACATAGAGAACACACCATAACATAAGATATTTAACGAGGAAACCCGATAGGGGAAAAACCTCGGTGGGATTTGTGAACCACAATATTCACTCACTGGCCAATGAGTAAATATTACTTACAATGAGGGGCCTGCACATGTAGGGAGGCTAGCAGCCTAGAGCTCACTATTCAATCAAAAAAAAAAAGTCTCACTAAGTTACAAAATGGATTATCAAAATCCAATACAATGTACTGCTTCAGATCAGTGTCAACTATGCCAAGTTCAGTACCAGTTTAAGCTCAGTCTATTACCAAAACTTTCGCTATCATCTATATCAAATTATCATCTAACCTCTCATCATCTCCTCTATCTCTTAATTCCCTTCTTTCTCAAAATGACCTATAAGATCTCATATATATATATGAGTCTTTTACAATATGCCATGTTGGCTTTTACCAAAGATAATTACAATATAAAACAATAAACAAAGTTTATTCCATGTCGGCTAGAGTGTCGATAAGCATTATTGCCGCTGTCGGTGAGGTGCATGCCGATGTATGTAAAAGTCTATTGCTGGTGTCGATAACTGCCGGTGGGTTGACATATTTTTTCTAGTTTGTTGCCAGTTGGTTGCCATCAATGACAATATCAACTATTCTCATAAGAGTGTAGAATGCCAACAATATTTTTCTATAATATGCTCAGGTACCCTTACCCTAGACCTCATAGATTTTTGAAATGCCTTAAATTACCCCCATATCTTATCATCTCTCTGGCTTCCTAATGCAGCAATTGATTGTTTCAATTGTCTTCCTACCGGAATGTCAAAAGCCCATTGCCTCTTTCCAGAATCAGGTCTATCATTTAGAAAATATAACATTAGGCAAACTAACAAGTTCCCATACCGGAAAGTACCCTTCTTCTCACCCTTAATCTTCCCTAAGTTTATTAACAACTCATCAAGAATCCAACCACATAGATCTAATTTTACATTATCTCTCATCATTTTGTATGTAGCCAAAACGCATGAATTGGAAACAAAATTCAGTCAGTTTAACTAAGTTATCTTATGTCTGATAATCATGCTACCAAATTAGATGTCCGTGTCGATGATAGTATTCACTTTCATGGATATTTTGTCAGATGTAGCGTCGGTGATCTTCCTCACAAAATCATTTGAAATTTTCTTGTCTAGATGTTGCCCTACTGATGGCAAGCCGGTAATTGCCCGGATGGCTTCCTTGGTGATTTTGTAAGGTTTGTTCAGCCATATGAATTCCCCATGTACTCTGCTCAGTACATATTTGATTATCTTATCCTCAAACTCCAGAACATCCAGAATGTTTGTAAACCTTAGGTCTTCAATATGTTTATATACCAGTTTGATCTTTCCAAATTCTCCCATTAGCTCATTCATATACATTCCCTTGATTTCTCAAGTTCCCAAGTCCTCGATATGATAGTGAATACATGCCCTAACATCCTCTATATACACAACTCCCTCTTAAAGGCGAGAAAATGCTCCAACCAAATCTTTCAGGGTAGCCACATGTGGATACCACTTGAAAATTGGCCTAAGGCAGTCCTTGACCTCTACGACAGTTGGATTTGCAATAAAAATAGGAATAGATGATGATCTCGCTTCCATGTTTAAAGATAAATACCTTTTGATCACTTTTGGTGAAAACCTCCAACAAACTCTTCCAAACATGGGTGAAATCACTCAAGAAGAAATTTGATTGTCTCTAAATAGCTTCTGATTGCACTTAGTCGCTCTAAATCACTCTTAAATCTCTTAGAATGCAGGGTGATTAAAAATGAAGTGTATTAGACCTTTTAACCTCCGTAAAAAACCCTAATCTTCTAGTGACATAAATGGCTGCTAGTGAAAAATACCGGATCTTGCTCAGAACATATCCATGCCAGATAATCCTCTCCAATATCTGGAACATCTTCCAGAACCTCTTCCTGGGGCATATGTAACATCTTCATGAATTTTGCCTACCCCTAAGGAATATGCCTTAGTTACCAGATGAGCTCACTATCGGTGCAAGAGCAACCTCTTCTATTGGATAAGTAACCAGGACACTCCCATTTGATGATTGTTCTTCAGTCTTCCTAACCCATCTCTGAGTATGATCTTGTCAGATTTCACTAACCTTCTCTTTTCCTTTTTCATTTGATCCTACATTACTAGCCGGTGGATTTTTGCTTCTATAGAACTTAGCAATATGTCCAACTTCATTACATGCATAACATGTAACATTGTTCTTCTAAATTACTTTGCTAAAACTGGTGAAATTGCTTAACCTGCACTGATTAGCCATGTGTCCAAATTTTCCACAAGCATAGTATTTAACATTCATTTTGAAATATTTTGTCTTATGACCAAACTTGTTGCATTTAGAACATTTATCGGGAGCAAAATCAAGATTTTGATTTGCTCTGTTTCTATATTGACTAGCCTGTGACCAAATCTATTACAAATAAAACATCTACCATTGAATTTATAAGCATTGAATTGTCTTATCAATGCCTTATGGTTTTGATCTTCATTAGCAGTACCGAAACTCTATCCTTGCTCAAATCCAAGTCACTTGAATCTCCAATCTGCCTCTATCTCTTCAATAACTAATCAAGTTGTGTTGAGCCAGTCTTGAATTTTTCTTTGTACTCACTTGTAGTACTTAAGTCTTCTCTTAGTATTATCATTTTTCTCTCAAGCTCTTTCTCATTACTTTGGGATTGTACCAAATCAATTCTCAACATATCATTTTCATGAACCAACCTACCACATTCTTCAAATTTGTTCTTCAGGGATACAACAAGATTTTATTCCTTTTTCTTTATATCCTCAATCTCCTTAGACATCCTCATAGTTATAACTTGCATTTCATTCTTCATAACCATGTTTTCTTGACTCAATTTTTGTCATTGTTCCTTAAGTGCATCTTTCCCTTCATCATCCTGATTTTGCAAAAGTTCCTTCCTTCTAGATTGAACAGATGATAGCCTCTCTTGTAGGACAAGAATGAATTCCTTAGTATAATTCAATTCATCTTGTAGCTTTAAGTTGTTTAACCTTTTAGCATCATAATCTTCAAGTGCCACCTCAAGTTGCTTCTCCAAAGCCATATTCATGGATTCCAGTTTTAGGATCTTCCTCAAGCTGTTAAACTTCCTCCAAGGCAAAAGGCTCTGATACCAATTGTTGGAAACCAATAACACTGAGAGGGGGGGGGCTGAATTACTATTATACCGGAATAGTAAATTTTAGCCATATTAAAACATTTATACACCAACCAGTATACCGGTACATACAGAATTGAAAGAAGTAAAGAAAACAATAAGCCAAACACATAAATGAGAATAATAACACATAGATTTATAATATGGAAAAACTCAAAGAGGAAAAACCCCAGTGGGATTTGTGACCCACAATATCAATCCACTGGCCATATGAAGAGATGCTAAAAAATATGAGGGGCCTGCACTTGCAGGAAGGCTTACAACCTAGATCACACTACTCAATCACAATAGGAGCCTCACTGACTACATAAAATTCCAGACTACAATCCGGAGAAGTGTGAACTACTAAGATAGCATCTTCTATGCCAGAATGCAATTCTGGTTTAAGCTCTATTTGTTCCAGTCTAAAACCCTAAACCCCTTTACCAAAATAACCCTTACAATAATTTCCTCACATACATAATCTCTCTGAATAATTCCACATCATATTACATTCACATATCCATCACCATGTCTATATCTCTTTATATCTCTATTTCAAAATGATCTAATCTTAACTGACCTATATACCCTATACAAATTTATGCCTTATGTTGGACTACAAAGATATATACAATATCAGATTACATGTCAGCCATATAACATAAAATGTACGAGCATTAAAACAAATTGCCGATGCCGGATCCAAGATATGTCGGCCTCCAATACCAATAACCTTTACTATACCATGTCGGCCTGCAATGTCGGTGACTAAAGAAATCCTCTATCCTGTCGGAGTCGGTGTCGATGCCAGTATAGAGTCTGTGAAGTGCCTGCCGGTACACCATATGAAGCCGGAACACAAAATCATGTTGCCATCAATGACAACATAGTAAAAGCAGCCAATAGAGTGTCAATTGCCAACAATTTTAAATGCTTAAAGTTCTATAATCTGTTAACAACTGATTCACCCCCCCCCCTCTCGGTTGTTCACCAATTATCTGAGCTGTCTAACATTATCTTCACAGTGGATTGATTCTTGGTTGTGAATGACTAGATGATTACTCAAGTTTTGTGAAGATCACTGAGATTGTTGATATGAAAATATATTTAATCAAAATCTCTGACAGTCCTGACTCTTTATTGTGTTTTGAGCATTGAGACAGTAGAATTAAGACCTCTATCTTAATCTTATTACTGATCATCTTTATGTTGACTATAGGAATTATTATTGACAATAATATAACTATCTTTTGTGCTTTTTACTGGCTCTTTGAGTGGAAATTAAATCACTTGTCTCTAAAGACAATGGTATCTATCTTTCATGTTCGTAGAACCCTTCATTGCCATATCACTATCCTAATATATAGACCATCATTTCCTTCCCAAAACCCACAATACTGATCATGCCATCCATGATTTCTCTCTGATTTGAGTTTGATCTGTGACCGATTTTTTGTTCTTTATTTGTTTCTAGATAATAGCAGTCAAAAGGCTATTATTCACTCGCCTAAAAATGGATTGCAAACTATCTCATTATACCTCTATCCCCAAAATCCAATAGTAATAGGTTCACTTGGTATCTTTTATGATTTTCTCATGGATTGTTCATTATTGTCTCAGTCCTCTATATCACTATCTCAGGTTTGTAACTATAAAGCCTCTGTTGTTTCTTTGTGTGCATTCCTGGTCTGTGCTACCTTTTGTCTTCTTTGATTTCTTATTAGAGGAAGTTGCTCTATCACTATATTTGCACTACTTATACTATCCTTTGTCCCCTTTGACCATGACTTAGTGTCTTATTCGTATTTGTGCTTAATGTGTACATGAAACTTGCTTTTCTCACTGTATGTAGATATTTATCTTAAAAATTTTGTATATGGACTTCTTATTCATGGTCAATGATTAAAGAAATGAATACTTATTTAATGTATTTGATGGTGTTTACTCTTCATTCTTCTATCTATTGTAGGCTACTATTGTTTCTTCTATGAGGACTGGATTCATCATTGGATTGCAGCTCTAACACATCATTATGTGGTTGTCTAAGAGTATCATTCACTATTTCATGTATCATTGATATGTTAATATACAATGATTTGCATGATAATGACTGTATATGTTGTTTCTATTGGTAATCAGTGAATGCTCATAAGTTGTCTTCCAACATGAATAACTACCATTATGGTTGTTATTACATCTCAGGGTTACTTGAACTGCTATATCATTGTTTTCTATTCTTTTAATTATACTTACTACTCTTCAGGTTCTAAATGCTTTGAAAGATTTGACAATGATATTATGACTATTGATGTTGTAACTTTTACTGTCATAGTCTTATTTGAATACACTTAGGGAATTGCACCCATCCTTATGTTTAGGTCCTAATGAGCTTAGATCATTCCAAATTATGATCTGTCCTTTATTAGCTGCTCTAAATGTTGATCTTGTCATGACTATGATCTCTGTTGCTTTTTTTGTCAATACTACTGTGAATGTTATTTCACTGTGTTTTTAATATCAAACTCTAATTATTTATCTTGACTTGTCATTAATTGTACTAGTCATGCATGATTTTTCTTTATGGGTGAACTCACAATACTGGTTCCCACTTTTTGACCAACTTTGACACTTAAATGAACATATTGAAAAAAAACCTTCACTTTCCAACACCTGTAACTTTTAAATTGTTAAGAATTTGAAGATGATGTAAACTAGTGATTTGTAACATATTGTTTGTAGATTTTAAATATATTTTTTTCAATTTTTTTTGATTAAAATTTTATTGATTTTTCCATCTCCCTCAAAAAGTAGTTTTTTACAACAAACAACATTTTTTAAGAGTGGCGTGCATACCGAAATGGATAAATTTTTATAGTGATGCAGTTGGTTTGATAGTGATATGTTGAATACTTTTTATTTTATTAAGTTTTGAAGTTCGACTAATTATAATTTAGATATAGGTGTACATTTGAACACATAACTTGTTCTCTATATATAAAAATTTAAATTTAGTTTTTTTGTTAGAAAGAAGACATCATACCTATTGCATAGATATTTTTCAGAATTTTTTTGAATAATTTTACTATTTTTCCCGATGCATTGAACAAAGAAGTTCATGTTCGGTGAAAAACCTACATTCATAAGAAAGAAAATAAAAATATATTAATGAAATTAAATATATTAAAAATTATACTATTTGGAAAGCTTATAATAAGGACTAAATACTTGAAAAAACAAAACTTCTAAATGAATTCATTTGACCCCCCAAAAGATAATGTAAAATTGGTTTTTTATCAACATTTGATAGATGCAAATGAGACTCCATTGCAAGTATGATTTACAAGTAGAGAGGTTTTGTTGTTCACCAAAAGTGATAACCCAAAAACACCTGCAATTGATCTATGAAGTAGCCAATTCAATCTATGAAGAACTTCAGGGCTTGGACAACATGACATAGGACCCTAATTGATCCACCTGCACTTCAGGTTCTGCTAGACCTAGGGGGGGATACCCTTTTTGATGCATTGAATCAAACTTATTCACTCACCATGACAGCATCAATGAAGCAGATAAAGCATTCCACAAACTCATCTAATTTAGAAACACACTACAGATTGGCTAGATCTGTATAAACCACAAATGAAAAAGAGCTTGGAATGAAAGAACACAACCCCTAAACATGAAAGGAAATATATTTTCTTTTAAAATTGTTGTTCTGAGACCATTCCCAAATCTGTCAAAGACCAGTGCCTTGTTCATTGGGCAACAGAGTCACAGACAGAACTACAAATATGAATCATAGATGCAAGCTTATTTTCCTTAAACAAAATATTCATGCACCAATACCTTATATTAATGCACTATTTGATTCATTCACAAATTTATCAGATCTGGATACACATTTCATCATTCATGACTGACTATAGAATTTAAAACCTTCCTTGAAGGATACCTATAAATAGTCACACAATTTCCTTAAAATTGACGAATCTTCATCCTCCTTGAGGATTCAATTTATGATAATGAAATGCATACTTAGAGACAATACTGTGAGGAATTTACTCATGCCTGACACAAGCAAGACGTGCAACTAAAATCACATTTACAACAATGCACTGCAATCTCTGTACCCTAAAACCAAACAGAAGCATTCACAAATCTGGGTCATGATATTCAGAAAGTGGAAGCCATCAAATCTGGAGCATTTTCCAAATTTCTGGAACCCTTACAACTGAGAAGAATTGGGAATAAAAGGGAGAGGGAACCAAATCAAATCTGCAACTGAATTGCCAAGTGTCTCCTCTCTAACTGAATTTTTTTCTCGTGGAAACTACCTCCAAAATATCCCACATTTGTCAAAATTAACCTCACAATCAGATTCCTCACTCCGAGAGCTTTCCGGCGATATATAATACTTTATTTTTTGGCCAAAATTTAGACCCTGGGCAAATTAATTCCCATTTGTGCTCAGTCATTTAAATATTTCAAATTTTAATATAGTCAGAACTATATCATTTATTCATTTTAATTTTGATTTTTTGCCTCCATTTGTGCTTTGACGCCTTGCCACGTGGTGGCCTCTGATTGGTTGATGGGGTTGACCGGACGCCACCTGGGATGACACCTCATCTTTTGCCACCTGTTGGCCATGTCACCGCCACTGGGCTGCTTGCTTGTACGCCACTTCATCGCTATGTCATCTTCAAAACTGACATGACCATCTATCACGACACGTGGACGGCTCTCGTTCACTTTCACTATTTCGCAGGGTGTAACTCACGTGCATCTTCCCTTCACAAAATAGCATGCACTGTCAATCCATCTCGAACATGCTCACTCATTAACCTGACCTTTCTCTGCAAAATTTTGCCTATCTGCCTCGAGAAGCATGCCCACATGGGGTCCACCTGGTCGTCGCTCAGTCACCTCCTCTATCACCTCGAGAAGCGTTCTTGTGCATGGGCCCACCTTGGGTGCCCATAGGCACCATCCGTCAAAAGCCTTTATGGCTTAGACATATTACTACAGCAAGGATTTGCATATAAACATTTAAAAAAAACACTTCCCAGTGCATGTGGGATAATGCGATTAAGCCTGGGACTATGTATTTTGAAGATTTTTGAGTTTTTAATGGTCATTTTAAGATTGTTTGTTTTAATACCTTGGGGTTTAACTCCTTTTCCATATGCCACATGTGGGAGGAGGTTGATCTACAACCATTAACTGCATTAGCTTGAAGATTTTTTACCACGTAGGGAATAATGGCTGTGAGCTTGCCAATGCATTTGTTGGAGGTTTCTTAATGCCCCTCCACATTCCAAACACCATGCCTGTCAAAAACCACGCAGAGGGAATGCAATCAAAATGATAAAGTTTTCTTTAAAAACTTATGCCTTCCTCTACTACATCCCACGCACAGTAGGGACAAATCCTTTGCTTGAGATTTGAAACCCCTTTTCACATGTCACGCAGAGGATTAAAACCATTCACTGTAGTTTGAAAAAGACTCTTTCATTATACCACACAGGGGATGGCATTACACCTACCTATTGCATTTGCTTTATGGTTTCAACCTGCCCCTTCACTCACCACGTGAACTACTGGGAGGTCTTTGTTGCTGCTCCTTAATTCTTTCCACTCCACGCAGAGGGGGGTTTATGGCTTTTAATAGCCAATTGCATTTGCTTGAATGTATTTTGTGCCTTCCCCATACTTTGCATTCTACTAAAGCATTATTTTAAGTTTGTTGCGGCTGCTGCTGTTCAACACCATCCATCATCTGCCATCCATTGCCAGTAGAGAAAGAGAAGGGGGAGGCATGTGAGGAAGAAATCACTGCTGGAGCACTCCAAACACCACGCTAAACTCCATGCACACTGCATTCTTCAAAAGACTCCTGCTGCTACTTTACCTTCCCTGTCACGCAAAGAGGGGAGTCATGCCAATTGCTATATGAATTTAGTTTTGAAGTTTAAACCCTTTTCACAGGCCACGTGAAGGAAGGAATGCCAAAATTGCATTGGCTGGAAACATCAACACCTTTCTAAACTCCACAGTAGAGGGAAAATTCGCCAAGTTCACTTGCCAATTGCACTTGCTGTAGCTTGATGGTTTCTATAGCCTCTTCACCAGCCATCACGTGAGAGGAGGCCAGCAATGGTTTTCTATTGCTATGCTTCTTTTCTTAACAATTTTACATTGCCAATTCACAAACCACGTGAGCTTAGATAGATGGCTATACACCAACCAATTTGCATTTTCATACTTTTTGTTTATGGCAGCCTTTCGTATGTAATTGTCCAAAATCATTACATGTGGCAGAGAGGGTGAGATCAATGCGAGCATTATCTAGGATTTCAAGCTTTGTAATAACATCATCGCGAAGGTCAATGGCTGCTTCTATCTTATCTTTATCAACCAATTCCCTCACTCCTCCATTGCTTACATATAGCATGCAAAATACCTTGGTTGTATAGATCAAGAGAGGAATTCCCATTTTTGCATTATCCTCTGGTGGGAAACATATAAGTATTTGACTCCAACAATGGACGTCAACATTACTCTAGAAATGCTCATAAAGCCAAGTCGCCAATAAAATAACAATGCACAGGCAAGAGCCAGGTCGGGCCCCAAAGTGGGTCCGACTAAAAAAAATTTTGTTTTCATGCAACTGACCTTTGGAATGCTTCAGAAACCTCAAACACACCTCTTGAAATGATCGGCATCGCTTTCGGATCATTAATCCACATTTTACAACCTTTAGGCAATTACGCCACAATTTTCGCATTTAATCGCGAAGACGTAATTTTCAAACCTGTCAAAACACCTTTCTGGAGCTCGCCATCTGACAAGAATGTACTTTGATATACAAGGATGACTTCTACTAAATGGTTTCTCAAGATGAGTCTCGAGCGAAGAGATATTAATTTCCGAAAATGCCCAACTGGCTTTGTCGACACTGCGGACCTGATGAAGTCAATGTCCTGTCAACACATGACGCCTTTCTCAAAAATATCAAACGACCTCCGTAGGCCCCAAATTTGGCACACAGGTACCTTTAAGTACATATTAAATCTTTGAATTCTCATTTCAATCACCAGACTGACAGGATGCAAATGGTGCACTCACCAAAACGGCTACATTAACTGATATAACACTGGAGTGCGGATAACTGAATTTGATGGCAAAATGAGCTCTTTTGAAAACCAATCAAACGGATCGGTAGAGGATTGAAATTTGAAACGTAGCTCACAATTTATACCAACATTATCCCAGAACAAACATTCTGACATGACGCTTACTGAGGCAACTTTTACACTTATGCGAAACAGGGACTTGCCAAACCACACAAACTGCAAACAGATTTGGCTTTGAAAACTGAGCAAATGGATTCGTTAGGACTTGAAATTTTGCAAAATGACTCACATTTATGCATAGAATTGAATCCACTTTTAATTTATCCATGATGATCAATAGGGCAAAAGATGTAATCGCTCAAAGTAGGCTACTCAATAAAATCTGCATTTGTGCCTAAAATGCACTTCCAGCTCACCCCTCAAACTGGGTACCTCACAAACTTATCCAAACTGAATTCTAAAAGTTGCACATCACTGAATAGGCCAAATGAAAGGTGTAGGACATGAATCCCGAGCCTTACCCTCTGAAAATCAACTGGTCCCATTTTACCCTCTCGCAAACTAGGCCCTTCAAACTGACTCATTTAGGTATGCAGAGCAAATTTTTGGATTGGGCTTGTAAACTTGACTCAATTTTAATCAGTCCCAACAGTGGCTCTTACTGGGGATGGTTGATTGGAAGATCAACACAAGAATCCAAATATCTTTGGTTAAGCAGACCACCCAAAAGACGGGTCATTCTTCTCTCAATTCTTCTCTTCTCGTCTCATTTCAAAAATAGGGCATCCTTATTCTACCCAAACAGCAGAGCACTTTATTGAAAACCACACGACTGAAATAAAAGTGACTATACAAAATATACAACTTATAAATGGCCCCGAGCCATCAAAATTGAAATCAATTCTTACCTCTCTCAAACACTTGGTTTTTGTTTCCACTAACCGAAGGTAAGTTGAGATCATCATTCCAATCTGCCTGATCAAAAACACTTCCATTTCTAATCAGCTGATCACATAAAACATAATCAACAGCATGTTCATAATCATGATATCTCTGGAAATCAAACACATGCTGAGAGGATTGGTCACTAGGCAACCAAAGAGTGCCACATTTTTTACCATTACTTCTCTGCTGAAATGAGAAGTAATTTGACTCCCTCTGAAAGTTGAAAACATCAGGCACATCTATATTACTAGTTTTCTCAAATGATGAACACTCTTTCACAATAATATCTTGCAAACTAGAGAGGAAAACTTCCTCATAACATGACTGCACTTCAACTTGCTGATCACAAAAACTATCAGCATTTTGCACACATGAAAGTACATGATTTTTACTAGCCAATGGTTCATTTCCTCCTTGCAAATCTGAAAAAAACACCCCAGATCTGTCATGTCTTCTAAAAGGTAGATCCTCATAATGCATATCAAAGCTAGAATTCATATCAACATATGAACCTTCATTATCATACCTATCAACCATATATGCATTATCATTTTGTCTATCAAACATAGGAAGAGAATCAACATTATATGTATCATTTTTTACACCCTCAAAAACATCATCAGAATCAAAACATATACTGAGTGGGTATGAAAGATTGGGCACATTTTTGAATCCACATCTCTGAAAATCAGCAGCTAAGAGTTCTGAAATTTGCTCACTACATAGTGAACCTCCTTCTTCATTTTCCTTAGCTTCATCCTCTAAGCTATAAACATTGTCCCAATCTGATAAAGGTATTGGATCTGCAGTGCTCATGTCCCTATGCGCATTTATTTCATCATCACAACAACTTGCATCTGCATCATATCCTTTATCACACTGCTCATAATGTGTTGCTACATGTTGCAACATAGTTTCATAATTGGGGTTGCAAACATATTGTGGATTGAAATCAACAACGAGGTGATCTACATCATTAGCATCTGAAACTTCAACGGGCTCATGATTAGTTGAACAATTACTGTTCTCACAAATTTCTTCTCACTCTGAATACACATCTGAACTTTCATGATGAGAATAATCACATTCAACATCATAGGAGGTACATCCACTCAGGGGCTCATCTCCTTCATTATTTTTAATCTTGTGTATATTTTTAGATTGGTTACTTTCAATCATATCTATCCATTCTTTAATAGATTCAACACATTCTTCTCTGAAGGCGGTAGACCAATTAACTGAGTTAGGCTCATAAAGCTCTAAGAATATCTCAATTAAAACAGACTCAGGGGGTCTATTATCAGTTGAAAGCTCATTCAATGTAGCTAAAAATCTTTCATAGAAGACATATGATGATTCTCCTTTACTTCTTAGCCCTACTTTCCCTTTTAACAACCAGACAAATCTCTCTTGGATCATTTGAAGACGTTTTTCAATTTCTATATTGATCTCTTTCAAATTTGACAAAGGATTCACGAATCTAGGAACTACATTTGGATCCATTAGGTTTTATAACAGTCATTGAACCATTATTTTTTGACCATGCATCTTATTGTGTCATAAATTCATTCCAAAACATATGCAGTCACTAATTTTCCAAATTTGCATACTACTGAAGATCATAAACACTGGATATTGCAGTAGCATAGATATGCAAATTAATCTTGAAATTCTTCTTTCCCTCTAGACTAGTGTTGTTCACTAAATGGGAAAACGACGTTACACATTCTAATTTTCAAAACAAACATCTTTGCATTTGAAACCTCTGAAAATACCTGGAGATTTGCAGCTGTAAACTCTTGTAGATATGGAGATTTACTTCACCTTTAGCATGGTCTTTTACATCAGAGTCGCCACCTCTTGCACAGAGGATATTTTGAACAGCAAAACCATTCAATAAGAAATTTAATTCTCTTTACTCCTTCGATTTCACTGCAATAAACACTTTTCTAGGTTGTTCAATACTGGTATGAACCACAGAGTCGCCACCCAACTAAGGAATTGGGAAAATTTCACATATAGCTGAAAGAACTTCTCACAACTTTCAACCATGCATTCACTGTTACTCCTTCATAAAGTATGATATGAAACACATATCATTTTGCAGATCCAAAACAAGCAGCATTTTCTTCACCATGAAACCAATTTACACTCTGTGCATACACCATGGACAGACTGGCTGGATATGAAATTGACAGGACTAGGAACACATTCAACCTCTAACCATATCAATCAAGCATTTATATCCATTTATTCCCCAACAAAGTCACCATTTTTGTTGTTCACCAAAAGTGATAACCCAAGAACACCTGCAATTGATCTATGAAGTAGCCAATTCAATATATGAAGAACTTCAGGGCTTGGACAACATGACATAGGACCCTAATTGATCCTCCTGCACTTCAGGTTCTGCTAGACCTAGGGGGGGATACCCTTTTTGATGCACTGAATCAAACTTATTCACTCACCATGACAACATCAATGAAGCAGATAGAGCATTCCACAAACTCATCTAATTTAGAAACACCCTACAGATTGGCTAGATTTGTATAAACCACAAATGAAAAAGAGCTTCGAATGAAAGAACACAACCCCTAAACATGAAGGGAAATAGATTTTCTTTTAAAATTGTTGTTCTGAGACCATTCCCAAATCTATCAAAGACCAGTGCCTTGTTCATTGGGAAACAGAGTCACAGACAGAACTACAAATATGAATCATAGATGCAAGCTTATTTTCCTTAAACAAAATATTCATGCACCAATACCTTATATTAATGCACTATTTGATTCATTCACAAATTTATCAGATCTGGATACACATTTCATCATTCATGACTGACTATAGAATTTAAAACCTTCCTTGAAGGATACCTATAAACAGTCACACAATTTCCTTAAAATTTACAAATCTTCATCCTCCTTGAGGATTCAATTTATGATAATGAAATGCATACTTAGAGACAATACTGTGAGGAATTTACTCATGCCTGACACAAGCAAGACCTGCAACTAAAATCACATTTACAACAATGCACTGCAATCTCTGTACCTTGAAACCAAACAGAAGCATTCACAAATCTGGGTCAGTATATTTAGAAAGTGGAAGCCATCAAATCTGGAGCATTTTCCAAATTTCTAGAACCCTTATAACTGAGAAGAATTGGGAATAAAAGGGAGAGGGAACCAAATCAAATCTGCAACTGAATTGCCAAGTGTCTCCTCTCTAACTGAATTTTTTTCTCGTGGAAACTACCTCCAAAATATCCCACATTTGTCAAAATTAACCTCATAATTAGATTCCTCACTCCGAGAGCTTTCTGGCGATATATAATACTTTACTTTTTGGCCAAAATTTAGACCCTGGGCGAATTAATTCCCATTTGTGCTCAGTCATTTAAATATTTCAAATTTTAATATAGTCAGAACTATATCATTTATTCATTTTAATTTTGATTTTTTGCCTCCATTTGCGCTTTGATGCCTTGCCACATGGCGGCCTCTGATTGGTCGATGGGGTTGACCGGATGCCACCTGGGATGACACCTCATCTTTTGCCACCTGTCAGCCACGTCACCGCCACCGGGCTGCTTGCTTGTATTGCACTTCATCGCTATGTCATCTTCAGAATTGACATGACCATCTATCACGACACGTGGACGTCTCTCGTTCACTTTCGCTATTTCACAGGGTGTAACTCGCATGCATCTTCCCTTCGCAAAATAGCGTGCACCGTCGATCCATCTCGAACTTGCTCACTCATTAACCGACCTTTCTCTGCAAAAATGTGTCTGTCTACCTTGGGAAGTGTGCTCGCATGGGGTCCACTTGATCGTCGCCCAATCACCTCCTCTGTCACCTCGGGAAGCATGCTCACGCATGGGCCCACCTTGGGCGCCGATAGGCACCATCCGTCAAAAGCCTTTATGGCTTAGACATATTACTACAACAAGGATTTGCATATAAACATTTAAAAAAAACACTTCCCAGTGCATGTGGGATAATGTGATTAAGCCTAGGACTGTGTATTTTGAAGATTTTTGAGTTTTTAATGGCGATTTTAAGATTGTTTGTTTTAATACCTTGGGGTTTAACTCCTTTTCCATATGCCACATGTGGAAGGAGGTTGATATACAACCATTAACTGCATTAGCTTGAAGATTCTTTACCACATAGGGAATAATGGCTGTGAGCTTGCCAATGCATTTGTTGGAGGTTTCTTAATGCCCCTCCACATTCCAAACACCATGCCTGTCAAAAACCACGCAGAGGGAATGCAATCAAAATGATAAAGTTTTCTTTAAAAACTTATGCCTTCCTCTACTACATCCCACGCACAGCAGGGACAAATCCTTTGCTTGAGATTTGAAACCCCTTTTCACATGCCACGCAGAGGATTAAAACCATTCACTGTAGTTTGAAAAAGACTCTTTCATTATACCACACAGGGGATGGCATTACACCTACCTATTGCATTTGCTTTATGGTTTCAACCTGCCCCTTTACTCACCACGTGAACTGCTGGGAGGTCTTTGCTGCTGCTCCTTAATTCTTTCCACTCCATGCAGAGGGGGGTTTATGGCTTTTAACAGCCAATTGCATTTGCTTGAATGTATTTTGTGCCTTCCCCATACTTCGCATTCTACTAAAGCATTATTTTAAGTTTGTTGTGGCTGCTGCTGTTCAACACCATCCATCATCTGCCATCCATTGCCAGTAGAGAAAGAGAAGCGGGAGGCATGTGAGGAAGAAATCACTGCTGGAGCACTCCAAACACCACGCTAAACTCCACGCACACTGCATTCTTCAAAAGACTCCAGCTGCTACTTTACCTTCCCTGTCACGCAAAGAGGGGAGTCATGCCAATTGCTATATGAATTTAGTTTTGAAGTTTAACCCCTTTTCACAGGCCACGTGAAGGAAGGAATGCCAAAATTGCATTGGCTGGAAACATCAACACCTTTCTAAACTCCACAGTAGGGGGAAAATTCGCCAAGTTCACTTGCCAAGTGCACTTGCTGTAGCTTGATGGTTTCTATAGCCTCTTCACCAGCCATCACGTGAGAGGAGGCCAGCAATGGTTTTCTATTGCTATGCTTCTTTTCTTAACAATTTTACATTGCCAATTCACAAACCACGTGAGCTTAGATAGATGGCTATACACCAGCCAATTTGCATTTTCATACTTTTTGTTTATGGTAGCCTTTGGTATGTAATCATCCAAAATCATTACATGCGGCAGAGAGGGTGAGATCAATGCGAGCAATATCTAGGATTTCAAGCTTTGTAATAACATCATCGCGAAGGTCAATGGTTGCTTCTATCTTATCTTTATCAACCAATTCCCTCACTCCTCCATTGCTTACATATAGCATGCAAAATACCTTGGTTTTATAGATCAAGAGAGGCATTCCCTTTTTTGCATTATCCTCTGGTGGGAAACATATAAGTATTTGACTCCAACAATGGATGTCAACATTACTCTAGAAATGCTCATAAAGCCAAGTCGCCAATAAAATAACAATGCACAGGCAAGAGTCAGGTCGGGCCCCAAAGTGGGTCCGACTAAAAAAAATTTCGTTTTCATGCAACTAACCTTTGGAATGCTTCAAGAACCTCAAACACACCTCTGGAAATGATCGGCATCGCTTTCGGATCATTAATCCGCATTTTACAACCTTCAGACAATTACACCACAATTTTCGCATTTAATCGCGAAGACATAATTTTCAAACCTGTCAAAACACCTTTCTGGAGCTCGCCATCTGACAGGCGTGTACTCTGATATACAAGGATGACTTCTACCAAATGGTTTCTCAAGAAGAGTCTCGAGCGAAGAGATATTAATTTCCGAAAATGCCCAACTGGCTTTGTCGACACTGCGGACCTGATGAAGTCAATGTCCTGGCAACACATGACGCCTTTCTCAAAAATATCAAACGACCTCCGTAGGCCCTCAAATTTGGAACACAGGTACCTTTAAGTACATATTAAATCTTTGAATTCTCAGTTCGATCACCAGATTGACAGGATGCAAATGGTGCACTCACCAAAATGGCTACATTAACTGATATAACACTAGAGTGCGGATAACTGAATTTGATGGCAAAATGAGCTCTTTTGAAAACCGATCAAACGGATTGGTAGAGGCTTGAAATTTGAAAAGTAGCTCACCATTTATACCAACATTATCCCAGAACAAACATTCTGACATGACGCTTACTGAGGCAACTTTTACACTTATGCGAAACAGGGCTTCGACTAGCTGTCGAAACAGGGACTTGCCAAACCACACAAACTGCAAACAGATTTGGCTTTGAAAACTGAGCAAATGGATTCGTTAGGACTTGAAATTTTGCAGACTGACTCAAATTTATTCATATAATTGAATCCACTTTGAATTTATCCATGACGATCAACAGGGCAAAAGATGTAATCACTCAAAGTAGGCTACTCAATAAAATCTGCATTTGTGCCTAAAATGCACTTCCAGCTCACCCCTCAAACTGGGTACCTCACAAACTTATCCAAACTGAATTCTGAAAGTTGCATATCACTGAATAGGCCAAATGAAAGGTGTAGGACATGAATCCCGAGCCTTACCCTCTGAAAATCAACTGGTCCCATTTTACCCTCTCGCAAACTAGGCCCTTCAAACTTACTCATTTAGGTATGTAGAGAAAATTTTTGGATTGGGCCTCTAAACTTGACTCAATTTTAATCAGTCGCAACAGGTTCTACCCAAGAAAATTTGATCTAAGAGCCTTTGATCTAACTCTCTTAAATTAATTACTTCAAATGGGACCTCTTAAAGCTTAAATCATTATATTTTCTTAAAAATGTATGATTTCAGCAAAAATTAGGATGTACCAAAAAGTGGGAACCAACATTGTGAGTTCACCCTTATAGATTTGTTCTTGATCCTAGTATACTTCTATTCATGAGTCATTTCACTTCCATGTGCTTTTCTATTCTTATCCTCTGTACTAAAACTATTTATTGAGAATGAATATATAACTATATCATGTGTGGCAGAGTATTATCATTGTCTTATATCTGCAATAGGTGCTTCCTACCTCATTTTATCACTCAATCAATGTGTTAAAGGTTGATAAGAGACTCATTTTTTTTATTAGTATTCCATTAATGACTTGGCATTGAAATGAGATACTTTTCTTGCATTGACATGACATTGACCTGAGTAGAATACTCCGCACCTTTATATCATTGTGATATTGCTTTCTATGCACTATGTAAATCATGAAGGCTATTAATGACTAAAACCCCTTCTTCAATAGTGACCTCTTTGATTTGGCTCTTGGTGATAACATTTTATGTGAATGCACACTGTCATGACATTAGAGTGGATTGATTGTGTTGCTCTAACTTTATTCACTGTGTTAGGCCTGATACATCATGATAGTCCTTTATTTGAGATCCTATTAGGGTTGTCTGGCCTTTTGATATGCCAATATGGTTTCATTGGTCACAAGGACATCATCCATAATCGTGATACTGAAATTTTTACTATTGTGAATGATGGATCCCTTCTCAATGAAGCTATATTGACATATTAGCATGTTGGGCTCAACCCTTGTGGGAGCCACATTTTACGCCACATGCTTTATGATGAATTAGTAATGCACTATATATCTATACCTATATTTGTACGTGAAACAAACACAGATAAAATATGATATTTGCTATTATCTCATGGCATTCTCTCTGCATTGATTTTGTGCTTCTAAATCAGTCATACTGATAGCTACGGGCATATATTTTGATATGGTATCATATATGCAAATGAACTATATTCCTATTGAGTTTGAACCTGAAAGTATGATGATCCTCATTACTCTAACTCAAAATGTAAACTGTTTGGTAGGTACTCTTGAAATGGGAGCGAAAGAAGTTGGAGTAGATGGGCAGATAAAAGCTTCAAAACCTCTTTCCAGTTACGCTCGTCATTCCAGGAAATGACTGGTCACCTTATTTTTGTGATCATTCTTTTTCTTTTGTTGTATAATTTATTTTCATATCCATATGAAAATATATGTTTATATCTTAGTCAACTATTCCCACGGCTTGTGTGGGACACCTTACACATTTCTTGTTATACAAAAGCTATTTCTATGCAATCTTTTATTATTATTTTCTTGAAATACTTGTATATGTGAAATAAACTTCAACTTTTAAAACATGATGTGCACAATGAAGAAACTTTTGAAAAAAAATCATGTACCTTTTTCCAGATATAATGTGTAAGGCCTATAAAA